>NC_045672.1:18552347-18891276 GCF_003331165.1 Xiphophorus hellerii | reverse complement strand
GCTCCTTCCATAAATTCTCGAATAAATTCAATTCGGGACTTTTATCTCCAGTTGGAAGAAATATTATGGTAAAATTAATGATTACAGTAAACCTAAATCTGCCAGGAGAATGGATAATTTTGGGATCAACTGTTTTTGAGAAAACTAAATGCAGAGGACGATCAGCATGTTTATATCTTTGTGAGGATGACACAGACTTGAGTAAGGATTTCAGAAAAGAGACCCACAGCGGAGTCTGTGTCTTGAACAGGACATGTTATGGCTACGTTACCGAGTGAGTGAACTGAGGAGCACTTGGGGCCAGATTAACAGGTGACATTTACGAGGGTCTGAGTGTGTGTGTGATGCTGGCAGGGTGGGGACCTGAGTGATTTAGAGTTCCTATCAGCAGACAGGAGTCAACTACTCCCACTACTCCCCACACGAAAAGGGCAGGCTTTATGGCCTGATCCTGATATATGCCCTTCCACGTAGCAACTTTTATTTAGGAGGCCCCTGTTGAACTGCCATCTTCTCTGGCTCACTATTTATGAACTTATTAAAAGACTGATTTGGTGTTATTCACTGGTTGGGTAAATTTTACTGACAATGTAATGAACAGACTAAACCTGACTTGTTTCCATAGCTCTTTCTTAGGTTTTTAGTTTAATTTGTTTTGTTGATTTGAAATTTTAACTGCATAACAGAAAATCAAATTATAGGTTTTAATGACTATTATACAAACTACATGATAGTATATAGAAAACTATCTACAGTTTCTGCTCTGATCCAAATCAGATAATATAGTAAGGGTTATTTGAATAGTTGCTCAAAAGTTCTACCGACCATGGGATTGGTAGAACTTTTTAGGAAGTGTAGCTGGTAGCAAGGTTTGAAGCCTGCCTGGGTTCTTTCTGCATAAAGTTTGCATGTTCTTCTCATGTAATCTAAAGGTACTCCAGCTTCCACACACAGTCCAAAAAATTGTTGTTTTTTTTGGACTATGCAAAAGAATTGTTAGGGGTAATTCTAAATTATCCTTCAGTATGAATATATGGTTGGTTGTCCTACTGGCGACCTGACCAGAGTGTGTACCCTGTCTCCTGCCTAATGATCACTGAAGATGTTCACCCTCACAAGGATAGGATGGCATGGACAATGAACAGATCTTTATTTATATTTAAAAGCTATTTAATATTAAAGTTTCTGTTTCTCCCACAAAAATTAGCCAATCATGGAAACAGTGTGTGAATGTAATCTAAAGTGCCTTGGGGTCATCTGGACCTAAATACGCAGTTCTTTGGTGATTGTTATTATATGTAACACACAAGAATAATAGTTATATATTCTTGTCTCCTCATACCCTTTGGCATATAGATATTTACCTTAGGCTGAATATTGTTTTTATATGCTGCACCCAACCCAAAGCAGCTGTAAAACTTGATCACAGGACTGTTGTTTTTGTTGAATTTTAAAGTTAGAATGATCTTCCCCAGCCTTAGTCTGATTTTTTGCTTGTTTGTTTGTTTTTGATGCATAGAAATTATATGATGGCCACCAGAGATGAGTAGTAACTTATTGCCTTCATTCAGTTATATATACTTGAGCAACTTTTTTGGAAAAAATTAACTTTTAGTAGTTTTACAGCACTGTACTTTTAATATTGCTTGAGTAATATTATGATGAACTATTGTTACTCTTATTTGAGTAACATTTCTGGATTAATTATAGTTTTTTAACATTACAAAATAGTACTTTTTCTGCACTTATAGGTTTTTTTTTTTTCATTTTAGTCTTTAAAATGCTAGAATTTGCTAATAGCATCTGGTTGATGGTGTCATTTTAAAATATTGCATCAGATGGTGACCAGTTACTCAATACCTTAGAAGCCTTTTTACTAAATACTTTTTATTCTTACTGGAAGGATTTCTTGGAAAGTTTCTTTTTACTTTTACTTGAGTAAAATATTTTGAAGTAGTACTCTTCTTATTTGAGTAAAATTTTTCACGCCACAACCCCAAAGCTGTGGCTTTGTTTAGCTGCTCTCTCAACGTCATAATCATGACTACCAGCGTTATCAGTCAGCAAAGTTTTACTGCCAATGCAACAACATCACAGATTAACTACAGGTCATAAACTTTGTGAGAGTACAGCTGAGTGACTAGATGAGTCCAATGATTCAAACAAGTGTATTTCTGACTAACACAGGATCAATCGCATGTAAATGTCTGAGTTCAGAGTGGAGAATATTTCAGTACAGGGAAAACGTCAGGCAGAAATGTGCTGAGATTCTTTAAAACTACCTCATCCTATGCATTAAATAAAGGCTACTATGGAAAAATATAAACAAATTGTGCAAACTACTAACACTCTTTAAAGCAGACGTGGTTTTAACAAGACAAGTAGAAATTTGGTTTTCCAATCCTTTATACTGGCGATAAACAATGTGTGTACACATGGTGAGCTCAACATATTGTGTGGGTCAAAAGTAAACAAAGAGCACTTTGAAACTTTCAAGTCCAAATTGATCTTATAATAAATTTAATTCATGCCTGTAGCACTTTTTATTAGTATCTGGAGTACAAATGAACACAAATACATATCGAGTGGATAGACAATAAAATGTGCCTGTTGTGTTTTAGCATGCTGTGTCCCTTAACTAACTCGTCATGTCTAAAGACATACACCCCTAGTAAAAAAGTTAATTCCACCTCTCTGTCTGTTACACACAGAAGAGCACTACAACATATACACAAAAGTACTTGATTATGGTACTTTCAGAAATTGCAGCAGTTTACAGCAATCGCATTACAGGTACTCAGAGTTATGGAATATGGTGATAATATTCTAATAGTCCCAGTAAGAATAGGCCTGGGGCTGACAAAGTGGTTCAGATCATATAAATTTCAGTGTACAGATGTATGTTTGTTTATTTTTTCAATTCCATTTATGTGTATAGTATCGTTTCACAGCCAAAGTTCTTGGAGAATGGCACAAAAGAAATCCCACATCTAGGCAATCCAATTCAGTTCAGGTTTAATATATTACATCTAAAAATCTATATAATTCAATAAAGTAAATTTCTATTAAGTGATTTTATTTCAATGCTACATTATTTTATGAAATAATATTTCTCTATAATTCAAACTACCTAGTCTCAGTTTCAGGTGCATGGGAGATGAGTGGGGAGATAAGTTCTTTCTGCATTGCTGACTTCCAGAATATCTAGGTGTCAACTTCAGGGCATGTGACTATAGCTGACGGTGCCCATTACATCACTGAAGGATGGCATCCAATGATTCCTAACTGGGCTAAACCACAATTAGTTCATCTGGAAGTAGAATGCTTTTATTTGGGAGCATAATTTCAGATCCCTAAGGTAACTTTGCTTAACCAATCACTTTGCATCTAATCTTCAGCTCGTCTTACCTTTAATAAAAAAAAACTCTCACCAAAAAAGTGCCCTTTTGGTGACAGGTACAGAGTACAATAGTTTAAACATAGAAATAAAACAAGCATACAGCAACACTCCAAGTCACATCTCTACGCTCCCTTTCACAAAACCTTTTCAAAACGTGCATTGTACACTTTTTGCCACCTAGATGTGATTTATGTAACGACCAAGGAAGCGTGGGGGAGGTTAATGTTGACACACCGCTGTTAGACCTCTAAGCTGCCAACCAAGGGGGTCGTAGAGCCAAAATGGTTCCAGTGTCTAAAAGTAAGCTGGCATGGTGAGACCAGTGAGCCATAAGACTTAAAATTGTAAAAAAAAAAATAAAATAAAAAAAACAGCAAAAAGTACAGTTTCTAACAGGTAAAGAAGTACATGTAGATTGTTTTCCAAACTGCAAAAAACAACCTGTATTTGAATCAATCAATGTTTTTGAATGACTAACAAGAATATTGTGACACTAAGTCCTTCCTTTACCAAGGAGGATAAGGGGTAAAGGTCAGATAAGCATTTTTGTTTAGTGTTGCAGATTAACAGAATAAAGTTACATACCAGGACTCCTAAGGTGAACAAAATACTGAAAAACAGAGGGTTCATCTCATGTCATAAAATAGAACAACAAATTCAATAAGCGAATTAGACTTAATATGAATCCATTTTAAAGTTAGTGCAAATTATTATAATTGCTTTTGTCTGTAATAGCTTTGGATTCTGTATAACCAAAGCAAAGTTGCATCCGCATGATCATCACCAAGTCAAACTTGGTCCTGGTTTGGGTTGGACTCTGTCAGCATGGTTTCATCACCAGTCCTGTTCTAAAGGTGCAGTTCTGCAGAAGATGGTGTCTGGTTTGGGAATCTTAAGTGAATCAGCTTTGCTTTTTGGAGATGTTGTAGTTCTGATTGCATTTTCTCACAATGCAAAAGTGAGTACCTTTAATCCTGAGGCCAAGGATTTTTAAAAAGAAAAAGTTGATGGAGGTCAATGTCTTGGGTAACAGGTAATGGTACAGGTACAATGGAGCAGAGGATAGCCAAAAACCAAATCTTTCCATTTGTCAGAGACATTCACCTATGGTCGAGAAATGGACACTGTGGATGAGATGCAAGACACAAGCTACTTCAATTAGCTTCCTCCATAGGATGGCTGAGCTCAGCCTTAGATATAGGACAAGGAGCTTGAAGGATAGCTGCTGCTCATCCATATCAAAAGGAGGCAGGTGAGATGTTTGGGGCATCTGCTCAAGATGCCTCTTGGGCAGCTCCTTTTAGAATACTTCTGAACACCTCATTATGAAGAGACACCAGGTCAGACCCAGCACATAATTGAGTGACTGACTTGCATTAGGATTCTCCAGGGACATAGATGTCAATGGATGGAGGCAGAAGCACAGCTCTTTTCTCTAGTGATAAATATATATTACTGTGATATCACAGTGATACTATAAATATACTGAAGAAGTCAATAAAAAATTGTTTTGTACGTGTAAAAAAAGTCTCTTCCTAGACAACAGCAGCAAAACTTCTCCAGTCTGAGCTGATAAGTTTAGCATTTGCCTGGGAAAATGCCATTTTCATCTCCCTGGGGCGCTGTGAGAACTCAGAGCCACTCCAAACCATACAAACTGGATATTGTAAACGCTGGCAGTCATGATCATGGGTGTGTGTACGGCGGTATTTCTGAATGTTCACGTGATTCTCTGAGGGGCGGAGGTCAGTGTTTTTACAGTATTAGGTGTGCAGACTTTAATCTTGCCTCACTTAAACTCTCAGACTTTTGCCTTCAAATGAAAACAGAAAATAAGAAAGGTAACCTGTGAATTCAATTGAGGCCCATTCCTTAAATCTATCTCTAGTATGTTATTTCATAATGTAAACATCAATGTGTACAATTGTACAGTGAGCAGCACGAGACTCAAGGGACTTACAGTAGAGTACTGGGCAGTAGGGCCACAGGAGAGTAAATCAAGCCAGAACAAACAGAAAATCTTCTTTGCTGGTGAGAAATGTAAGATTTTGAGATTTGTGTTCACAGCCATGGTGCACAGGTTGTGCAGGCTGTGTGTCTGGTACTGTAAGGCTTGATAAAGATTAGGCTGAGAGGGCCAACAGTATCTAGCCACCCCCACACGGGAAATGGAGTTTTTTGCAGACTGAGAATCAAAACATAAAAATGGTAAAATCCCAAATTGTCATGTAAAAATGTTGTTGGAGACCTAAATGCAGAGATGAGGTAGGGAACCTCATGATGAACTCCACTTTAATGATGACCACAACTAAAGAATTGTGAATATGACACCAGTGAATAAATGAAAAGATGAAGAACAGATATGGGATGGTATCAAACAAAAACACTGAGGAAAAGTGCAGAGTAAGCCTAGGAACGCAGAAAACCGGAACTCTAGAATATCAAAGAATGGAACAAATTCACAAAATAACAATCAGTAAAATAAACTCAAAATCCAAAAGACTGACAAAAGTGTACCTTGACTATCAGAGTTCATAGAATGTATAGTGAAAGTATCATTATACCACAAAATACTTACAAAACTAGATGAATTCATTTACTAATTAGGCAACATCTGAAATCAGTTCATTGCACTAAAATTTATGGGTCCAACAGTAAGGGGACTAAATACGGCAGTCCCATTTTGATAACCATCCATTACTTTCCATCTACTTAAAAATTAGGTGCAACTTTGTGTTGGTTTATTACACAGATTTAGAGTAAAATACATGAATGTTTGTGAAGTAAAATCACTAAACTTTCTCATCTGTCAGAAAAATTTAAGTGAGTGATGAACATTTATAACTTTGCCAGCTGTATACACATCTTATTACCATTGAGTTCATTCTCAGACATGTTTGCATTAGTACGACTCTCCTAAGTGGAAAAAATAACATCCATCTTAAATCATTAACTTGTGTAACTAGAGTATGATTTCAGGAGTCACCAGTGGAGGTAAGGGGAAAAACATTTTGACATTTTAAAAAGGAAACAGACTCTGAATCAAACTGGGGGAAAAAAATTACAAAAAAACAAGCTCAAAAAACAATCTCTTTATACTTTTTCTCGGAGTACATTTGCATTATTTAAAATTTTAAAACATTGAATTAAAAAAAATATAAAATATTTATGGCAGATTAGAATTAAGCAGTCTTGCCCAGTGGCCACCTCTGACCTGGGGTCAATAATCTCAGTAGATACTTCTACCTTTCTGCAGAATTTTGACTTGTTCTTCCCTTCCAGGCTACCATTCTCAAGCCCCACCTCCCTTTCTCCTTCCACTACGCAGCCCACCAATAATCCTCGCCAATCAATAGTAACTGTTCTCTCGATAATTCATAACATTAACATACACTCAATGGCCTAGCGGATGGATGGGCAAGACATAGGAGGGCCATCATTCCAGTATCGATCCCCCTTGGAGGGAGTCAATAGGCGGGAAGGTGATGGAGTTATAGCCCCCTGCCTCTGGGAGGCAGAGCCACAACTGAAGCACAGGCCTCAAATAAACAGACAGCACACATCAAGTGTTACTCTCTCATGCCCACAGACATACATAACAACACAAGCTTCCAGGGGGTTGGATATATGGCCTTTATACATGGAGTGCTGTGCCAGTACGTCACTAGCAGAGATAAGAAGCAACCCGTTTAATTACCCCCCTGAGCCCGGACCTGCTTTTATCACCACCACGGCTCTGTTGGTGCATTTATCTGACTCCCTTCTTCAGCAGTCTGAACATGTTTCCATCTTTTTTGCCCGTATTCCCTTTACTCCTGTTTGCTGCTCCTCTGGGGTCCTTATCCCCTCAGATTATGTGTCCCCATTGGGTCGTCAGCTCTCACATGCCACATATGGTCCTGTTTTTAGCTTTGCTACACACCAATCTACAGCTGGCAGCGAGTCTTAAAATCATTTTCTTCAAGATGCAACAAAGTCATTTTAAATTAATTAAAAATACCACTATCGGATCAACTTTCCCTGGATTTTTTCCCCTCCGCCCTCCTCTTTGAATCAGTGAACATCACAGATATTGATGTTCACTGTCTGTCTTGGTTTCTGGGTCATAATTTGGCATGGGTACAGTATGACACCAAAAAAAATAACAACAATAATACAAATACCAACTGGTGGACGCCTTCAATAGAAAATGTCCAAATAGAAACAGAAAATTAGCCACCCTGCTAGTTCGGCCTCTTAGGCACCAGGCCTTGTATGGTGAGACAGTATTGGTCTACTGGTAAATAAAAGACTTAAAGTTAAGCATCAACTGCCGCATCAGGTGCCAAACTCTCAGATTTTGATCAATTGTTTAGTTGATGACCTGTTTGATGGAGTTTAGCAAACTATCAGGTGTTGTAAAACTATGGCTAATAAGAAGGCTATAAATAAACTTTCCATTACAAATGTTTGCAAATCTTTCTCTGTATTCTGCTAATGTAAAAAAAAAAAAAAATGCAATTGTGCTGTTTCCATTAAAAAGGAAATAAAATTAAAATAAAGTGTGAATAAGCCAATAAGCTGTGCTGCATATGAAAGGTTTGTGTAAATACAGACATTCCGAAACCATTTGACCCTGCAATGTCTGGCTTCAGATGAAGAATATGGCAGCTTCTACACACAAGAGCTAATTAGTCATTTTCTGAAATGGTCAACAAGAAACAGAAAGTTGCACAAATAGGTCCTTTTTTGATGTAGAATTTGACTTGACTTATTCTTCATCTTACTGCACATGTGGCAGTACGGCCGGCACAAACGCACGTATCTTTATACCGCTTTTAATTATACAGACACCTATTAAAAGCATATTTTCATCTGTTTATTGGTTTCATTAGTCACCACCAGGACATGGAGAAAACCCCATCTGAATGCTGAGCAGTTGAAGCGGACGAGATAAAACACCAGAAAACTACATCAGGATCCACTCCCGTCAGCTCTGAACAAAATTGAGGTTTAAGTTCACACAGGCTCAACAGAATGGGACAACAACAGATTGGAAGAATGGATGTGCTATTCAGCTGACATATTCAGATGGAATGGAGAGAATTTTGCAAAAACTACTTGAACGGAGCAAACTTGAATGTTTGTGGATGGTGACAGGTAAATTTTCATTGCACACTTTTAGCCTCTTTGTACAAAATTAACTTTATGTAAATGCCACAATGAATTCCTAATTTTACAACATGCATTTAGGTGTTTCACAGTTTGCCCTGAAAATATTTTTCTTCTTCTGCAAGCTGAGTTCTGCAGACAGGAACATAGTTCACAGTCTCCTACCACACTGACAACGACTACCATAAAGGTTAGAAAAATGATGCACCTTAAAATCCATTATTATAAATATTTTTAAAAATCCACATAATTATTTTAGGGGTGGCCACACCTCCCTCCAGTGACGCTATTGAACAAGTGATATAATTTATATTTTTATAGATTAAATATGTCCCACAATGCCTATTTTTAGTTATTGATTTGAAAATCCCTACAAGTGAAAGAAAACTGTCAACAATACTCTTTGTCTGGCTGAACGTTTAGCTCAAAGGTGTCATACAACCTTGCTCAGAAGACCTGCCACATCAATCTTTTACTCTTTCCGCTATAAAGGACTCTTCACCCATTTCCTCCGACTCTTCATCCTCACCTACACAGCTTCAAAAAAGTCCCACAAGGGTTTTTCACACAGCACCCTGAAATATAGACCAGAGTAATGGCGCACTAAATTAACTCCTTGTAAGCATAGTTTAAGAATGGCTGTAATTAGCATATAATAGGTGTCGGAGCGGAGGTAAAGGGCCCAACCTGCCCTGGGGGCCCAAAGGTTGAGCTGAGGCCCTCGCTTCTCTTTTTCTCTAATGGCAGCGGAAAGTTCAGCCTTATAAACATGTCAGTGAGCCACATGATTAAACGGCATTAGATAATAGATACTAGCACTGTAGGCTACCTGTCACTCTTCTGCCAGTCCTGCTCATTGCTACCTTGGTGTAGTCTGTCGCACACACACACACACACACCCCCACACACACACACATCATTTCAAGCTACTCTGTTTTATTGTGCCATCAACTCGCCAAAATACCACTTGCAGGATAGAATAAGTAAGAGTGAGATGAAGGGGGAGAGATAGAGAAAGAGAGCGGCCCCAGTGCAGAGCAGCCTGACTGATGTAGTTCCAATAATTGCAAGGCCCTGCTTCCTCGTCCAAGTGCCTTTTACTTATTTAAACTGTTTGCTTTAAGCGCCACTGAAGCCAATTAGGAAAGGCATAATTCAATAAGGCAGGGAATGAGGTGAGTAGGAGGGCTGGGAGAAAGAGAAGGGGGAGAAGTAGGAGGACACAACACGGCTTTTCAGCAGACCCTTCATCATTTTCCTCCCCTTTTACATCTCCTACTTTTTCACAATGACAACAAGGTTAATAAGAAGGTTTGAATCTCAGCCCTGATCATTCTCTAGATAATTCTGCGCTTCTTTTTTTTTTTTTTTTACAAGGTGGAAACCTCAAGTTTGGTGTAGAAGTCTTTTATGTAAGTAATATGGGATATCACTCAGTTAATTCAAGAACAGATGTAATGTATGTACACATGAAATACAGAGAAAAGTGTTAAATGTTAGATCTTATCTGTTTTACGTGAACTTAGCAAAATCTTTGAGGCTTGTAAGTCAATTAGAGTTGGCATGGGGCATAAAAATCTAACTACAAAGGTATTTTTATTACAAGATATTTGCTATCAGGCCAGGGCGACTCCCTCCTTCCGCTGCCCAGCAAACAGTTAAAATGAGTAAGAGAGAGATTCTAGGGCTGGATAAAATGCAGCAAACTTGTAGACTAGTTTCAATAGTTGCCAGCAGCCAGAAGAGGAATGCCTCCTCAACAAGTGGAGAATGCGTTTTACCACTGACATAACTAACAAAAACCAAAACTGTTACTATTAGAAACAGGTTCGGGTCATTTCACAGTTTCATACATATTTGTTTGCTTGTATCCAGATGTTTCAGGCACAAAGGGTAAATTACAACCCTAAGTAAATTCATACCAGACTTGGGAACAATTCTTTACCTAGTATAATAGAGATTTCAAGTAGTTTTCTATTTTAACTTATAGTTTGCTGTAAGAGGAAGAGAAGATAAATGGCTCCAATAAGTATTATCTGTCAGCAAGAGGGCACTCATTTATTTTTGGCTTGATCAGGAATCAGTTTGAATAACTTCCAATTAAATTATGCCAGAGATTTGAGCACATATATTATTATATCCTGATTTGTTCAAATAATAAATAGATAAACATCCCAATCGGCAATGATTAAATGAACAAAATGTAAGCAGAGGTTTTGTTTACGGGTACAAAATGTAAGTAGCAGGGGAGGAAGTAGCACAGTATGAAAAAGGTGTACAAAACTGGCCAAGGGGTGAGTTAACCCATAGCCAAAAAAATAGATGGGCTTTAACCTATTTAGTAAAAAACTGGTCTTCAATACTGCAGGTATTGAAAGAGAGCAGAAAGAGAGACTGAGAAATAACAAATCATTCCACCCCATACATCTTTATGCCTATGCACTTGAGAAATTCACTTATTTTCAAGAGGTTTTAAGCTTAATAACTACTGAAACTGGTAGTGGGACATGTGCTGGCCCAGACCTTTACTCATTTTAACAGCTGTTTAATAAATGTGATTGCAAATGGAACTTGTCACTTGCACTGGGGAGAGCTGGCCAGTCGATACCTTAGCTGGCAGGTGCCTGGGGTCACATATAAGTCAGGGAGTGATGGATATGTATCCAATAATTGATGTAGGGCAGCAGTTATTGTCAGTTTGGCTCCTGCCTCTATTGCTTATTAAAAGCTGTTGGCCTTAAGTACCAGCCAGCCAATTACTGAGGAAGCACAGTGGCTGTTTAGGAGCCTGAACCCTCAGGCTTTCTGCAGGAAAAAAAAAAAGACCAGACTTATCCTATTGTTTTAGTGCATGAATGCCTCTTTTTTACGTTAACATGTATGTGTGTGCCTGAAATCCTCGTGTTTATTTTTTTTTTTCGGTGGATTTCCGCTCTGGCTCATTGTTCTTCTCAAGTGTTTTCCTCAAATGTGAAGTTACTGTAATACAGTGAGCATTAATCTGATGTATGAACTACTGCCTCGTATCAGGTCAGAGTAGAGCCAATGTTCCTCTTCTATTGTTGTTGTTGACCTTGCAGGTTATGAGAGAACCTGAGAAAAGTAGAATGAAGCAAACAGATCTGCTCCGTGCCGACCCGCTGGCCTTGCCTTGCACTGTTTAGTTATTAATGAACTGGCAAAATTCGCCACTTCCTCCACCTTAGTTCAAGGTTAGCTCATCCAAAGAATTTTTTTGTGCTGTTGGCAATATCTCAAAGCGGGGCAGGAATTTCCACTATTATGCGCTGTGGGAGACATGAATAGGGAACTACGTCCTGACTACAGCAGCATCAGTGATTCTGCAGCCATTTTACCACAGCAGCCCAATCTCCTTAACAGAATCTCCCCCGTTAAATGCACAGAAGGGAGAAAGCTGAATGAGCTGTAATAACGCTCCCTGCCGAAGGCTATAACCCTAAGACTGTGGGGAGAGAGGAGAGGAGGAAACTTTGGATGTGACCATGGTGTGTAGTAATTGTAAAACTCAGAAAGAGCTGCTGAAGCAGAATTCTGACATGTAGCGCAGCTTTTCAGTTCTGATCAAAGGGTCCACCAGAGCAGCGGCTGATAACCCAATCAATTCACTTCTTTTGTTTTTCGCTGAATGATGCACGTTTAGCGCTAACCTCCAGGCAAAGAATGAAAAAAAAAAAGAGAGAAAGGTTTGGGGGGAGGGAATGAGAAAAGCACAAGAAAAAAGGGGGGAGAAGTAAAATCTGAGTTTTAAACCCAGAAGAAATATCTAAAATTCAAAGACGAAGAGGTTAAGATTAAATAATTTTAGTTTGTTGGTGAATTTGATGGCTCTGTGGGACAATATTATGCAGTGCTACAGGGGACGTGACGTATACATAAGCTGATTTGAATATGAAATGTTTTTGAAAAGAATAGAGAAAAAAACGAAGCTGGAGATGGATTAAAAGATTACCTGTCTGCTGTTCCTTTCGCTTAGCACAGTGAATGAGAGCCCAGTCTCTTTAGAGGACAATTAGAGAGAAGAGAGCAAAAGTATGTGCTGTGTAGGAAATAAGATGTGTTCTTGATTAATGTTTTACAAAATTAAAGGTTTTTTTTATGATGATTGACTAAAGTAGTAAAAAAAAAGAAAGAAAAAGATCAGCAAAGTTTCACAATTAAGAGAGGCTTTTACACACCAATCAGTGAACTGGTTAACGAGTCCCTTGTTAGTACTCACCATGACAGAGGGGAGAGTTATACATGTGGTCATTTATGTATAAGTGTATAACCAGCTTCTGAGAAACTGATTTACTAAGTGGTGGCGGAAAAAGAGCACAACACCTCAAATATAAGCCTGAATGCATGGAGGTGTTAAAAACTGAATCAGGAATACAAACTAAAACTATTATAGAAGTATCTTAATCTGGACAAGCTGATTATCAATCAATCAAATTTTATTTGTATAGCACATTTCAGCAGCAAGGCATTTCAAAGTGCTTTACATCATATCAAACACAGAAACACAATGCAACATAGAATCAACAATCAAAACACGACATTAAGTCAAGTTCCATCAATAAAGTTGTAATTGATTACATTTCAAATACAATCCTAAACAGGTGGATTTTTAGTTGAGTTTGCATCCATAAAAGATTTACCTGTTACACTCCTACTGTGTTATATGGAACAAAATACCTATTGCTATTTTTATTCCCACTCATGCTCACAATCATGCAGTTTAAAACGATGTAATCAGCCTTTCAATGGGCTTCTGGCACAAGGCTCTGTACACCTCGTTCACGGAATTTCGAGCTGAGACTCCGCCGTCCCTGATTAGTTTCTAAAAATCATTTTTCAGAACTTCCCCATAGAAAGGAATTTTGGGAGGTAGTAAATATTATCAATTACAGTATTTAAATAATAAAGCATAGTTTATAATTGTCATTTTTAATATTGGTTAAATTCTAACTAGTTTATTTTGGTGATAAATCTTTCCAAAAACATGTTGTTAGAATTTAACTGAAGGCTTTTCAACTATTATTAATCTATTTCAGTGGTAAAGGTGTAGAGCAGCAAACAGTAAAATAGATAAAAGTTGTAAAAGTCTTTATGCTTTACGACAAAGATGTGCAGCCTTTGTTTATTAATTTATACTGCATCCCACAATGCATAAAGGTCATTAGAAGAATAGAATAATCTTCCAAAATCTAAAAATTAAACACATTTGGAACTGCTAAACAGATTGCTGTGATCTATTGGCTGCCCAGAAATATTGAGTAATTAGAGACAGGAGGTTTTTGTTAATCAAGGAACCATGAAAAAAGTGGTCGTTATGACTGAGGTTTTAAGTTCATTTGAGGAGAGAGGAAAAGCTTAGAGAAACAGAACTTATCTGAACAGTCCTCCAGCAATCAGTCCTTCAGGGGAGCAGACAGAACATTCCTCGCTTTGAGACTCATGACAGGATGCTGGAAATTTTCCAAAAGGCATCTGAGGCAATACTCAGACTACAGAGCGCAAATTCTACTGATCTGATTACACTGTTTTATATAAAAACATATCAGCTTCTTGTCATTGACATAGTCTGCGCCATCAAACATGACCATACTCATATTGTTTTATGCCATTTGTGGGGGAGAAACTGGAAAAGACAGATACCATCATATTGAAAAAAAAAAACTATTGTTGTAAAGTAGGCTGCTTATTAGAGAAACCTACTTTACAACAACATTAGAGAAAAGTTCATTTTAGATTTGCTCAAATATATAATATATGTAAAATTGTAGAAAGCAAGAAATTAATTAAATCACCTCCTTACGTGCAACAGGATACTTTGTAATATCTGCAAAATGTACACAAAAGTAAAAAGATTCTATTTATTACAAATTGCAGAAGTATTTGTTCAACCTTCTTTCGTCTGATGTCCCAATAATTGTCCTCTATAATCACTTAGAGGGAGTGGTATAATGTATTTGACAGGAACATAGTGATATTTTATTGCACAATCAAGTAACATCGTCACTCTCAGCTGTTTAAAAAATACAGTATATGTCAAACATGACTTTTTGGCTTCACAGTTTGGAGCCTTGAAATTGGACTTCTGTCTTTTTAAGAAGCTCCTGCTCCTTTTGACAGGCTGCCTTAGAGGGGGTGGTATGATGTATTTAACAGGAACATGTGATCAGATGTCATCACAGCATGTCATCACAACAATGTTCCTATATTATGCCATTTATAACCGTTTTTAGGAGCAGAAGCTCAACTGGAGACTGCAGCTCCAAGAAGGAGGAACACTAAAGGCAGCCTTTAGGCTGCCATGAAAAATTCAAGGATTTCTCAAACATGCATGAAGGAATCAAAGTAACACTCTAAGTATGTTTTTGATGAGGGAATAACATTTTAACATGTTATAAAGCTCAAAAAGTCAATATTAGTACATCCCTTTCCCCCTATTTTAACAAAGAACAAGAGGCCACCTGTGTGTGATTTATTGCAAGTATACACAAAGCTGTTCTATAAAGTCCTCAGATGTTTGTTATGAGCAAACAGCATCATGAAGATCAAGGAACACAGCAGAAAAGTCAATAATTAATTGTGGAGAAATCTGAAACAGAGTAATATTCTACAACTTATAAGTAGTTCCTTTCCAGTTTCTACAAGTCATGTAGGGGTAAAAGCAAACAAATGGAAGCTGATACTGATATCCAACTTTTTGGCTTGTGAAATTGTGAATAATAAATATGGATTTTAATGACCACTACAGATTTGTAATGTAATGGTCCATCCCAGATGCTTCTGAACGCAAACAAGTCATCACTATCTTGCAAAAGGTTAACATAAAATTTTTTAAATGACAGGATGACATGTACCGTCACCCACGATGATTTCCGCCATGCGTTTGTTCAGACCGGGATGATATGAAATTTATTGTGCGGTTCGTCCGTAAAGTAACACTTACACTGTAGCCATCAGCTACTCAGCTGCCCGCCGTGTTCAGTCTATCCAGTCAAATACTCCTGCAGCGCTCTTCCCGTCGTTCGCTCTGAACCAGCAGCTCCCGGAGGAGAAAGGCTGCCGTATTTCAGGCATCGCGCCAGTCATTTTAAGGATGCCTACTGGTCCCCCAAAAACGGTGAAAAACTGGGCATTATCATCAATCAATAAAATCCCCGTGGGCCGAATTTGAAAATTGGACGTTATGCTGCTAATACTTAGCTCTCGTCAACAACTCAGAGGCGGGAGTCAGAGCTACGCGCAACGCAAGTAGTGTCCCAGCCGGTGCGCTAAATAATAAAACATAAATTAATAAAGCTTCGAGGCAGGTAAATTTTCCTCGAGGAATTGTAATAATTGAGGTACTTGAATCATTCGAGGAATCGTTTCAGCCCTAACTTATATATATATATATTTTTTTTTTCTGTGTGACTACTTCATCACTTCTAATATTTGGGACTCTTAAATTGCAACACAGCAACACTAAGCATGAGTCCAACAGTGACTTCATAAATACTCTGCAATACCTCCAGCAGCCCATCCTGGAATAAAAAATAATAAAAGGATAGTATTTACAATCTCAGAATGGGAAGTCCTTCCCCATGACCCACAATTCAGGTTTGAATTTCAAAGGGTCGGATTTCTCCAGTGTCTTCTGAGTCAAAACAGTGTCCAGTTGTAAAAGAGAGAAAAATATATTTTCATTTACTAAAAAGTAACAATTTCTCAAATTACTTTAAATTCATCTTGTGGCTTTTGAACAAGATGTTTGTGTGAATAACTGTACAGCTGCTGATCAACACTGGAGGTGACATAAACAAGTAAACAAAGTGTTTTTTTACCCACGTCACTTTTCTTGGCAGAACAATGTCACCCATGAACTCCAGTTGCAGCCTATGTGGGGCTGGCCTGCCCTGACGGATGGGGATCAAAAGACGCTAATGTGGGTGTGGGGATGAGTGACCTTCTATGCAGATTGACTTTACACCAGTGGAAATAGAAGCCGGTAAATCAGCAGACTGCCGTGAAGCTCATCGGAAAGCATCACTCCCTCCGACACCGTCGGCCCAGAACATTAATCACAGGTACGGATACTACGCTTTAGGTATAGAAGTGTCCCATCCATTTAACTATTTAGCAACAACTTTAGCACAGAGCAAATAAATGAGCTGGACCACAACTTCACATGTGGAAGTAAAACAAGAAAACACAATTAACTACATTTTTCTGCAATTAAAAGCTTTATTAGATCCTAATTGTATTCCTGAAATTGAGCTTTTCTTTGCAAATTTGTAAGGATCAGCTTGTTTTTTGGGGGGTTTTTGGATCTTGGCTCTTGCTCTAACATTTGTTCAGAGACAAGTCTTTTGTTAGCTGTCTCTGGCAGCCAGACCTGTTTAGGGAAGGGGGAACATCTGTGATAAATTTCACCTCAAATCAAATGAGCTCTGGCACAGCAGTGGGTCCATGACAAACTTCCTGCATGTGCTAATATGAGGATGGATATTGGAGCCAGTCAGTCGCACGCTGCCACACATCTATGCACATGTAGACACCTGACAGACATGAAGCAAAACACCAACATTCTCACTGTTATAGTGAGAGAAGTGCAGAGCATTTAATGAAGGTTGTGGAGGAAATTATAATTAATATAATTTCAGTGATGTTTATAGAGATTTGCAACAGTATTCATATTCTTCCTAATATGCTACAACCATAATTTCAACAAATTTTGTTGGAATTTTACAAAGTAAAAAAAACAAGGCACTGTGACATTAAACAAAAAGGTATACAGGGCTTCAAAATAATCTTATAAGAGCCATTGTATTCCTCCAATCTACTAATCAACTTGTCCACCTCACTGTTTCACCCTGGGGATGGTGAGTTCAGAGCACAGTGTTTGTTTTCTGTCACAAATACTGTTTGGCATGAAGGCCAAAACGTTAAATTAAGATCTCACCTGAACAGGGCATGTCTTGTGGTGAACTTTAAATTGGACTTCTTAAAACTTTCTTTCTTCAATAAAGCTTTTTTTCTCACCACACTTCCATAAGACCAGATTTGAGGAGTGTAATAATAATTTTCATGTTGCCATATTGTCCTACCTAAGTTGCGGATGTCCACAGCTCATTTAGAGTAACCAGGGGTCTCTTGGGTTAGATTTGAAGTTGCACCATAATTTAAATTGGATAGACAGGATGACCTCTGAGCTCTGATGTGCTGAAACCCACTGATTATTGTTTTGACTACAAAGCTAAATGTGGCTTAAACGAGATAAATCACAGTTAGAATGATCAAAGTTTGGGATACTAACTCCTTTAACAAATTTATGGCCTTTCTGGCATGCACCTTGATGTTCATGAGGTCCCACAGCAAAGAAAGGCTAATAATAGGATTAAATAACTTGGAAGTCGACTGGTTATGATAGCTGCAATGTTTTCTGAAAATCGTGAATCGGTTATTTTTGCTAAATAGTTATGCACTACTTTGTGTTGGTCTTTCATAAGATCCCAATAAAATGCATTGAAGTTTGTGGTTGTCCAAGTCCGAGAGGTATGAATATTTTTAAGGTACTTTAAAAAGACAGGGAGAGAAAGGCTATGAAAGCAGTATTTATCTTTAAAATAAAAATGTCTCATATAAATACCTACAGGAGAAGTAAAATATATTTTTTATGATTCTTCAGAGCATAGTAGAGTAATATCAGCACTGAAGCGGTTTCAGTGGGGTACCTGATAGAGGTCACTCAGTCTTATTGACCAGTAAATGGCCCCAAAGAGACCCCTTTATAAAGTGGCCCCCAACGTTTCAGGATACACTGACCAGGGGCTAGAGAGGGCCAGGGGGCATTAACCCTCTCATAGGTCAGGGCTTTAACCCACTGTCGTTCCAAGCCCAAGTGTGGCCCACTCCACTAAATACCCTTTTAATTGCACTAGGATGGTTTGCAACCCATCGATTAATACGTGTATTTATGTCATCCAAAGTCTGGAGGCTACGTTGTATTTCTGTGTGGCATATTCATTTATTTACCTATCTGTCCCGCCCCTCATGCATCATCCATATATCTGTCCATCTCTCCTCGGAGAGCACTTCAATTCAAGGGCTCCCATAATTACTGCAGCCCTATAATTGAGTGCTTTGATTTAGGATTTTTCTGTCCCCCCCTCTACCCTCCCCCAAACGACCGCAGCCATCATTCGCTCCACGCCTCTTCCAATGAAAAAGACAGAAGGATGAGATATGGAAATAGAAAAATGGGTGATAGAGAGTAGAATATACACCCGCCCTTACAGACACACGCATTCTCTTACTGTCTTATCAGAATCTACTGTTTCAGTCATCCGGGAGGGGGGGAGGGGGCGAGTTGATAATTACTGAGGGAGATTCATGCAAATCGATGCCAAATTAAAGCATTATAAAAGCTTTTATCAGCTTTTCTTTTCCAAATTGAAGGCGATAAAACCCCATTTGAGAGACGGGAGAAATGGCCCTAGTTTCTTAGTTTAAAAAAGAGAGAGAGAAAGAGAGAGAGAATGGTAATTATGTTAACACCAATAGAATCCAGAATCCCCTTTTCTTAACTCGCTTACTCATTCATAATTAATTAATTTTTCCAAAAAGTGGGCAAGAAGAACAATGTAGTTCTGTGTCTCCTCTCCCCTTTTGGGGCTTTCAGAAGAATAAGATGGAGCGCAGGAGATATTGTTGGGTTTTGTGACAGAGGGCTCATTTACATACCTACCCCTTGCACTAGGATTCAGTTACCGCAGCTTATCTCTGTGTGCCTCGGGGTGGCAATAAAAGTGGCTCTGCTTTTGAAACAAAGGTGGGCGGACCAAAATAGGACAGCAACTCTGAGGCCAAAAATGATCAAGCCTGAAAGAAAGATGGCAAAGCACAGGCCCTTAAACACAGATATTTCTATTAAAGTAGATTTAATTTACCACTTGATGGCAACAGACCTAAACTTTAACTCACAGCTAAAGTAAGGAGTTCCTTGTATGTATGTCATGGTTGGTTTACTCTTATAGCTCAAGGCTTCAGAGGAACAACAAGCAACAGAAAAAGAAATGCAACAGAGAGCATGACGTCCACCCTGGGGTCACTGACGGACAGTGACCCCAGGGTTTTCTTGTCTGATCTATTAGAAACCGAACGTTTCAGTTATAGTACGCTTTACAGCAAATCCTTGACTCACCCGCGGTGGATCTGAACGCGGAAACAGGAAAGACCAAACACATGTCTGAAGGTGTTAAAGGGGAGAGAGGTGGAGTGTTTCACAGAGAGATAACCTGTCACTCTAAGATAACACATGGCTGGCACATTCTCCGAAATCAGCCTAATGCCCGTAGTTTGAGACTTTTAATTGTCAAACCCTGTAACACATACTAAACAGAAAATTTTAATCCTACTGAGATAACATTGTTATATTTTAACAATAATCATATATCAATGTCTAGTGTCTCCTGCAGGGGCAAGTAAGAAAAGTAAAGGGGACTGAATACTTTTGCATGGCGCTGTATTTGATGTATATTTGGTGAGGTCAGCACCAGCAGCCAGAAGTCACTTTGCCGCTAATCCAGGCTAATGTGCTGTTGACAACAGCCCAATTACACAGAGCTCCAGCTGAATGGAGAGAAGTGGAAAAAGGAGGGGTTCACTGCAAGAAGTGAGCAGAAATAGTACACTGAAAAAAGAAACGCAGCAGATGCCTGCTGAGCACGTGAGACCAGAGGTGGACATGAGAAACAAAAAATAAACAACATCTAAGAAGATTGTTACCAAAGATCACATATGTGCGTGTGTCTGTGTTTCGGCAGCAGAGCACAGTGCTGTGCAAACACAGGCGTGCTGAGTGGAAAGGCCAAGGAAGCCGGGGTGAGACAGTGTGGAGAAGCTGTGGGGAGCCTCATTACACCCAGCAGGAGCCTTACACTGCCTCATCACTTCCGGCTGAATTGGGAACAACCACTGCTTACTACCATACCCTTGCACACCACGGCACCAGATGCTGCAAGCACAGGCAGGCTGACCTTCCCACGGTTCAGTATCAGTCATCCAAACTGCTTAAGTGACAGAAGATGCTATCTGCAGGAATTATCTTCATTGATTCATTTATTAAATGAAAGTTTTTCATTCATGTCCAGTCCTCGAGGGTTACTAACCTTCAACTTTCAGATGCAAGAATGAATGCGTTTAGCTACAACATACTGTTAATTTACTCTGTCAAACATAAAAGTACAACTTTCTGTACTTGCATGAACACAAAAAATGGCTAATTCGCTTCTCTCTAATTGTGACACCATAAACCCACCATCATCATCATTTCTTTCGATAACTGATGCATTGTTAATAATACTTAACAGCTTTAATTATGAACACCATTGAGGAATCAAGTTGTGCAAGGCTGGACTGATTTTTCATTTTAAATCAGTTTTACCTGCTCAAAAATGAGAAAGAGATTAAATGCTTCTTCAGATTTGGGTTTGAACCTTGGTACAGAGGAGGATTTGTCTCTATTTTCTTTTTTACAAAGTCACAATGGGTTGGAGCGAAACATGGTTGACCATTAAGGAGCTGCACCAATATGTTGTGTTTGAGAAAGGAGGAGAGCCATAAAGGAGAAGCTGCAGGTTCTCTGGTCCATCTGTGTTCAAGCCCTCACACGACCATGACAAATAGATTATGACTGGAAGAGTGAGACCATAAAACAAGCAGCTAGAATGATTTTTAATGAGAAGGTAAATGGACCCAATTCTCTAAGGAGAAAGGGTAAGGAGTTCAGCCTTATAAATGGCCGCAAAAAAAAAAGAGTTGCTGATCATCTGCCATGAAAGGAATCAGCAGAGGAGGTTTTTCTTCGTCTTTGGAGGTTTTTTGTGCAAGACCTGCTATGATTAGACTGGTGTAGAAATTAGTGGGGTTACTGCAAGTTAGCTATTTATTTCCTTCTTTGACCTCACAATTCCTTTAAAACCACCTAATTAGTTTAGGTTATGTTTGCAGTGCAGCCTTTATTTACATCTGGCACAGAAAAGTCGAAATGAACAGATGCGTATAAAATCCAAATCACATAGAGTCTCTTGACCTAAAAGTCTTGGAAAACAATCTTCTGAACATTTTTTTCCAAGACAATTGTACAAGTAATTCCAAGTAATTGTACCCATTACTGAAATTTGAAGAAATTCCACTGCCATATTCAGGCAGCTGAGGGAAATAATGTCTCAGTCAAACACTTATTTGCCTTACCTTGCACCTGTGTTGGTAAAATACAAGAGTTTTTAAGTCACACATGATCTAAAATTCACTGAAACACAAAGTTCAACCCAAAACGACTCTTCCTAAAACCACAGACTCAGAAGGTTAGATCCAAATAGGTTTTGAAAGCTTTTGCAAAATTGACCGGATAAAAGGGAGAGCAGAGAGAATAGGAAGACAATACAAAGGAGAGGTAACACACAGGAACTCCAAAGAGGAAATAGGAAAAACATCAGGAAGGAAAAAAGAAGTGAAAGAATGGAGCAGTGAAACCAGAGTAAGGGCAAGGAGGAGCAAGTGAGCGTCTGAATGAGAGAAAGAATTAAATAAAAATGCAATAAAGCAGCCGGTGTGAAATCAATCTGCTTAGAGTTTTGTTTAATAAAAATTCATGAAGGGCTGGTGGCCGAGAGCTCATGAGAAATATTGGTGGCAATGCTGGGGGACGCCGTTCTTCCGAGGGGAGGGGAGGAGAGGGCGGTGCATGTCTCTGTTGATAGTGTGTGTGAGTGTGTTTGCTTTTGGCTGTTTATCAGTGTGTTTGTTTTGACATCAGTGTGAGTTACAGGGCTGCAGTAAGTCCATGAGAGAAGGGACAAAGAAGAAAATATTGAAGGTCTTCATAACAACTGCATTCCTACAGTGCAGAGAAAGAATGGAATCAAGCTGTAAGTCATGGCGTCTGCCTCCATGTTTGTGTGCGTTTGTTTATCTGCACACATCTTAGTCTTGCTGGCTGTCATAGTCACCCCTCTTCTGTTTTCTCATCAAGGCCTCGGAGTTTGAGCTATAGCAGGGCTTTACCAACTTTGTGTAAATCTCTTTCTTTAACAGCAAATGGGACGGATGGGGTGGAGGGATCAGTAGTTTCTGTTCTGTCCTGAAGGCTGAGGATGAGACTCAAGCAGCATGCATTTGGCTGCAGATTTAAAAGACTACTACAGCTTCAGTTTCAATGGCCCGAACTTTAAGTTAAAAATAACATTTTTATAATTTAACTCCTAATTTGGCCAATAAATGACAAAATATAACTAGTCATCCCAAATGGCCAGCTTTGATCTACAAAGCAAATACTGTTAATTTGTTTAAGCAATATCTCCATTAAATTCAACATTTTAGCTAACAGATATTCCAATTAATCTTTCAAATGCCTTTTTATGATTTATTTTTGTTTTATTTGTAAAACACTTACTATAGTTTTACATGAGTTCATTTAAAAACTACTAGAGTGTATTATACAATTAGTATTTTTTAAATTAGTTTTGACTCAATGCAATGAGACAGTTATGTCATTGTTCTGACAGTGATATAACCACTAATGGTCTGCTGAGCTTTAGCCAAATATTACTTAGTCAAAAGTTTTGAAATTTAATCCTAAACTTCTTAATGTGCTTATAAATATTTCCTTTACTTGCCATACATGTTAGCAAAAATAAATATGATTTATGTTGGTAATGTGAAAAACCTTTTATTTGGGTCCAAATGTGGAGCAAGGAAGCCAAAGTTGTAAAACATTCAGTCCTGCTGATATATGGAGTATGTGTATGAATCGCCATTTAACTATTGTGTTTATATTGGGATGAATGACGTAAAATGGAACCATATCATGCTTTCACCACAGAATGTTACTTTCTGCCATTATGGTATTATGTTGGATTTTGGGGGACGACTCCAAGTTTTGACCATCTTGCGTTGAAAGTTCAATGCTGTATGTACACAGGCTATAGGTGCACCAGGTCTGCCAGTCATTCATTGTGCTGATGTTTATGTAAAATGATTTCCAACCACAGCTTTTCTAAGCATCTTCCTAAAGTTCCAGAAACTTGTGCAAATGAAACCATGTTAAAAAAAAACTGCAAAGTAAATACGTTGATAAAACTACTACACTAAAAAGTTACAAGATGATTCACATAATAGGCATTATTATCAAAGTCAATAAATCTCCATAACATGCCCTTTAAAATGTTGAGCAAGTTCATTGTTCAGCTATCAAATGGGCAACGTATAGAAAATAATTTAGAAGGAGGACAGAATACTATTTCTGTAAAACTCTTCTGAGATATTGCTGTCACTTTTATCCTTCCATAAAGAGATTTGGGTTTTAATTATGGCTCAAAGGGTGCTTAAATCAGTGCAGAGCAAACTGCAACACTACAGAACACCCACCCAGCATGACGATATGTTAGATAAGCTCAGCAATTTCAGGATTGCTAACGTCGACATCAGCCAGAAATAATGCATAACTACAAAAAAATTAACTCACTCATATAAATATGTCCTGATGCGATATATGTGACCGCCCACCAGTCAAGTCTTCTTTTTTTTTACCTCTCTTTTATGGTGGCCCTATTCTGCAACTTAG
The DNA here is from genome assembly GCF_003331165.1 of Xiphophorus hellerii. Lineage (NCBI taxonomy): Eukaryota > Metazoa > Chordata > Actinopteri > Cyprinodontiformes > Poeciliidae > Xiphophorus > Xiphophorus hellerii. The sequence goes on along the minus strand of NC_045672.1, from coordinate 18,867,109 downwards.
AGGACCCATGCATCAAGTGTTACCTCCGAATGATCAGTTTTTAATTGTACAGACTTGATCAAATGAAAAAATTATTATAATGAAAACTCGCACTTCAATTAAGATCCATAAAAAAAATAATTCATCTTTGTCTGTTCTTTTCATTCTGAGTATATCTGAACTTTGCAGTTGTATTATGAAATACCTCAACAGCCCAGTTATCTGTGCCAAAGGTCAGAAGAGAGGATTCTTCTGCAAAGTTAGACAGGATCCAGCTGCAGGGAAGCCCTTGATGGCCTCATCCTTTAAAGGTCTAAAATACAACCACACAAATATGCAGAGGTTAGGCAATGCTGCACATTCACTCAAATCATTTTTTTAAAACTAGATGCAACTTTAATGACACCATTTTGAGTAATCGCTTAAAAAATAAGCTCCATACCTGTCAAAGTTTAGACTAATGTGCTCATTTGTCAGAATGCCCCGCTTTTTATAAGCAGAGGTTCAGGAGCTTCCAGGTCAGAGGTCATGACATTGTTTTTGATTTATCATCTGAAGTCGTAGGACATGTAGGTCAGGGCCAAGACAATTTAGATAAGAACTCTATCTGGAGTCCCCTCCTTCCTTTCTTTTCTTTTGCTTTCTCTTTTCAAAGCCAAGGGTTACAGAGTGAAATCTGTTTCCTGAACTTTCTGTTTATAACTATTCCTTCTGGGGCAGGACTTTCAAGAACAGAGCCTTGAAGAACAGCAATAAAATAAACATGTTGGTAAATTGTGATTTTCTTTTAATTTATATGAACATAGAGATGGTGCTCTGTTGCCTTCGGAAGCACAAGCTGTTTGTCCTCAAGGCCAGAACGTGCTGTTGACGCCACCTCTGTGCAGTGAGTCATATTACGGTAAGACATGATGGATCTCAGACACTCAAGATAGCGTCCGACAGCCTCCAACTTAAGAAAGTAAAAGCATTCGAGTTCATAATGACATCAAGCTGAAGGCTAAAGGAGCTGACTATCCAGAGTCTCCTCTGGAAAACTGTGCATTCCCGTAGCAGTCTAAAGCAGGAAAACAGATCAACTGAAAATGAAGAAAAACAGCAAAGCACACGTCGTCTTTTTTCAGCATGCCAAATTTAAAAATAGTTTTTGGCCGAAAAAAAAGAAAAAAAGAAAAAGAATAACTTTATGGTAACTTAAAGGGACAGTATCATACAAAATAGATTTTTTTGAGTTTTACAATGTCATTCACTCATTAAAACCATACCTGGAATATTGCTCTGATTGTTTCATGCATGCTATCCTTTAATCTCCCCTCTCAACCATCTACATTCAGAAACGTTTGGTTTCACCAGGCGCCACCTTTTCCAAGCAGTTCCTCCTTAGAGCTGTAGTCTCACAAAGCACCTGCCCTTAGCTTTTCCCCACTCAGTTCCTTCAGACTAGCAGCGGCACCAATTAGCAAACAACTGATGGAAAGGCGCACCTACCTAGTTTATAATACAGGCTACTTCTCAGCCGAACACACCTAAGAAAAGTTGTAAACACCATAATGATGAGCATTGTTGTGATGACGTACTGAAGGTGGAGTATCGAAAAGAGCAGGAGCTTCTTAAAGAGACAGAGGCTCAATTTTAAATTGCAAAGTCAATTTCCTTTTAAGTCAGGTTTGATATATACAAAATTGTTGTAAAAACTGAAGATAACATTTGAGGGGTAAATTTAACTTTACCAGCACGTACAACAAGTTGAACCTTTTGTGTCTCCAGATGTGAAGTTCCCCTGTGAAATAGTTTAAAGGCTGCATTGAAGCAGTGTGCAAACTTAAAACAGTTTTTGATGGTTTTGATGGGATGGTTTTTGATCAATATAGGAATGAGGACAATAACTGAATCTTCAATAGAAATATTGTATACAGTTATTTAATTTGAAATATAATTTGTTGGTTGTTTGTTTTAACTCAAATTTTGTATCAATAAAGAAGTTCAAAGGGATATACAAGTGTTTACTTCTATCCACTCCCTTTCAGACAAGAAAATGATGAATAACGGGTAGAGGAGATGTCTTGAAGATTTCTTAATTCACGTTATTTATTTTGCTGATTCTGCTTCGTTGTCTTTCCATCTGATTGTTTTGTTCTTGCGAAGGTCTGAAATAAACTTAGGCCTACTTATTAGATTTTATAGGTACATAGTGCTATAAAATGGCACTGTGTGCCTGGAAAATACATAATAGTACCCCTTTAAGAATAACTGGTATATTTTGGTATTATCTGCTTTCCAGGAATAATCAAGCTTTTCCGCAGCTCCATCAGAAAGTTTTTCTTTGAAGTGCAGTGAAGTGTCTGTTTTCCTGCCTTTACTTGAACTGTGAAGATAGCAAAATTTGCCCCAAAGAACATTTTAAAGTCTGATGATGTTCCTTTCTTCATTTACATCGCCACACTCTTAAAAAATGTCCCACACGTAGCTCTGTCCTGTCTTTTTCTACCACCTGGTACATTCATGCAGCCAGCACGCTCTTTCCTTCCTCTCCTATTGTCAAAGACGAGGGGAATTCCCTGCACTCGGATGCGAGTGCTTTCAAATCCCTGTGATCTCAATTGTACTCATCCCTGCTCCTCGCTCTGCCTAACATTTATGTGGTTAAAGAGAAACAGGTCTGGGATAGGACATGTTTTCTGCACTTTGTGCATGCAACAAATAAAAACAAAATTAAGAATTCATAACCTTGAGCTTTTAGAGATTATTTCTAAAAACATATTGTATTTTATTGGGATTATTTGTGATATAATACAAAGAGTTGTGTAATTATGGGGGGAGCGACTCATGGTTTTAAAATTTTTGCAAATGTGCATTTGTACTCATCCCCTACAATTTCTTTTTTGTAGTTTGTTCTGATACACCTCCAAAGTCAAATCCAGGAAAAGCAACTGCTTTAAGGAAGCATTTTAATACCTACAGTAAAACATAATGGTGGCAGCATCATGCTGTGGGAACGCTTTAGCAAGTTCAGTGAAGACAGTCAGAGCTGATAGGAAGATAGATATAACTGCCCCTGTAGGATGATGCAAAAGACTTTGTAGAATTTGGCTTGCAATCACAACGATGACCTTTGACATGCAGCCAGAGGATAAAGAACTCTGATCAAAAGACATTCATGTGACACAATGTAATATAGTGGCCCAACCAAAGTCAAAATCTAAAACCATCCAATCTGGTGATGAATGTATCAAAAAAATAAAGGGTTTATCAGGTGTTAAAAAAACTAAAGCCACAAAGAGAGTAAAATGTGGAAATTGAGATACATGGAGGTCCCTTCACAGCTCTAATAAAAAAAACAGTCAATACTATCAATTTATACAATTGCTGTTCACTTAAGAACACCACTTTTAGGGCAACATAAGGTCAGAGCTCAGATTTTTACATTTAACTGTGTGCTTTGCTGCACTTTATTGTCCCTCTTTTACCCTTCCTTCCACAGCGTTCCCTAATTTCCCCTCCCTCACCCACTCTAATTCCTGTAAATACGCTTTCTCTCCATTTCCCTCTTGTTTCAACCAACCCAAAACTCACACTTTCCCTATCATTAACCAACTTACTGTCCCATCCCCATCTACATTTTTGAATCCCCACCAGCTGTTCAGGACAAAGTGTCAGCTATTGGCAGCAATATACCAATAACAGGAGGGTAATTGTCTCCAACCGTAACATGTGGTGGTTTTACTCTGAGCTAGACTGCTGCTCTCCCAGCTCCACCTGACACACTAGCTCTGGTTGTTTTTAAAATCATTCCAGAAAAACACAACTTGCTCCCTGCCGGAAATCCATTTTGGCAGGCCCAACTTTAAAAGTGAAGGGGAAATAAGAAATAACCCCCTCCTTCCACCTGTGCAATTAAAAGAGGAGGCAATTAAAATTAATGTAATAGTCCCTGCCGGGTGAGTTGTTAAACAAGATGGGGGTTATTGTCCTTGGAGGAAATGGCCCAGAACTCAAGACATCTTCTTTTCTTGGTTCAATGCACCTGCCCCTCCCAGTTGGTACACCCTCTGTGCAAACTTGCTGCTGTATTAAGGTAGAGTTCCTTAAAGAAAAGTCAAGTGCAAATTAACCTGAGGTGGACACAGAACCATAAAAAGTTCCCGTTCAGAGAGTTATTTAAACACATCAAAGCAGCCTGGATCTGTACAGTTCCAAGGATGAAATAACCTGCAAGTACAGACACCCATCTGCAGATTCACATCCTGCCCAGCTACAGTCCTCCACCAGGATTCTTCTTAATGAACCTTATGTAAGCAGGAATTGAGTGAAACACATGTGCACCGTGACTGCAGAGTGATGAAAGTGACAGAACAGAAGGAGGACATCACGGAGACAAGCAACCAAATGACACTAACCGCTTTATCTTATGAAGTCAGTGTGTTCTGGCATTCCTGTGGCAGATGACTCTTCCCTTGGTTCAGTGCGACACTGTGCCAATACGTGTGAGTACATCACTCCCAAGCTTTAATGTCTCAATCTCAGGAGATTAAGGGCCTAATCAAGCCAGCGTCTGCAATAATGGGGGAAATGGGAAGACAGATATGGTACTTTACACAGATGATTAACCAGCAGATTGTGTGTATGCGTACATCATTGCAAGAATCTCACACTCTGAGCTCATTAGGTTAAGCAGGTTTGTTCGGCTGTCATACACAAAGCAAAATAACATTGTATTTGTTTGTGCACATTAATCCAGAGATTTACACTTATTTGACTTGCAAGCTCATGTGTAGACTTTGAATGTAGCACTTTTAAAGGCAGATTTCCTAATATTTTTAAACCTGGAGCCAACTCACTTTCCTGTTAAACATTTACTATTAGTAATTTCAATGCTAATTAATTGCCTTCATGTTCAACATAGAGTTCATCTTTTGTGACAAGACTAACACAAAGTAGTGAATAATAGTGAAGTGGAAGGAAAATGATGCATGTGTGCATTTGTAGTCAGTCTTTAAGAGTCCATACTTTGGGGAATCACATTTCACTGAAATTACAAGTAGTTTTTACCAACTTAAACATGATTAAAATCTGAAATATTTCCGCATTCTTTGCAAACTTCATACCTCAGATCCCAATTGTACTCAGGTCGAAACCTACCCATTTAAACACATGACTATGCTCCGACCTAAATTATTCAGTTTTAACACCGGTTGTATGCTTAGGGTCATTGTCCTGCTAGAACCTCCACTTTGCAGCCTATAACAACCTTTCTTTTTTTTTTCAGGTTTACTCTGAAGTTGGCTCCGGTCATTTTTCCGTTATTCACAGCGCTTTACTTTATTCATGTTTTATGTTGTTACAGCCTTAATTGTAATAATCTCTTTCCACCAATACACACAAATACTGCATTATGACAATGCAGATGAAAGTTTTAGAGAGCTTTGATTAACTGTTTGCTTTTACTTTGTTGGTCTACCTTTGGCAGTGATGATAGCCTGAAGTCTTTTTGAATATGATGCCACAAGCATTAGTCACCTATCTTTAAGCAGTTTAGCCCATTCCGCTTCACAGTACTTCTCAAGCTCCATCAGGTTGGATGGGAGATGCCTGTGCAGCTATTTTCTGATCTCTGCAGCGATGTTCAGTCAGATTGAAGTCTGGACTCCAGTTTGGCAACACCAGAACATTCCAGACGGGTTTTGAAGCCAATCCATTGAGATCTTGACCATGTGTTTTGGGTCACTGTCCTGATGAAAAATGAACCTTCGCCCCAGTCTGAAGTGAAAGAGATTGATACAATTTGAAATAAGACTGTAACTTAATGAAATGTGTAAAAGGTGAAGTTCTGCGAATGCCTTCCAGATGCACTGTACAATTTTTTTTAACTCTCCTTCCATAATTGGCCTGTCAAAGTCTTCCAAAAATTGGTTGCCTTGGTTTTTACTTGCGGTTGTCAGAGTGAAGAGAGCTGAATACAAATGCATGCCTTAGATTTTTTATTTCTCTTTACCATCATGGGCAACTTCATGTCTGTTGCATAAATTTCCAATGAAATATGCAGATATTTATAGCAGTAAAGTGGGGAAATATAAAAAGATTAAAGTGGTATGAGTTGGAAGGCACTGCGTGTGCCTTCTTGTGAAATTGTTAATTTCCACTTCAAAAAACAAAATTCAGGGAGGACTAAATTTAGCCGTCACACCCTTCAAAGCCATTGTCCTATTTTGTTGAACTTTTTAGTTTTTGTGTAAAACCAACACTGAGAGGTTTGGATGAACATAACACTAATTAATAGGTTCACAGGGATAACAGCTAAAGATAGTATCTACACTAATTTACGCTTCTTGCTAAACTATTGTGGTCTGCAACGAGACAATTGCTACGATTTATGCCCGCCGTACTGAAAAGTTTCTAAAATGAGTGTCTTTATTAATCTGTTTCACATCCTTTGCTTATACTGCTACTTTAGGATCTCACAACATATCAGCATCTACAGTTTGACAATTAGTGTCATCCTGCTTAACGCATTTCTTCGAATAAAGCCTCCTTCACTGTGTGTTTCTTTAACTGTGTGAAAATTCTTCAGAGACCAGTTTAGCCTGGGAGATGTCTGAACTTCTACTATAAGCCAATGTCCTCTCCGTGCCATAAACCTCATATTTACTAAAAGAGTCCTAAATGTCTGCCAGGTTCTATTGGTGCATTTTGTTCCTAAAGCGACAAAAAAAAGACATTAAATCTTAAATATTTACAGCTCTAATTTATGCACTCAGTGTTTGATTGATGGAAGTGTGTGCTAAGATTATATCTTAACTGATGCAGTAATTGCTGTGTCAATAACAAGTGTTTAATAAATTGCTAATAAGTGCTACTGAGCCTCTAACAAGTGCGTCAGCTGTGTATGCGAGCGTTTCTCTCTGAGGGGCCCTGTCAACCCATCAACCTTATCAGCTGGGTGAGAGGTCTACACACCGAATATCTCTTCACCTTGCACGGAAACAGTGTTGTCACCGTATATCTCCTCACCGCAGAGCTGTGGAGGGTCTCCAGAGGGGGATGCGTACCTCATGAGGCAAAAGAAAAGGAACATATGGGAAGAGGACAGGCGAGAAAAGCGTGCAAGTGCGTGTGTGTGATGATGTTAGTAGGGGTAATGAGTGCCAGAGTTGCAGATTGTGCTTATAGGTGTAAGAGGGTGCAAAAAGCAAGTATGTCAATAGGTGTTGAAAAGGTGGTAAACGCAGCGGGACAGCAAGAGGACAAGTGAAAGAAATAAAAAGCAGCTGCGTGTGTGTATGGCGTGTGTTTGCATGTGGAACAGAGAGAGCGGGCAGTGGCCTATGCAGTGTGGTGGAACTTCTCTCATCTCAGCGCATTTGGTTTGCTCCCATTCTTCATTAACTCCATTAACAGATGAGCCGCGGCGATTAGCGGAGCTACCCGCTGATTCAGCTCTCACACCCCCACCCCCAGCTCCCCCCAAACTCCTCTATTCTCTCCCCCCGCTGTCGTTCCGTTGCATCCAAGACTGCTCTTCCTCATCTCAAAACTGTTTCCCTACTAAACAAATTTTGGAACAATTGGGTTAAAATACTGATCACGTTTGATAATTTGCCGCAATAAGTTAAACAACCTGCTGTGCATGGAGGACCATAAAGTCAATCTACCTCTCCGCAGTGGCTCTTTTATTCAGCTAACAATTTTTACTGCTCTGTGCCATCTTAAAGCCCTCTGCTCCTCCAGCAGGCATTGCCAAGGGGGCAGTCTGCCTGCCGCACACTGTGCCATTAGCCACAATTGGCTCTTTAGCTAAGAAAGAGGAGGGAAAACACAGATCGACTGCCAAAAGTTCCTTTGCACAAGCAAGAAAGGGACATTAGAAATAAAGAAACAAGCGAAGGAGGTTTTCCTTTAATTCTCCAGCATCTGTTCCATAATAGGCGCGATTAACAGATTAATTAGACTTGCATTCCTTCCTGCCTCATTCGCTTTCTTATTGTTCATTTACTCAAAAACAGATACTGAAGTTTCCAGCATGCAGAATCGTAAGGCTTCCCTTACTTACCTTTCCTGGCTCTCAGGTAGAATGAATCTTCTTAATGACTCTTTCACGTGTCTTGACATACCGAAGCATCACAGTTCAGATCACAAACCCATATGACAGCAAAAGGACAAAATTTGTCCGTCTGTCAAGACCTCAGTTTTGACTTCTGGTAGGTGATGAATCATACAACAAAGCAGCCACCACTCAGAAACTCTTTTCCAACAACATCTAAGATCTAAGAGGTTGTTATAATGGCTTTGACACTTTGGGACAACCACAACAACAAAAAGACTTTCAAATGCATAAACACAGGTTTCTTCAGGGGCTTGGTGTATGATTGTTAGGTGCCCATTTTTGTGTTTTGTTTTGTGTGTGTGTGTGACTCCGTCTTCTCCAGCTTTCTGGTTTCGCATCGTGAAATTAATGACCTGCCAGGTGAGTGAAGAGGGGCTCCTTTTTTTCCTGCATATGTGTGTCAGTTGTGCACAATGGTGAGTATTGCGTGCGTGTGTGGGTGTGTGTGTGTGTGTGTCTGCAAATGCTCATTTACATATGTCTTCAGTTGTTTACATGCATTCATATCTTGAATGTGCAAAGGCTGTGCTCCGAAGATGGCGGAAGCCTCGGGAACCATGTCTAGCGCTCTTTTTGCCCTTCTGACACAAGGCACTACCTATAAATTATTGACACTTCCCTATCGTCTCCTTTCCCTCCCATCTATCTCTCTCTCTGCCTCCGACACTCATCTCGACACTTAAAAAGGGGATTTCAACCTGTGTTTTCTTTCACAGTCACATACGCAACTTATAAACAGCAGGGAAGAGGCCTTCTGATTGAAGCTTTGCACATTGCTCCAATTTGACTGAGCATCCCAGCACAGAAATCTTACGACATATATGCCACCTGCAAATGAGCCTACTTCCCTCTACGATTTCATCTTCATCAACTTATCCCCTTTTCAATCACTTCTTCCATCTTTCCTCATACTGAAGACAGAAACAGCTTTGCCATCTGGCTGCAAGTCAAAATAATATCATTAGACTTCTTTTTATAATTAAACGACTTACAGCACCTTGGGAAAAGTATTGATGTTTATTGAAATTTTTCTAGTTTTGTCACATTGGAAACATAAGCTTTAGTGTAATTCGGTGGGATTCTACAAAATAGTGGAAAGAAATGAAAATTATTACTGAATAGCACTTTTATATTATGTTGCCAAATATCCTCAATGGGGTTTCGGGGTGGATGTTGATTGTGTCATTCTAACATATAAAAATGCTTCAATCTAAATTATTCTATTGTAGCTCTAGATGTATTTTTAGGGCAGATTGTATCTCGTCTTTTACAGATTTTCTTCCAGGATCTCTCTGTGTTTAGTTTCATTCTTCTTCCCTGCACTGCTGGCAAAATTCCCTATCCCTACTAAAGAAAGAGCATGGTGCTACCACCATTAAATTTCACAGTGAGGACGGTGTGTTCAACATAATGTGCAAGTTTTCAACCAATTAGTGTTTTTTATGCAGGCTAAAATGTCCAATTTTGGTTTTATCCGCCCAGAGCTGCTCCTTCCACATTTTTACTGTGTTCTTTGCATGGCATGTACAAACTGCAAAGAGGACTTGTAGTGGCTTTCTTCTAACAATAGCTTTCCTCTCCTAACTCTTCAACTAGCATTGACTTGATCGACAACTAATAGTTGTCTTGTTACAGCATTCTCCAACCTGATCTGTGGATATATGCAGCTCTTCCAATGTTACTACGGGTTTCCTGGCTGCTTCTATAAATTATGCAGTCAGTGAAAACGGACAGCCCATGCCTTGGTAGATTTGTGTTTCAATTTTCAGATCAAATAGTGCTCAGTGAGAAGTTTGAAGCTCGAGATGTTTGGTTTTGTGCTGGTTCTGGCAGCACAGCATCTCACACAGCTTGAGGTTAACCAGCAAACTTCAGACCTCAGCTGAGCAGAACCAAACAAACTGCAGCTGGAAACCATTTAGTAATCAATTACTAAATTGATTACTAAATCAATTTAGTAATCAATAGTATTTAGCTTAATATTATTATTGCCTAAACAACTTCACGTGTCTTATCTGTTGAAATGAAATGGAGTTGCTGCTGCCCAAACTGGACAGGGGACACACAGACGAACATCTCCACTGAGACAGTGTGTACAAGGCACACTGCGATCTGTAGCGCTACATCTCTGTCTTTCCGCAAAAAACAACACAAACGCAGCAAACTGGCGAGGAAATCTCAACAGTTCCAGTCGGACGTTTGCATAAACCCATCGCGGGCTTTGAATATCAGAGCACTTTTTTGGGCGTTTAATGATTTATTGTAGCCACTCTGTGGAATATTTATGCAACATACAGGTTCAATATTTTTTTTAAAAATAAGAAAATAAGCTGCATAAGTTCTATGCTGTCTTTGTTTGGCAGCACTCAACGGAAAACCAATACTAAGAACAATGGAAACGTCCAAGGGAACAACCAAGAATTGGAAAGTTTTTTCGGAGTCATTTCTACACAACTAGGACTGCTGTGGTGGTGCAGGGGTTTAGCACAACCCACATATGGAGGTCTTAGTCTTTGTTGTGGCTGTTGCAGGTTCGATGACCTTTGCAGCTGACCCTGCTTTAAAACTCTACACAACTTTACCTGTCTGCCGTGTTTCTCAGTTTTCATGAGGCTGTTAGTTCACTATTGTTCTTTATCAAATCTCATAATTTCAAAGAACAATTGGATTTATATTAAAGCTACACAGAGGACTTCTGAACGTGTGGGGTTATTATTTAGAAGTATCAAAGGAAGGGGGGTGAATAAATGCTGATCACACATTCAGGATTTTAATTTGTGAAAAATAAAAAGTTCCTTTTACTTTCTCACTATGCAACACATTGTCTTTGAATCACTCAAAATCCAGATAAGATACAATAAAAGCTGTAATTGTAGCCTGGAAAAATGTGAAAAGGTTTAAGAGCCATGAATAATTTCATAATGCACTGTATTATCACAGAGAGCTCTACTAAAATGTGCTCTGTATCATCTACGTGTTTAACATTTAGGCCCATCTGTCTTATTTTTTTTACACTGTGCTATGGGTTCCTTTTGTCCTGAAGTGCATGACAATGCAATAGCGCCGTCTCATCCTCGTCTTCATCTCATTCAGGCCATCTTGTCTCAGGCCAATTCCAGACGCAGGCAGGCTAACCTATTTTAAAACAACTTCATGCTATTAGGATCCTAAATACAACAAAAGGTTCCAACAATAGAGGAAGAGATGCTCTGGATTGAGGAAGAGAATGGAGCAGGCTTCCATTCTTCCAGCGACTCTTGCCTGTCTCCGACATGAATAAGAGGCATGGCTAAACGTGCTGCATAATTTGTACTTTTAATGGCAGAGCCTTCCATTCCTGTGACATGACTTAATCAATAACCATGGCCTGTCGGAGTCTCAGCCCAGACTCGGCTGGCGTTTTATTAATTTTGAACAGGCACACTAACTAGGCGTCTGCTAGCAAGAGGCATTTCACACAGGATAATAGGCACGCTGGATTGATAGGTTCATTCCATGTATGCTCAAACTCTCATCCCTCTATTTTTCCCCTCCCTATCCCTGTACCCCTTTTATCTCTCTCACTTTATCTCCCCTTTCTTTGCCTCCGTCTGTCAAAGAGTGATTTAGGAAGGACTGCTTTTGTGTCATCTGAGGAAGAAGCAGAAGATGAATAAAAAGAATGAAAAGTAGAAATAAATAAAGTGGAATAAAAGAAAGAACAGGAAGAGGTTGTGACAGGTGGAAAAAAGTCAGGTAAAAGAGTGCCATGACCTATGGTTGTCCAATATAAAGCTGCATCTGTCTTTTCCCTTTAAGAAAAGATAGTCATGCAGACATTGTTGTGTTCAAACCTTCTTGTAATGACAAAAATGTTTTAAGAAGTGAAGAGGCAGAATACAAAACAAAAAAATGCATCTGATCAAAAAACAGATGAACTACCTAGTCAGTTTCATAACTTAGTCTTTATATTAGCAAGGCTCCAACTACAGGTATATGTTCTCATTAGATTTCCCCCATGTATATATATGATGAATATACAGAAATATACTTACATGGGTGGAAACAAAAAATCTCTACATCAAAGTGATTTCAATTAAATTAAATTCCCTTTCAATGTCACTGGGTGGAATAATTGCCTATTTTGTAAACACATTGATAAAAAGGAAAAACATTTTAAGAACAACTTCTTATTTGGACAGGAATTACTATAACACCTTCAAATATTCAACATCGTGGTGACAGGAAACTTCTCGAGATATAAAAAATAATTCTAATTGTGCCTTTTTCTGGTTTCTACTATGCATACAGTGGCAATTATTGGATATGTGGTCCCCCTTTACAAAAGTCTCAGCTTTTCCCACAAACATTGCAGATACAAAAGATGTGGAAATAAAAATATTTCTGACATAACCATGTTGGAGTGATGAGAACATTAAATTTTTGGAGCATTCTTACCCCTATTTTGTACCTACAAAGTTGGTTATGAAATGATAAAAACTGCAAAAAGACCAACATCTGGACCAGACTTATGAGTTTGAAGAATAAAGTTGAATGCCGTTTTGGTCTTTGGATGATCTCGTAGGTGCAGATATGTCCAGAAATCATAAAAATCAGAGACAAATATCCTCACGACTCAATCACAAAAATGTGATGATAAAAGTCTGAAAAGATTTGCCAGGTTTTTTGTCAGCCTTTTTACTGACTGGTCTTACATCTGTGACAGCTGATTTTAAAACTAGACAGCAATTATTTACTCAGATAGCAGAGAGATTATTTCTTATAGCAGACTGTTCAGCAACCACTTTATTTGGCCATGTTTTCCCCAAGAAGGCGGTGTAACACTTAAGCTGTTGTCCACCATATTTACTGGCTTGTCAAATTCTTAATCTGAAATTTGATACCAGGCAGGAATTGTCAGGTAGGCCAGAAGTAGCTGCATTTGGACAAGTGTTAGGTCAGGTGACTCTTCTGTTTCCGGTTTCTGTTAAAAATAATCTGGTAACAGCAGCTTAAGGCCACTTGTGTATTATAACTGCATGTATTTTCTCTCGGACGGGAGAGAGAGGGGAGTATGACCTGCACGGAAAACAGAAATTTGATCTTTTAAATCATCACGTCGATGGTTACCAGATATCTCCACTCCTCTTTTCTGCAAAACACCACTTAATTTCTCTTATCTCTTTGTGCGACCTTGAAGATCACCACATTCACAGCAAGCACAAAATGTCTCAGCTGTGTTGTTGACATTATGTTTATCTCTGACCAAATACAGCACGAGCTTGCTCGCAATGAGGGTGGAAAGTTTCAGCATCATCACATTTGGCCAGTTTGAGTCCAATACGGTTGTTTAGTTGTGCTTCGAGGGCTAAAAGGAGAGGACCAAACATTTACCCCCTGACACAGGCAGTTCTGTGACTCATCTTGTTGATAGGACAAGGGACAGAGGGGGAGGCAGATGGATGGAAAACAACACAGCAGTGGGGGAGTGAGGGAGGCGCAACAGATACAGTAGGTTTTGGTGGGTGAGAGTGGGAGAAAACAAGGATTGTGTGTTTACCAGAGACAACCAAGGAGAAAAGGAATGCATCTCTAAAGATGAGTCACTATTGTCAACAACCTACTCATTCCTTTTTCAGTCATGACCAAACATGAGGACAAAGAAAGGCGTATTATGATGGCACTTTTCAATGATCACATATAACCCAAACAGTCAATAATTCTGCATTCAGTCGTATGCCTCTTGCCTTGAAACAAGCACAATGGCACACAATGTTCCTAAGGTTTCTGCATAAGACAGGTTGTACTCCAACACTATGTTTGGGTACTTTAGATTTGAGGAGAAGTTGTTCAAAGCACATTACAAAAGAGGATTGGTTCGCTTTCCAAGAATTCCTATCATTCCTTAGTTCATGTTAGATGTTTCTGACCTTTGTATCTTAGTATGTACTACTCAAACACCCAAAGGTTTGCAAAAGCATAAAAGTGCATACACAATGATCATTCTGATGAATGTTTTGAGCAGGTTTGCATCATGCTTAGTTTGTTCTTAACAGTCTGAACCCTGTTTGAAATAAAATGTCTTGGTTCTGACCACCCCTACTTGATTTTGGCACTTTTAATAAGGATAAAGTTACAAAATATGCTGCTCATACAGAACATATTCATCTGACACAAGTTGTGTTATACAGCACAATTAAAGTGTTGATTCACCTCAAGTAAAAATAATTCTATCTGTAGATCTAAACACTTTCAGACAACAGAATACAGTTTTACAATGGCAAAATTAAAAACAAAAGCTTCCTTTTTTTCCAAAGTATGTTTACATTGGGACATACAGATTTAATAAAGTCAGATATGCATAAAGTAGATAAGGTAAAAACAAAAATGCGTCAGGTTTTAAGCAAGATCCCCATTTCAACTCAATCTTAAGGTGTAAGAGTTCTTTTGGTGACCTACACTTTGGCCGTCTTATCCTGAAGCACAGCAAATGTTATGGAGTCTTTAGGTCTTGCTGATATAACTTGACAGTTTTCTCTCTTTCCTAATATGCTGAGTTTGTGTCTTTAATAAATTCATACTTTAACTTGTGCTCGTACTTGGCGATTCCTACCTTTATTAACTCAATCTTTTGATCTTTCCTGAGCCCAAAGTTTCCTTCTACCCTCTGCGTCCATCAATTTTTCATGAACATGCAGCGACAAATTTATTTGAATGTGATCCCCGGCAGTAACTTAGAGCTGGATGGACAGATTGGGGTGGCGGTAGGCTTGTGAGCGGCAAGGTAGCGAGAAGCTTTAGCGCATACATTAGTCACACGTGCGCCGACTGCCAGTGGCAGAGAGTTGGGCCTATGAGAGGTAGTATATTGGGTTTTGTTGGGGATGGGAAGTATTGTGTGTGAAATGCATGCATGTCTATCACAATGTGTTAGTGAGGGAGAAGAAAGAGAGGAGGGGGCGCTCTGAGAATTGAAGGAGTAAATTTATCATAGTTATGGCTTTCTCAGGAATCCATTTTCTTACGGTCTGCTGACAGCAAGTCGTATCTGCATACATCCCCCCTCTTCATCCACACCAAGGGTGATTGACAGCACCGAGCTTCAGCCTAATAGGCCTGGTTACTCACTTCAGCACTGGATGCACAATCAAATACACCACATTCTTCTCATACTCCTAATATTCTTTCATCAAATCAGCGATGATGGTTCTTACTCAAATTGTCTTCTGACAAATATTCATAGTAACTCATAGTAAAACCATAACTTTCCAGAAAATGTCTCTCTCAATTTAGTGGGCTTGTAATTAAACTCAAATTTGTTTTCTAAAATAATTTAGAAAACAAAACCACAAAACCTGGTGCTACCAGCATAAGGCGAAGTTATTGTGTTTCTTAATACGTTTCTAAGTAAACAGTGTTTACTCTTAAATTCCACTGTGAGTCATTGTATGTTGACAACATTTCACATCAATACCAGATATATTTAAATAACCAACACCAACTCATGAGTATGACATTAACATTGTTGGTGAGGGCTCGTGGGAATGTTTTTTAAGTTGTTTCAAAGTAGACATGCACAGAGCAATTGTCTGGTCATTGTTGTTTATCTGTTCTTTTAGCTTGATTGGCCCTGGGTGGGGACTAATCAGCCAGAAATTTAAAACATAAATATTTTCTGATCATCAAATGCACCATGGTGCTACAAGGTGTCACACACAGAGACACTCTTTGGTGAAAAAATTGTTACTTCCAACATAAATGGGACTCAAGAATTGGTCATTTCCAGTAGGCCTATGAACGTTTAAGTGTATTTCCTATGACACGTCGAGATATGTCTGCTTTGATTTAGGTTGTGAGAGAGATTACGATTTTCAGCAGATAATATGAAGGCTAAAGAGAGTACAGTGATGTTTCTCTGTGTTACCTTTTTTAAGCTTTTAAACTGTGTCATAGAACATGTTGAATTTGGAAATCTTGGCACAATTTAGGAAATCTAGCTTAAGATAGCCCACATTTTGTTAGCACACAGAGAGACTGCTGTTTAATAAAGATCTCTGCAAATATTTTGAAGTTACAGTAGAACGTGTATTGGAACGACAGGAAAGAGCCTGTCAGATATTAGTTTTCTCTTTTTTGAGCTGCTTGTAACTAAGTACACCTTGTGCTTAGTGGTAGAAGATTAAAAACACTGTACCATCTTGTTACACAGATGTACTGATTAGAATTTTGGCAGCCGATTTTCATTATCCATTAAGGTGCAGTTGTGTATTGCAAGCCAATTCAATTCAAATTCAAAAATACTTTATTGATCCCTAAGGGACATTAAATGTTGTTGTAATTCATATTATCCAAGCTTCCTCAGTGTTGTTGTAGATGCTGATGGGTGTGGACAGAAAGGGTCTCCTGTACAGAGTCTGAAGAAACCTTCAACAGCAGACATTGAAGACGAAATTATTTTGAGTCAAACACTTCAAAACATCTTGATCATTATGTTTTCTATTAGTGCAGTTCGCCTTGTTTAAAACTCTTTAACTCTCACCCTCAAAACACTTACATGTAGGTAAAATAGTCCATGAGGACACTGGTCTCACCATTATAGTTAAGGGGTTAAAATCTCTGTAAAATCCTAACAATTCCTCAGACTTCTTCAACTAAGTTCAACAGTATGTTAAAAACTGCAGGGGTATGTTTACGAAGAACAATTTGCTAAATACATTTTAATAAAGTCATTACATGAAGTTTAGTGGATTGTATGCATTACTAACCTAAAGTCAGTATTCCACTTCTTTTCAATCACTTCATATTCTCCCACCTATACTTTCTCAAAAGCTCTAATAAAGTTAACATTGTACATAGATATCTAGATATTTAACATTGCAAAGTTAATAACGCAATGACTTTATGAAACTTTTCTCTTTTAAATACATGTTATTGTTCTGAAGGGTGGAAATATTTTGTTTTTACCTTGTTTTTGTTTTCCTAATTATCACCTTATTTCTAAAGTGTAAACAGCTTGACTTGTTATAAAAAAGAGAGAAAATGTAGGTTTGTAAGAAGCTCTATGTCAAGCAACTCTGTGTGAATCATGCAATGAGGGAGAGAAACACCTGGCTGAGAGGATGGATGGGACCTGCACTAGGCAGACACGGTGTAGTACAGGTTTCCGTGGGACACTTCATCGCACCAGACAGAAAATGAAAGCTAATTGTTATAATAATTATCATGACTGCAGGGAGAAGAGAGGAAAGAAACTGATTATACCCACAGAGAGAAGGAAAGAGAAAGAGGGAGACGGATTACCTGCCTGTGAGTAGCCCGTCATTAACCTCACTTTCTCCCACACACTCTCTCTCACCCCTACACACACGCACACAATCACACACACTCCATCTTGTGCAGTCTCCAGTCCAGTGGAGTCCCAATCTATATACCATTGTTCCCCTTGTCTCTGCTGGACTGCACTAATTGAAGGCAATCTGAGCACGCTCCTGCCAGACTCTTATCTCACCTCTCTCTCATCCTGAACACGTGACCACGCAGACACACCGGTGCAGGGGTGCACACGCATACACACACGCAGCTTCCTCTAACGCAGCAAATAATCCAAAAAGATAAGAATTTAACATTTAAATACGTGATTGTTAAAACATAATCCAGATGCCCATTCAGAAATTCACAAATTAAACATTTAAAAGTATTTACTCATCTTGTATCAGTACTGAGTCAACTTATCAGTTTGCTGTATATAATATACAAACACTGATGTCTTGGTTCTCATAAGGGTAGGTTAATACATTACAATAAAGGCATAATAAAGGTCCAGCATGGTCAAAATATGGGTTGTTTTTTATGAAAGAAACGCTGCTTTGCATGCACAATTAAATTCCCAGCGGTGGATAAAGCAGAAATGAAGGAAGGCTGGATAAACCGTCAGAGAGAACGACTACTGCAATGTCACACAAACTGTAGACTGTCGCAACACAACATCATGTTGCAGTTCTGGCAACATAAACTCTATAAATATAGCATGTGACAGAAATATCCACAAAAAAAACTTCCGTTTATGATCAAAGTAAATTTTTCCACTGTCTGCTACATGCAAGAATGTTTCCAACTTTTGATGCAGGAAAGTAAAAAATACATAATAACTTTGCAGGTACGTGATTATAACTCCAAATGATTTTTTTTAAAAAGCAACTACACAATAGAGGTTTTTATTAGGTTATAGGAGTACCAAGTACTGTACTTCTGGTACTTTTTGGTTGAATAGGGAAGCATTTAAAGCCTGTAAAATATCCTTTAAGTTAGTTATTTCAGTTGAAGATAACAGATGTAACTATTAAAATAATTCTAAAGTGGTTGCACCCTCAACAATTTCTAATATATAGAAGACAGCATTTCTATCTATACTTGATAGAAAGTATATCATCTGAGCAAAGTGTCAACAAACTTGAGTAACCCTGCAGTAGAACTGTGTCAAACAAGGCTGGTGGTGGACCCACGTTTATCTTGTCAACTCCCACATTAAAGCATTTCCTTTTTTTTTATAATGTATATTTTGATCATCATAAGTTAGTATGGATAAAAGAATATGACTGGCGTGCCGTGGTGGCGGAGGGGTTGGCGCGACCCACATTCAGGCAAAACGTAGCCTCAACGCGGCGGTGGCGGGTTCGACTCCCGGACCCGACGACGTTTACCGCATGTCTTCCCCCCTCTCCTTCCCCCTTTCCTGTCAGCCTACTTTGAAAAAGGGACACTATAGCCCACAAAAAGAGACCCCTTGCGGGGCGATAAAAAAAAAAAAAAAAAAAAAAAAAAAAGAGAATATGACCACTAGCTTAAATATTTGCATATTTATTGTCAGACCAATAAATTCAAATCTAACAGGATTGTAAGGGAGCTCAAAAAGGTTTTGAAGACTCGCTGTTATTGAAGAGTGGTGTAAAATTCTAAATCTTCTTTCTAATCAAACTGTAATCTTAATGAGTCATTTAACCTCGATATAAAAAGGGAAAACAACAATAAAGTAATAGAAAATAACACCATTTAACATGAAAGTTAAATGTGACTTTCTAAATTTGAAAGTCTTGTTTGAAGCAGCAGCAAGATATTTCATTGTAAAAAGCCTCTGAAAACTACTTTTGGTTTTGCAATAATAAAGTGTCCTATAGATTCATCTTCCATGCATCTCATACATTCCCAGAGCAAATCAAAAGAAGCAGTTAAATCTAAATGAAAACTACAGCAGATCCAATATGTGTTTATTGTAAGCAAACCAATAGTGATGTTATAACTAAAGACTGGTATATTTATGAAATATTGTAATTTTATCACCAGTTCAGAAACTAAATCAATTTGAACCATGCACTTCCCCTACGTGTTCCTGGTACAGAACACTATAGGCCAAATACTCCTTTTTAATCTTCAGTACAGATGCAAGCTCAGGCAAATTCTTTTAAATTAGTTTTATTGTGACTGAGTAAATTTCAGAGAAGTGGAAAAAGGAGATACAAATTATACAAACGCTATAATCAAGTCATCATTCTGGGCTTTTCAGTAAATGTTTTTTTAAAAGATACTCAAAGATATGGGATACTCAGAAGAGAAGGAAGGAATAAATAGGCTGTGCTTTTAATGTAATTAGAGCACATGAAAACCACCACTGTGCTGAGAAATTAAGTAAACACACTGGGAAAATGAACACACACACACATACACCCCCACACACAATGCACTGCTGAGTATAGATCGCCCTCTACTGACAAACCCGAAAAACTCAACGGTATTAACTGCAAAACCAAGTGAAGCACATTAAATACAGGTATTATTTAGAGCATATGAAAAAATATTGGATGCTTCTTTCAAATATAATCAAGGTTTTTTTCGATAGTAAAGTAGGCATAATTTCAAAAGCTGAGCCCTTTTTGCTCAAAACACTTTACACAATTATCTCAACTTAACACCCAATTAGCAGAACACCCAAGAGCTTTTGCCAAGTAAAACAAGTTTGTAAAAATTTACACCAATTTCAAAACAAATTTGCTTTAACATTCAATAAAGTCGCATAACAGACATATCTATGAGCATTTGATTGTGTGTACCTGTTTACAAAATGGGCTTAAATGTTTGTTCTATTAGCCAAAATCGTGTTAGAACTTGCTTTGTCCTGTTCCTAAATAAGATCTCTTTCAGCTTCCTGGACTCTGAAACCTATGAAGATACAAGTGTGTACAAGTGTTGACATAATAAGCTCCTGATTAGGAAACATTGAAAGGTTTTGTACAAAGTGGATCCAATCAAGTTGTTCATCTACTTGTTTGTGATCTTTAAATAATATTTCTTCCTAATGACACCACCTACAGTATTTTGCAAAATGCTTCTGTCCCTCTTAAAGCAAAACAACATAACATGATGCTGCCACCAACATACAATTGAGATGGTTTTCACACTTGCAAGCTTTTGTATGCAATGATAGTAATCTTGTCTGAAAATGTCAGCTTTAGCTCCATCAGATCATAGAACATGTCTCCAAACATGAAGGTCTTTGTCCTGAGTGCACATGCAATCTGTAATCTCTCTTTTAATGTTTTTTCATAGCAATGGCTTCTTCCTATCAGAGTGGCTTTCATGCCTATATTGACACAAGACTCATTTCTCTGTAGAGGAAACTGTCTTACCAGCTTCGGTCAACAGCTCTAAAAGATCTTTAGCTTTTTTCTAAACAGGTGAATGTGGCACCTTCAGACATCTGGAAATATTACTAAGGTAATAAGTATGTGGAGGTCCACAATTTTCCTTATCTTTCTTGATTTCTTTCAATTTTCCCATGATGCCACACAAGGTTTGAGGTGCACCTTAAAATTGATCCACAGGTGGATCTCCATTTAACTCTGAGGAAATAAAAACTTTCCCCTGAAAAATTCTCCCATCATTCTGTCTATTAGCAAGCAGAAATAATTTAGGCATTATAACTGACCTGAAAAAGGAAAGATGCAGTCTGATTCATTGCCAGACAGTGAGAGGAGAAGTAGGCGGAGGGGAAGGGGGAAAGGTTGCATCCGTTTATACATAGCTTGTAAATTTTTGGTTTCAGATGTAGCGTGGCATCTTCTCAGACTTGTAACTGTAATGTGCAGGAACTGTTTAACAGCTGGAGGACCAGAAGATTCAGAAATTACCAGGACTCTAATGTGGCGTAAGACCACTTTGCTTTAAAGTCAGTTTTGTAAAACCTCACATAAAGCACTGAAAGAGAAACATCTGTCTTTAGTGTTGGGCTCTATGCAAGTGTGTCGAGCAAAGAAAACTGCATTTTTTTATATATATACTTTCCGGCCAAATGGGTATGATACAATGACAGGTAAAGTCAGATACAATGAGGGTCCCTATGATCAGCTTGGAAAATGTGTGCGTGAGGACATGCGTGTCGTGCGTTTTGCGTACACACATCGATAAGAGGCGTCATCGCGGGTTCTCTGCTCGTCTGAGAAAGTCACACTTCGTGCTCGTTTCCAACCCCCTGCCAGGGACAAGACCCGCTGACAGCACCCGCATTGTTATTTTTTTCATGTTTGTCAAACGCGGCGTCTCAATGCACATGCTCAAGACACAGATGTTGTCAGCATGTTACCATCTTTTCAGACACCTCTCACTCCCGAGTGAGACGGAGTTTGTCAACTCGTTGCCGACAACATCCATGGAAACTGCACACTTAGCTTCACAGTCCCATCTCGAACCCATCGACTTGCTTTCCAATTAAATTCCTAAAACAACTCTTTCTTCTGTCTGCTGCAGAGCAAGGCATTGGATCAGCAGCAGCACAAGAGCTATTTTATCACCATATGAGATCATGACGCATATGAAAGTTTTATCAGTCCACCTGCTTTCAGGAGGAGCACCTCCTGCTTCTTCCGCCCGCAGCAGACTGGCCTGCTGCTTATGTCTCCGTCTGCAAGCAGACCCCCTTTTCCAGCTCAGCAGCTGAGAAAGTGCCAATCCTACAGTTTAAAGGCCCCACTGGCCCTGCCAGCATGATAGATAGTTTAGAAATGAGGACGCGTGTTTAAAAGAGAGGAGGAGAGGGGGAAGAAGTGGGAGGGAAGGAGAAAAGAGGCACGCAGCAGCAGCTGTCAGACAACACACAATCCAAGCTTCACTGACCATGCTCCTGACCGACAAGAAAAGAGACAAAAAAAAAGCAAAAAAAGCTTTTCTTTGAAAGAAAGATATGGGGAAAAAACTGAAAGGACTGAGACAGAAGATAAAAACATCAAAAATATGACATGCTTCATAAATGACCAGTTCTGATAGAAGGAAGTTTTTGTGGTATAAAGTGGGAACTAAATGTTTGCATGAATCCAGCGCAAAGACGCCTGAATGCAACAGTTTGAAACAAACTGCGATTCAGTTGAAGTTCTAAAAAAAAAAAATGCCTTCAGGGAACTACAAAACATGACTTCAAAAACAACAACTGACATTTTTCTTGAAGAGCCCAATGTATCCACTCGCATACACAAGAAACCCCGATTTTAAACTGCGTTTTGTTCCAGCAGCAGCATTTGTAAAGCTACTCCTAGATGAACATGTTGAGTCACAATTATTGTATTTAAGTTGAATCTGTTGCATCATTTTATCCATTTAATTGATTAGTTTTATAATTAAGTCGATACTTTTTTCTTTTTTTACTTTGTATTGCCATTAGTGTATTAGTGTGAACCAAACAAACTGATTTCTTAGGTTTTGTTCAGGAAATCTGAAATCAGAAGTCACATTAATCTGGTCTGAATGAAACCCAAGTGCTGTGAGGAAGGTGTAATTTTCATGTGTGCAGTATGAGAAAATTAGCAGGTTTTCTGAAATGTCACCCCCCGGTTGAGTTATCTAAATTGGCTGTCGAGTTGACTCTTAGTGTTTGCAGCTCCGACACCTTCCGCTCTTTTCAGCTCCACCATCCAAACAACACGTGCATTAATTCAACAGGTGGGACCTCGCTTAAGTCTCCAAACATTACAGTTGATGGTGCTGCAGACACTTTTTCCTTGATTACCAATTTATAATTTAGATCGGTTTTAGTGTATGGAATAACTAATGCAATAATCTAATGGATTTTATTTTAACGTTCCATCACTCAGAGATTAAACAATTAAAAACTGTAAATAAAGG
The DNA here is from genome assembly GCF_003331165.1 of Xiphophorus hellerii. NCBI lineage: Eukaryota > Metazoa > Chordata > Actinopteri > Cyprinodontiformes > Poeciliidae > Xiphophorus > Xiphophorus hellerii. The sequence continues at coordinate 18,843,885 of NC_045672.1, read as the reverse complement.
AGCATAAATTACATCACAAAGAAAATGCTTGTATTTCAGTGTTTAAGCTTTTACACTTTAACCATTTTTATTACTTTAATTTGGACCCTATTCACTCAAAGTCAATCTTTTTTCTTGTAAGTATAGAATGTATATTTATATGTGTATGTTTAAACATTGTTAAAGGTTTTCATACATATCTGTTTGCTCTGAATGTTTGCTGAAAATACTGTGTCGGTCTAACAATTACATAAATTAGATTAGATGAACTATTTGATGTTTTTCCAGTTCAGTTGTTTTTATCCCAGAGCTCTTCCAAACCTTTTGCATTTTTTCCACATGTTCTGACAATACAACCAAAAACTATTAATTTTACTGGCATTTTATGTGATAAAAAGTAGTGCATAACTGTGAAATGGAGGAAAAACAAGAAAATATTTTATATTTTTTCACAAATGGTCTAAATACTATGGGGTGCATTTAGATTCAGCTCCCTTTATCCTGATAATTCTGAATAAAATACAGTGTAAGTGGAATCATAGATTGTTCAATTGGAAAATGGAGAAACTGGTAGGAAAACATGACAAGCCAAACAAGCCTGAACAGATTATATCCACCATTAAAAGAGGTGGTGGCAGCATTATACTATGGGAATGTTTCCTATTAGCGGGCTGGAAACAGGGAAGCTAGATGGAGATCCTCACACTGCACTTCCTGAAGAAAACCTGTTAGTTGCTGCAAAAGATCATGTGGGTTGGCAGTAAGACAACAATTCTAAATATTCAGCCAGATCATTAATGAAATAGTTTAGATCAAGGGATATTCATGAGTTATAACAGCCCAGTCAAACTAAATACCAAAATCTAAGTAAGAATTTGAGATAAGACTCTGAATTTTAATGTTCAGGACACTCTCCACAAACAGGAAAAAAGTTACTCTAGAAGTGCAAGAATGGTAGAAACATATCCCAACTTTTTTTAAGTTCGCTATCATGCAGAACTTTGAGTTGGTTTCTCCACACACTCAAAAAGAAACACACGCGCACACACAAAAGAAATAATTAAATGCATACAACCTTGTGGTTTCAATATGCCAAAATATAAAATAGCGAACGGTTGTCAAAACTTTTGGAAAGTCCTGTGCTTAATTTTTTAATCAATTCTTTTTGTGTATTCTTTGGATTCTCTTTACGGTGTCAATGCAGTCAAACAGGAAAACCCCACAGAGTTTGCAGATGTATTCCCTCCGTCTCCTTTCCCATTGCTCTCACAGGGACCCTGCCTAAAACTTATTAAACAGATCTTAAGAGCATCTTCATTCATCATTGCCACCTCTCTTATGCATCAGTGCCTCTGTGTGTGTGTGTGTGTGGGTGTGTTTTTATGTGTTGCGGTGCTGTGAATCTATGTGTGTGTTGCCCCAAGAGGCTCACTGTCGGTTCAGAGAAGGGATGATGTAGGAAGATTAATACTGGTGTGACGGCAGAACCATGCCAGGGAGAAAGGGTCACTCATTACCCATCTGACCAGCCATTTTCAACCCCAAAGACGAGGAATAAAAAACGCTCACACAAACACAAGCACAGATGGCAGCTGTAGAGAGAAGCTTCTCTAAACTGTCTTCATCTGCCGTCCCGTTTCCGTGCATTTAACACTTTCCACACTCGCCTGTCCCATTTTTTTTCTTCCCAGTTTTGTCTTTCTTTCATCTGCCTCTCAAATTTGTATCAGTCCTGCTGAAATACATCACATTAGTCTCACTCACTTCAACAGGGGGGAAAAAACCCTGACGTATAAAATGAATCGACTGCCTCAGACTCATCTTTATGGCTGGACCAGGGAGGATGTATGGACGGAGAGGAGATGGGATGTGCTGCAGACAGGAGAGGGGTCAAAGACTGCAATTACCACCCAATTGATTTCCATTGGTGTGATGGAGAAAATAAGTGTTACTCCGTCAATGTTCACTCAACCTGGCAGTGAATCCTCCTCTGAGAAACAGAGAGAAAGACAGAATTCTCTCAGTCCATTCATTCAGCCTGTCATTAATTAGTGTGCTCATTTAATTTCTTGCAAATGTTTATTTGTTCACTGAAGGAGCTGATGATCTGCAGCAGTACACTTCCAGACAGACATAAATTTAATTACATAGTGTTTAGAAGTGCTTATTGTCAAAGGGTTTCTGGAAGTTTCAACAAGTTAAATTTAAGACTTTTTGGGGGGGGTTTTAAATTTAAAATAATATAAAATTAAAATTAAAAATTATATTTAACTTTATGACATAAGCACGTTAAATATAACCGTCAGCCTATAGGCCATATAACTCTGGCCTACAGTGTAGTGGGCAATGTAACAGGATGTTTTCATTGTAATTGCCAAAATATGTAACAAACCAGTTTTAGCAGAAAAAGTCAAGACAAGGCCCAATGTAATCCAAGACCAACTCTGAAAACTACTTTTGGTTTTGCAATAATAAAGTGTCCTATAGATTCATCTTCCATGCATCTCATACATTTCCAGAGCAAATCAAAAGAAGCAGTTAAATCTAAATGCAAACTACAGCAGATGCAATATATGTTTATTGTAAGCAAACCAATACTGATGTTATAACTAAAGACTGGTATATTTATGAAATAAACATGTATATTCATATATTTCATGTTTTATGAAACAGTTTAAACTATTTTCTCCATCACACAAACCTGGAATCAAGTGGTATTTTTCAGAGACCCTGGAGATGGATCACAAATAAATGTACTTAATAGCATCATAGATTGCGTTGTACTTACATAAATAATAAGGTGAAGGGTAACTTGACTTGAAAACCCAGATTTTTAAGTCAAAACTTAATAAGTGTATGCCTTCTTAAATTAATAGTGGATGACTTAACATGAAGGTTCTCAATGTAATACTCAAATGTCTGATAAACCAATAAATGTGCACATTTCAGATTTATATAGTTTGGAAATCTGGGCACGTTTAAGACTTTTTAAGCCCTGAATTTGCGATTAATAAATTTAAGGCTTTTTAAAACTGAGCAAAAATCCTGGTCAAACCACCCAGGATATGATCACTAAAAGAAATTTTGGAGTGGAATTCTGTCTCACTAGGGTTTCCTTAAAACATTTTTTATAAGTTGTAAATATAAAGATCTGATAAAATCATATGCTGGAAATTTAGCAACATGAGCCAATCAAAGAGACAATTAGAGGATTATATGGAACCTGGTGTGATTTTATAGAAAGTATTTAGATGCTTTAACGTAAACAAAGTTGGTATCAGTAGGTTTAATGAACTCTGCTATTGCCAGGCTGTAGAAAAAGAAGACAAGAATAACCACAAACTCTTTGGGCTCCGATATTTTCTCTCTTTTTTTATTTGTTTCCCATTTTGTCTTCTTCTTTATTCCCCTCTTATTCTCTCTGTCCTTCCCACAGTTTCCCCTCCCCTCTCTGAGCCTCCAGGCTTTAGGGCCAGACTGTGGTCTGTCGATAGAATCAGTGGAAAACAGTTTGGAAACCCAAACCTCAGTGAAATTATTTGATTACAACCTCCCATTACTTCTTGGTTTGGAGGCATTAAAAACTCGCTGAAAAGTAATGATTTCCATTTTGTGTTTGAGTTGTTATACAATATTTGCTGTGGGGTTTCTGCTTTTTCATCTAAGGATAGTTTGTAAGAGAGGATTTGCTTATTTTTTTCTGTTTAAATGAGATAATTGATTCTGTGTTTAAGGGGGGAAAAAAGACAAGAAGAGGCACTATTAAACAAAAATGGAAAACTTGTGCAATTTACCACACTCCATAAACTCTCCCACTTACCAAGCCAAGCCTTTTTCTCATCCTGTGGGGAAGGCTTGAGTTAGTCTGCAGTAGTTGACTAATTAGCCAAAAGTCACAGAACAATGACCTTGCAGTACAACAGAAGATAGACAAGGACTAATTAAGGCTACTTTGTCTCTCACCGGCAATTAAAAAACAACAAAGCTCTGCAAATTTTCACCCCAAACCTCTTTGTCTCTTCTTCTTAGACTCTCGACCCATTTATCCTTTCCATTTATCTCCTTAAAAACAACAATGTTCCTTTAAAATGACAGCACCATGACAGAAGAGTCTGGGACATGAAAGAGTCGTACTAAAGGGACGACAGAGAGGGAGGTTAAAGAGGAGAGGAAGAGGAGTTTGATGACGTAGTTTATCTGTTAGGTGTTTTTATTACACACACACACACATTACAGTAGCTTTTGTGTAGTTGTATAAATGCAACTGTGTGAGCGAGCATGCGAGCGCACATATAAGTGTGTGTGATTGGGCTGTTTGGCAGGTAGAAGGCTGTGAGTGCAGCCTGTCACAGCCCAGCCCTGATTACTCTGCACCATTCATCAAAGTGTCACCTCTCTGACAGCTGCTAATAAATATACTGCCACAGACCCCCACTCGCACCTGGCAGCGCACCACATTTACACACAGGCATACACACCCCGGCCCCCTCGAACACACACACAGACACGCAAACGCGTTCCCTCTGCCACCCCCAGCACCTCAACGCAGCACCAAGCAGCTCAAACAGCAACACATCCTGGAGCTCATTTGCTAATTGCTGCATTTCCCATCAATTCTGCTTCCGTCTTGTTCAAATGTCAACAGGAGAAAGAACACTGGAATAGATTAATAATATATAGAAGATGTTCCATTAACTCTTCCATATTAACAAGCTGTGCCATGATCTGTCCAACTGCTAGCTGCGAAGGCATAACCCAAACTTTATCAAGTTACAGAACCTTGAAAATGCATCTTTGTGACAACAAACCTCAAGGTATTAAGGGACCTTGTGTGTTTATGGTCAATTTCTTGCTTGAAGGAGAACCTCAGTCCCAGTCTTTGATGAGTCGCCTATAAAGTTTTGTTGCAAACTAAACAGAAGGTCTTATTGCTTTCTTTGAAGAAAGGCATTTTTTTCCTGTCACTTTTCCATAAGTATCAGATTTGTGAAAAGTTAGAATAATAGATATACTGATATAATAGATATCCCTAGAGTTACAATGGGTCACCTGGCTGCTTCTCTGATTAATGATCTACTAATCTACAAGTCACTTTAGAGAAATGGCTGTATTTTGCTATGTCTGAAGAAGATTAACTAAGTTTTTTAGTCTTTAAGATATTGTTTTTAACTCTTCTACCACGTTCTCCATAACGGCCTGCTGTCATGATGCTGTTTATTTACTAATATTTTCTGACAAACCTAAAGTCTTGGTGAGTTGGATTTTGTTTCAGATATTTTTTCTGTGAAAAAAAAAATGTTTGAAAACCATTCTCCAATTCTCTAACTTTGTGTTGGTCTACCACGCAGGTTTTTTTTTTTTTATTCAATGCATCTGAACGCTTCATACATTTATCCTAGAATGAACACACATTAGTTTCTATTTACAGTAAAACTTGTGTAGGCAACTGAAACAACCCTGCAGCATGTGGTCATGTACTGCTGCACTGGGCCACAAAAATACCAAACAGTGCTGCCTCAAAAATGTGCATTTGCATGTAATTGCTGGTTTGCTTTACTTTATTTCAATTCATTTGTAGTCAGTGTGGAACACACACCCATGTGGTGATCTTCCTGTCCGTCTACGATCGGGAACTGTAGGATTGCTGTAGGAATTTGCTCTCTAACTGTAAATGGAGCCTGCAGGACTCCTGTCTCAGTTATGGCAGATGCTCCCCGGCTCCCCCTGTTGGGAGACAGATGAAGCGTGTGACTCAACAGGGCTGTGTAAGTGGCTGTGCCTTGTGTAACACAATGAGTGGGACTTGGGTGATCTAGTGGCGGAAGCGTGGATATCGGTGTATCCTGCGCTGGACGGTGTCCTTGCCAAACTGAGCGTGTGTTCAAGAGAGTCTGTGGGCGAGTGTGTGTGGACACAAGGCTGTGGGCATGCTGCGCTGGCAGATGGTATTGCTGCATTGCCGGGGCCACCCTGGCTAACAGGGGGGAGGACAGGGAGAAGGTGGAAATGGGGGAGGCAATAGGATGTGAGTCAAAGGCGGCAGGGTGAGGATAGTAGTAAAAATGAAAACAAAGTGGGAGTAAGCACATGGGAGTAAAGTTTGCATTATTACAAGAAATATGCGGTTGATGAAGGGATGAAATAATGCATCAAAAGGAACGAGGAAAGTAATTAGAACATGGACACTTCCAAAGAAGACAAAGTTTGTAAGCAGGGAATTTTCCAGTCCAAGACCAATTTCTTTTCGTGGTCAGTTGCCAGCTGCAACTCAAGTTCTAACTGTAAGAGTGTACACGTGTGTTGCCATGCATTGCATGCCTGCTGGACAGCAAGGCTGGGCCAGGTGTAGAGTGGGAGTGCTGGGAAGTCTGGGAACAGTGGGCCTGTTAATTAGAGAGGGGTGATTAATGGGACAGCAGAGGAGGAGCACTGAGTTAGGGAGATGAGATGAGCGATGGTGGAAAGAGTTGAGGGGAGGAGATAATAGGCTTGGGAAAAGGAAATAATTAAAAATAATAATTTTTAATAACCAAAATTAAGTTTCAGCCCGTGTTCAAACTGGGTCCAAGATGTCATTCCTGCACATGATGTGATCGGTGATGACGTCTGAATTGATAGTATGTGTGTTATTAAGATGTAAGAAGTGGCATTGTGACAAACGCTCCTCGGGGGATGTGCCGTGTAAACACCAATCATTTGGCAGATGCGCCGTGAGCAAATTGGCAGCCTATTCCCAACGGACAAGACACACACCATTATCAAGAACGAGAATAATCGAGTGCCGTCTCCCATATGAGGAGCAATTAATCCACACCGAATCAAACTTCCAGAGAACAGAGAGTGGGGTCAGAAAAGTGGAGAAAATAAAGGATTGTGAAGAAAAGAGTGGAGGGGAGTGAAGAAGGAAAGAAGAGAAGTTATTAGGCAGTTTGGCACGTGTCTGTTAGGATCAATTTCTGCTTTTTGTTTTATATGCTAAAAAGCATCAAGGAATTTAAACCCTTTTTTTGCAAAAACTTTGAGGAGAATATGTGACAAATGAAGGTTCTGTGGGAGGAGAGCTAGATCTGTTAGGCAGCTCAAAATTTAAAAGTGTTTCGTGCCTTGCTATATTCAAACTCTTCATTTTTCCACTTTTACATCACCAGAAACTTCAGTGTATTTTGTGGGGATTTTATAAGACAAACACAAAGTTTCACATAATCTTGAAGTGATAGGAAAATGATACGAGGTTGTTTTTGGGGGGTTTTTTATAAGTAAAAATCTGAAAAGAGCAGCATGCATTTGTATTTAGTCTTCTTTGTTAGGTTTTTCTCATATCCCTAATAAAATGCAATGAAACAAATTCCCTTCAAAACTTACCGCATTCCTAAATAAACTACATTCCTATCCATATATTAGTCTTCGTTTTGGGGGGAATGGGTGGAGGGCGCCTTCGAATGGAGTGCTCATGCTGCCCCCGATAAGTTGCCCGGATCACACATATCAGAAACTGCCACTGGACCCAGGCCCATTTTTAGCCCTTTGAATGTTTGTGTGTGGCCCCCCAATAAAGTGACAAAATTTGAGAATTTTATCTCCAACCAACCTTACTGAGACTGAACTAGTTTGCAAAAGAGAATGGAGAATATTTTCAGTTTCCAAATGTGTAAAGCCAGTAGAGTCATAAAACCCAAATGACTTGCAAGCTATAAATGAAGTGAATGTTGCTATGGAGTAATAAAACTTTGGTTTTATCCAGATGTCCACAATGCTTATTCCATATATGTATTTTTAGGAAGTTTACACAAGTAACCCTTAATGGCTCCATGCTTCAGGTGTCCCACCTCAGTCCAGTCTTAAGTTCCCAAATTACAGAACCTTCACAAGTAGAAGCCAAGTCAATTTTTTTCTGTCTGATTGCTCTGTGCCAACACAATTAAGGAGAAGACTAAAAGGAAATGTTTCACTAGGAAGAAAAGTAGAGCTGCTCATGTTTTAATCTTCTGCAGATGAGGGATTCAGAGAAAAAAAACAAAAAGAGGCGGGAGGACAATGTTTTTTGGAATATAGCACATAATTTACTCATTCAGTCTGATGGACATTTTGCAAAAAGCTGTTTTAACAATACATTGGAAACATTTTACTCCATTACAGACCGGTTGGCAAAAAGTCTTCCTGTCGCGAGATCGACAGCAGAGCCAGAGAAAAAGAGATGTTTTCTGAGCCTCTGTAATTCATCACTCTGTCATAGGAAAGCCCAGTTTTACACATAATTTTAAGATGTAATCACAGCTTTCAGAGGAGGTGCAAAAGGAGGTAACACTTCGAACTCCCCGAGAATTGGGAGTTTGTTGAATTCACAAAACAATTTGTAGTAATTTCATATGTAAGAAGGAATGGATTTTTTTTTTTTTCAAACAAAAACAAAATCCAACTGAAGTTGTAAATTAAACATCAAAATGGCAGGAACAGAAAACCCTGCTGCAGTATAAAATTAAGACAGTCATTTTAATTTAGACTGTAATATGGCTTTAAATATGGAACTGAAAAAACTACAGATGGATGGATGAACGTAGGGACAAATTGTCGGATGGACAGATGGATGAGTTTTGGGACAGATGGAAGGACAGACGGATGGATACAACTTTATCCTCTTGGTACTGAAAATAAAGTCTGGAGTACACGTTTTTCCGTACTCTGTTTTCTTTTTCCACCATACAGACCAAGAAGGTACTTTCCTACTTTCCCATCATCGTTCCCATAATCAAAACCTGCAAATTAAAAAAGCAAAACACCTTATGTAATAAAAGGCTTGACAATGGTCCCCTATAAATGAGTAAAGACCAATCAGTTGAGCTTTTACAGAAAGATAATGTGACTGAGGACAAGGCTTAGCATCGGGATGTGCTCTGCTCAGCATTCTCATTACTAAATGTGCTTGATATCAAGTCTGTTTTGCTAGTACATTAATATTTTCCATCACTAACACCTTTCCTCTCAGTGCTGTCCTGGCAAATTAACTGGAGAAAGCGGTTTATCAGCTTGTTATGTCAATCTCTCAACCCCCTACCTTGACATTTTTTACCCTCCATGTGTTCGTGTGTATGCGTGCGTTAGATCAGCAGACTCTTGAATAGAGAGTGTCGGCTCGCCGGCAGCCCCTGCTTCGCTCCCACAGAGCAACTGTGAGCGCGTGTTTCCTGCAGAGCAAACATGTTAGTTCATCTGCTTTCACAGTGGGCAAACAGTGAAGGGGGCTCATGAGCGGTGCTAATGGAGAGAAGAGAGAGGAGCGGCAAAAAAGCGGGCGGATTGTGGAAGCAGAGCAGGAAGTAAAAGAGCGGACAGGTTTGTAATTTAATGTGTAGCAAGACTTACGTCAGTGCTTTACGTAAGTGGCAACTGATTTTTATGTGCCTCATATAGAGTAAGTAGAGTGCATGTGCGTGCGTGTGCGGGCGGGCATGCGTGTGTGTGTTAGGGGCTGCAGGGGAAACTCAGAAACTCCACTAATTGCAACTTTTGGGTTTTGCATGAGGGTCTTCTCAGGCTAATATCATTAGCTAATCTGCTGTGTGTTGTCCTCCTCACCCTCACCGTCAGCATGCCCATTTCTGGTAGCACAACAAGCACGTCCCCGCCCCCACCCCATCTCCAAACACCCCCACTTACACTCACACCCGGTGCCTTGCTTCCCAGAGACCAGATTGCTGAGTCCAGGCTTGTACTTCTGGAAAGGCCCTACATCTGGGCTACACTGACAAAGAAGATTAATACCTCAGGCACACAAGCATGGGCATACTCGCACACATCTCTCGCCCACGCACCAAGGTACCATTGTGGATCATCCTCAAAATGCTCATAAACATGCACGATTCAGCCTCAATCAAAACTAGAAAACAGAGGGCATTCCACCTTCCCACCACTCCCTTTCATCCTGTCTGTGTTTCTTTGGGCTGTGGACCAACCTACCTCCCAGTTTTCCCCCTTCTCACCCCCAAACCACCTAAGTCCCCCACCCACACATTCCACTTTACACAGAATCTGCAGGCCACAGAAAAAACAACTTTCTGCTGATGCGACTACTCCTTCATCCTTCCGTCTTCCTCTCGATCGCATCACACACACACACAAACGCGCACACACAAACCAGTTTTTGGGGCTGAATGTGAGCCCTGAGCTCTGTTTCAAACGTTACATCCAAGTGGGTTACAGCATGCTCCAGGTGGCCCCCCTCCTAGAGAGCAGAAGTCCACAAGGCAAACATCCTTTTAAAAGTCTGTTTTCAATTAAGACCAGCAGAACTCTCAATGCAGTGCCTTGCAGAATTATCAATACCACTTGCGCTTGTTATAATTTGGCACATTACAACCACAAACTATGATGTGTTTTATTGAGATTGTATGTACAAGAGCAGCAAAGTAACGTCAGTAAAATATGTGGCTTTAAAACTTTTTTTACAGATACAAATCTGAAAAGTTGAACATGTGCATGCTATTGGCCTCTTCATGTGCTAACCCTAAATAAGATCCAAGGCCCATGACTGGTTTATGGCTTATCACAATCCATGCTGACAATACAGTCATGTGGAAAACGGTGCTCTGTTCGGATGAGACATGCATATAAAATACGTAGAAAAACTAAACCTTCTCATTTGTTCCTCAATGAAACACAGTAGTGGCACCATGATGCTATGGGTTGCTTTTTTTTTTTAGCTGGAACAGTAAAGGTGGTTAGATTTGACTAATGGAGCTAAATGCAGGGTAATAGGGGAAGAAAGCCTTAGAGAGGCTGCAGAAAACCTGAGACCCTCCAGCATCACAACAACCAGGGACTTACGCAGCTCTACAAATTGTTTTGCTCAAGGCATGTTTCTCCGTTATAATGACCTAGTCAAAGTTCAGATGAAAATCCAAATATAAACTTGTGGCATAACAAGACATTAATGTTCACAGATGTTTTGCATCCAATCATGCTTGAGTTTAACCTTTTTTGTAGAGAAAAACAGCTAAATTTTCAGTCTAGGAGTATAAAGCTTGCTCCTGGACTGACAATACTAGACACAAGGTGATGACTTTGTTAAAAAAAAAATTAAAAAAAAAGCTTTGCATTGTGTCTCATAAAAAAAATCTCTAGTAAGATGCAATAAAATCTCTGGTTGTGATGTGATTTTTGCATGGCACTGTATTTATCAACAATAGAACAAAAGAATAATTTTCTGAAGTTTACAGATGGTTTTACACGTCGCTAAAATTAGTTGAAGGTGAAAACTTAGTAAAAGGAGCCAAAGGAGATGAGCACTGCACAAAAAACAGGATTCAAAGGGTTATTTCCAGATTGAGGATTTCTATCCTCAATCTATGTGAGTTCAGAGTGGAAACTCCCCGGCATTCCCCCTGCGGGCTGCCAAATGTGTAGCTTGGCCCACAAGAGAGTGGAGAGAGTGGTGTCAAAGGAGCGAGAGGTGCTGACATAACCTTCTTCCCCCACATTCACCTGCAACGGCCCACATGACTCAAGCACCACACCTGTCACTGGAGGCGGAATATGTACAGCTGAGCTGAACAGAAACAGCATAGAGCAGAATGGAGAGGTGGCTGAAAGAAAAAAAAAACATTTAACTGCAGTGCCAAAGCACGGGATCAGATAAAGGAGTAATTACTTAGACAGGGACGACTCTTACACATTTCCCCTCATGTCAGCACATTGCTCATCGGAGAATAGAAAGACAGTGACAGAGGGAACGAGACAAAAAGGCTGATCGACAGAGGAGTCCATGTCAGGATGGAAACCAAAAGGAGAGGATGCAAAGGAGGTTCTGCAAGCTGCTGACTTGGTTAGGTTACAACTCAACCAGAGATTACTGCTATGTGCAAAACATACTGAAAATAGGTCATTATAAAACACAGATGATCAATGACAAGCAGCAACACTATTAGATTTTTAGTTTAATCAACTAAAAATTTAAACTGTACATAAGCTTTAAGATCAAGCAGAAGAAAAACTGTTTGATGGACAAGTAACAAAAAAATGGTGATGAATACCTAAACACTGAAAATACTAGAAATTTTACGTAGCCTATTTTTATGTTGTTTTGATTTTTCAGAAGACTTTTTTTCTGCATAAAAAAACTTTTTTCTTTGTCTTTTCACATCCTTTCATGTTTCAACAGGAACAGCTAATATCCCCTAATTTGGCTAAAAAGTTAATTATGACAATAAGAGTTGGCAATATGAACCTTGATTTTTATCATTATCAATATGCTTTACCATTTATTTAGAAAACAAGTCACACTAAAATCTATTTTAAAATTTTATTAAACACTTTCTAAAAAAAAAAAAGTAGCTAAAAATGTATTTAAAAAATCATAAAACAAAGGAGATACTCCATGTCAATTGCATTTAACCATTTTTTGACAAACAAAAAACAGCTCAAACAAGCACTTTTTTTCCCAATTAAAGTTTATCATTATCAAAATAAATGATAATTTCTTTCCACAATAATGATAAATTTTACAATAATTGCTCATCTCTACATGATATTTAAAAAGTTAAAGTTCGATACCTGAAATTAAATCTTTATTGAGTTCCATTATCTTTTCTCTAACATATAATTGATGACTCCAAATTGAGGAAAAAGAGAAACAGGTTTGTTGCTGGCTTTTACAGCTTCTGTGAAAATAAATCAAACCGTCTTTTCAACACTGTGTGTGAGGTGAGGAAAGAGCAGAGAAAATATAAGTTATTTAAACAAAAATAATAAAACACTTTTACCATGCAATTTTGCCAAGAGTCATATTTCAATATCAGAATATAAAGGGGAGCGTCCGTGAAGATGATAAAAATGAATAACTACGGTGGAAAGTGTCATGATCCAAGTTGTAATGTTGTTTGGGGTATATTGTAGGTGTATTCTTCCACTCTCTGCACCCTATCGGACCAGCCTTCCGTGTCCTTATAAATAATTCATTTTTTAATCTGATTTCCCAGAGCGGCTCTCAATGCGTTAGTCACATATTCAATAACGGTGCGCCGTGAATAATCTGGTTCTGTGTTTCTGTGATTCCCCTCCCACCCCCGGTTTCCACGGAGGAGGTGGGGAGGTCTGTCAGAGTCACCGTGACAGTAAGAGCGGAGGAGAGGAGGAAAGAAAAGAGACGAAGAGAGAGGAAAGTGGAGTAGGAAAGCCAGGTGCATCATCTGTCAACTTCCCTACGAGATGACAATGAACAGATGCGTGCAGTTCTGCTGCATATCCATGTTTTTGGATTACTTGTCTTTCTCATTTGGAGCCAGCGCGTCAGCGCTGCCTCTCCTGGCTTGTTCTCGTAGCCACGCATCTGGAGAGCTGGGGATGACTTGTTCAATGATTAAACAATTTCTCAACTGACAGGAACAAATAGGAAACTATAAAGATGTAGGGGGAGAGAGGTACAACACAGAGTATTCTTTAAGCACTTCTAATTTAAGTATCATGTAGAACAGAATACATGGCAAGATTGTGTTTTTGTATTTTGTCTTTTCTGTCCAAGATCGGTGGAACCACAAGAATATGTGAAAAAAACACTGACATAAAAGGTCTAAATTAGAAACACACATCACATCTTATTTTCTATAGTTCATTTTTTCTGGTTCTGGGATCAGTTCCAGTATTTTCATACAAAAACCCAAAATGTGAAAAACAAGACAAATGATTTATAGTGGAATACGGCTTGTGGAAGAATTTGTTTTTAATAACAATAAGTAAATCTATTTAGCAAAAATAAGTAAATATTGCATTTTTTTCCCCAAAAGCACAAAAAATATGAAAATGTGGCAATACTTCTTTGCTGTATAATGACAATGTCCTTTATGCTATTTTGCCTTGGGTGCTGGTTTTTTTTCCCCAGCCACACTGTCTGGCCGCAAACAACTGAATGCACTGATTTTATTATGCTGCTTTTTTGCGGCTCACTTAAAAAATTGTTTCCTTACACAAGAACCAGTTAGATTTTTTTTTTCTTACTTTTGCCAGTTACAAGTACACTCCAGGATAAAAAGCCATGGGTCAGTGTAAGGATTCATACCATATCAGTATGAAAGACGATGTACTGTATCTAACTCCACAGTAAACACTTTAGATACAGAGTAATGCTAAAGAGAAATCCATGTATCAAAAATATTTCAGAGGAATAAAATTGTGAATTTCTGCATGATCTGCATGATTTGACAACGTATAAAATGAGCTCCACAATCATATCGGCAAACAAGGCTTGTTGTGTCCTACGTATCCCTTCTTGAATTTTGCGAATGATGTATTTGTGTAAAAGTGTCAGTTCAGAAAGAGCCTGCAAAAGGCAAAATTAGATGTCGCAAACATCCAATTAGTTCACTCTATTTTGTCCTCTCAGCAGGTCTGTTCATATTCAACCACATTAAGTTACTAAATATGAAGCAATGGACCAAACTCTATAAAAACCTTCATCTATTAACTATTATCCTGAAATACTTTGTTACTAGAAAACTTAACCTCTGACCATTCTGCTAGATAAGCAAGCAGAGAGTTAATCATAAAGATATTTTGTGGAAAGAAAGAAGAAATGCCAACTCCTAGCTCGAACACTAGACAGCAAGTGGAGATGATGTGCATATCTAGATGTACAGAAATCCACACGGAGACCTGGAGAAGAATAAGATTCAGTCCTTGGCTGAACAAACCTGGAGCACCCCCTAGTGTTGCTTTTCTATAATCCACCAACTTGTACTTCTGTGAGAAGAACTCACATCTACTGTAAGTAAAGAGAGCAAAAACAGTGCATTAGTTCCCGACCACATTTATCAAAGGGCATGTTTTTCTGGGGGAAAAAAAGGTCTAGAAAGTTACATTTTTTTACAAGATGACTTAAGGAAAGATTTAAAAATAATAAGAGTAATTATAATGATAATAATAAAAAGTAAAGGTTATCTCATCCAACCTCAATAATTTTAGCTCTATTTAATGCGCTGATTATTTTCTGTCCACTTTAGCACTACAAGAGTTTAAGCAATTACTGGTCTGTAGATTGGAAAGTCTAAAACTGCCCAGAAGTCTTTCACTAAGGCCCAAATCTCCCTTCTGAAACTGATCCAAGGTCCTGCCCTGCATCCAAATCCTCAGTGAAATCCTAATGCACGTTTCCATCCAGGTTCGTGTAAACGTTTGTGTGTTTGTGATTAAAATAAAAGAAAAAAAAAGAAAAGGGGAGAGATATGAGAGCCGAGGCGTTTCTGCAATCTTTGCACATCCTAATTTGGTACTCGGGGAGTTAACACACCTGCCAGCTTCCTGCTGACGAGGGTGATTTCTTAACTGTTGTTGTTTGTGCGTCAGTTTAAGGAGAGGTGAGGACAGTGAGAAAAGGGAGCGAAGTCTGCAGCGGGCAAGACAGAGCATGCATGTACGCACACACTCAGATCCCCGGCTGCTGCCAATAAGAGGCAATTTGAACATGTAAAAATGTTGACTGCTTGATGATTGATGGTAGTTATTTGTGGCTTTCTAACCCCCTTCTGTTACCACCACTTCCCCTTCTTCCACTTATTTTCTTACAGCTAATTTCATTCCCATTTTTTGATGCCCCCCCTGCACCTTATCCTAGAATGATTAACATTGTGTAATGTTGTGTAAGGGGTTCAATTTCCATCAGTTCCACTTTGTGTGATGTGCAGACCCTGAATTCAGACTACATAGCCATGACCCTTTCTATACTGGAGTTAAGTAAAAAATAATAATAAAACAAACTTTTCTTCTAAATTTAATAAGATTTTACCAAATTTTTAGAGGGGAAATTAAACCTCTGACACAATTTCAGTTTGAAAAATAACCAAGATTTCTTGTAACAATTTTTTGCTCTTATTTAATGGTATGATTAGGTGTTAGAAATTAAAATCTCTAAGTGTTGAGATCTGGGTGACTGCCATCACTGCCACCTCGCCATCCATCACCTCCAAACTCTGTTCATCAAAGTCTGTAAAGAAGGAAGAGAAAGATAAAGAGATAGGAAGAGGAGAGGACACAGGAGGCCTTAGAGCAACTTTACCATCCATCATTTCTTCAGCCCAAACTTTAGAGGAGCAGGAAAAGGAGAAGCCAAAGGCACACACGAACTGTTTTCACAGAATGATCCTTTGCTTCCTCCCACGTTTCCTCAAGCAATCAACGGAGCACAAGCGTATCCTTAACTGTACGGCCGCACGGCCAGGAATTCCTCCAATTCTCTTTCTGACCCTTTATGGCCAGAAATCATTTTCCTTTCTGCCAGTTTCCCCGTTTTTTCCTCTGGCCTGGTCCGCAGACAGACGTGGGGGAGGGTCAGAGAGAAAGCGGGAGGCAGGAGGAGGGGGTACAAGACAGGACAGGGCCTTTAGTCTAGAGATCATTACCTTTACATTATTAATGTATGGCCAAACCACAAAGGACATTCACAGACAATGAGAAAGAGAGTGACTCTGTGTTCTAAACAGGAACTTCTAGAGAGAAGGTAGATTCCTAGACTAAACTATGTTGAATGTTTCCAACCACTAGGCAGGAAATTCAAGAAAAATGATTAAAGGCAATTTAATACATAGATCTTATATGCATACAATTTAAAATTCATATCCGCAACTGATCTTTTTCAGACTTTTAAGCATTACAACCTCCAGTCCATTTTACATGACAGATTAAGAAGAATTTTTGTGAATGGAAAAGAAAATCATATGTGACTTTCATTCCTTTTTACTATTTGAAATCTAATGGCCATGGTAAACACTAAACACCCACTTTTATTTCAAGATCACTAAACAGAATGCAGTGCCACCTATTGGCTTCAGATATCAACTAATTAAAACCCAACAACTCCGTAGTCAATATTTTGTTTAAGAGTTTTTGGCTCTTTGTCCATGTTTTCATCTAAAACAGCTCTTCCTGAGTCAGACCATAGAGAATATGTTTATCTCACAGATTGTTAAAGGAATTTAGGTCATCCTCATATCTGAGGACCCTCCATGGACACAACACAAACTACAGTATCTTCACAACAATGCAGCAAAAGATTGCACTTGTTGAGAGCTCTGATGAAGATCAGCCTGCCACCACATGAGCTTCATTCCATCACGCCGTTTCTGCTTCATCGAAAGCATCCTGACCTTGGGTTGGTACAGCAGGGCTTCTACAGGTGACACAAAGACTTTGCAGACAGTAAACAAAATGGCAGAAAGGTTAACACTCCTTTGTGCCTAGGAAGATGCCTGTACCCCCTGCCCTGTCTCCGGAAAGGCTCAACCACCTTGAATGACTCATTCCACACTTGATGCAATCTCTTCAACGTGAATTACATCTAGTAAACAGCTTTTACACAAAGGTTATTACTATGCTGAATGCTGCCATGAGTTCTCGGAAACAGTAATTGTGAATGACAGTTTTAGATACTTCACAACAAACGTGATTGCACTTCAAAATTATTTTGTCTTGTCAAAATTCTATCCATTTCAGAATCTGGTTTATTGGAAATTTTCACACTGTCAAGGAGTTTACTTATTTTATCTACTAATAAAAGCTGCTTTGAACCTGCTGCGATACACTTTTGTTCTAAATGTCAATTCCAATTCCAATTACAGTATCCCCAGTTCTCAAAACAGCATGCATCTTCCCTCACATGATTAACACTGCAAACCAACAATGTCGCTTAGGAGTGCAACACGTTTTTTTTTTTCAGCTTTCGTTCTGCAAAGTAGCACCAACTTTAATAAAAAAACTGTCTAAACGTTGATATCATACACTTACAATGTTTTGTTTACTGTTTTGTTTGTTAAAAAATAAAAACTGCAGCACTGCAGTTTACTCAGAAATGTAATATTTCTTTTATAAAAAATGTTTTCTCCAAGCAAAAGTGCAAAATAAAATTTGGATTTTGCTTTATGGATGTATCTTGACGTAATGAATAGCACAGAGGTTCTTTTTCTTTTCACATTAGAGATTTAGCGATGTGCCAAGCATATGCATGGCTTTGATTTTAATAGAGTGTATTTTGCAACCGTGTCCTGTATAAAAATGCAATTAGATTAAGTGTCTGTATCAGCAAATATTAAACCTTTAGTATGTCTGAACTATCAAAAACAAAATGTCTTGATTGGGACATACTAATATTATACCTTTATCTAAATTGAAAACCTCTAAACATAAAGATTCTTTTGTGAGCATATGTGTGTACAGCATATTTAAAGCATAAAGAAGATTTAACACACACTTTGGGGAAGCCATAAGCATAATTAAAAAGTGTGCTGTGTGTTTCATTAAATGCTCAATATATCTTGTGTTTTCTGGATCATTTAAGCCCCATTACAGAACAGTAGCACCGCTTTAATTTCTAAAGTGCCTTTCAAAGGCATCACCTCAGGCACTTGTTTCTGCTTCCGTATTCACACCTATGCATGTGAATACATTTGAATGTGAGCATCGTATGCGTCAAGCACACCGTCACACACATTTCTGCACAAAAACAAAAGTGGCTCCTACACCTGCTTTTTCTTACCATGAAATAAAATGTTATACATATATAAAAATAAAAACAGGAAGGTCAATTTTTATTAGATTTCAAAGCTTTTATTTTCTTTGTTTTTGGTGTTTTATCTCCTTTTGTTCATATGTAATTTTCTGTGTAATAGATGAGAGCAGCCTTGCTGTAGCTGCAGCCGCTGTCTTGGCTCCCTGAACCATTTGACTTGCCAGGTTGGCCGGAAGATAAACCCCAGCACTAAGTGGTGCCAAGGTCAGATTCCCTCTTCGGGTGTGTTTGCGTACACACATTCTTGGACTTGTTCGTTTAGTTTAAGGTGTTTGCACGGATGGTGTGTGTTTGTTAACCATTGTACAAAATCTAACGGGAACTGTCTCATTTAAAAAAAAAAGTTTTTTACATTTCTAAGTTTGAACTTGAAAGCTCGCATGAGAAAGTATGAGCTGTGGGTCTGCTGAGCCAGCTGCAGGCTGAGGGGAGGTGAAAGTAAACGGAGTGTTGTTCAGAGCAATTGATACATCGCGAAAAGTCTGGGCTTCCTGTCAGGGTTTTGTGGCCAAGATGCTAAACGCTTCAGGAAACCAGATACACTTGCACATGCTCTAAAGAGATGGAGAGACAAGGAAAGATGGGGGAACATGAGGGACGAGAGAACAAGTCACTTTGAGGTTCTAGTAACACCTCTAAATAATCTGAAGTAATTCAAGCTGTTTAGAGTCAAATCAGTATTCATTTTTTTCAGAGAACGCCTTCATCATTTGTTCTCCTCCTCCTCTGTAATGAGGTGGAATGTGGCTAAATTAGCAGCTGAGAGGCATTTACAAGACAATCAAATGATCCTTTACAAAACACACTCAATATGCATTAGATGTAGGCTTTGTGTATACAGGCTGGACTCCCTATGCACTCAAATGAGGAGGCTGGGTGGAAGGGGCTGGGTTGCGCAGTGGCAAAAACAAAAAATGCCAAACTGAAATCATCCATCACCGGCGATACAAAAGGCCTGCAGCAGTCCGAGCGGATGAGAGGAGTGAGATGTTTGCGGTGGCCCACTGGGTTCCCTCCCTCCCCCTCCGAACAATCTCCACGAAAGACGAAACGTGTAAATGAATGCGTAAATGTTAAGAAATGTTCTCTTCTATTAGACGAGTTGCATCATTAAATCACATTATAAAAACAAAAAATGCACCATTAATTTTCTTCCCCAAACAGCCGTAAGTACGCGGTGCTCCTCTGTCCGTGCGCCCATCTCCACCAAGCCCCACGGGGCGTCTATCTCAGAGCCATTTCATTCCATTATGCACAGATCATGAGATTGATCTCAGGGGAGAAAAGAGTCAGTCGCTAAATAAATAAAATAAATAAATAAAACTAAATAAATTTTCTCTGCTCGTCTCAGACATGCCAGCAAACAGGTAGTGTCTCCTTTCCCCCTCTTGCCCTCCCTCCATTAGGGCATGAAAGGTAACATGAATAATAGATAAGGGAGGTGATGAGATCAATCAGAGGCTATCAGTCTGGAAGATAGGAGTGGACAGCATAGGGTGTACATCTGCAGTGGACTGGACTAGAACAGCAGGCCGGCTGTCAGAGATAGCAGGAAGAAGTGGAGATAAGCTGTGATCTATGGAACATGGGGACGGCTCAACTAGAGCGTCGCCGTACGAATGCAGTGCTTTGCAAAGGTATTTGTACTCTCGAACTATTTCCACATTTTGTCTCATCACTTTAAAATGATCAGCTCAATGTCAAAAACACAATGAAAAGTAATGCATAATTGTGCATTATTTTTGTTCTAAAGGAAAAAAAGATAATCAGAAACAAATCTAATAAAATTCACTTTTTTTCTTGTTTGGTGCGATTTCCTTTGAAGTTGTGTTTTTTGATTGGTTTTTTTCACAAGAGGACAATTTATAAACAGCTCTTCAAATCCAATTGGACTAATCTATTTTATAAAGCTGGAAGAGAGATCCACTAAAAGACCTGCACCTGTAATGGCAGCAAAATAGTCCACAAAACTCAGAAATACTCATGGGGTCTAAATAGAAATGTAATGTGAAAAAATGTAGGAAAGTTCAGGTAGCATGCATACTTTAGCAAGGCACTTTAAAGCGACGGGCTGAGAGGAACTTCACAGCGACTTGCATACATGTCCACGCCTACATGTAACCTCCAGCACTCCTGTGTTCTCACATCTGTGACAATGCCACTGCAGTATGACAAATGCAAACAAAAGGTTCCTCTATTCATCACTGTGCACACACACGGGTGAGGGCTAATTATACAACTGAGAAAATCATGACATTTTGTTGTTTTGTTTGTCCTCTAAGAGATTACAATGCTGAGCGTGAGGAAGGGGAAAAAATAGCCTTACAGCCTCTCACTGAAGAGACGCATAAAGGTGGAGAAAAGACCAGAAACACAAAATAAACAACAAACATAAATGTGTGTACACCACCTATTCCTTGTCTCTGCTTGTGGGCATTATTAATCCAGTGCACAGTGAGAAGATTTTGACCCTAAACAGAAAAGTACTGTTGAGGCTACAGGAGGCATTGATTTATGTGAGTGCAACTCCATCCACATTAATTATCCCCATGCAGGTGCAGGCCCAAATTCCTCTTCCACCAGCTGTAGCCGCATGCTGTATACACCCCTACACACGCATATACACGCGCCCACACCCCCCCACGCAAAGGCTTGAAATAAATAAATATATAAATAAATAAAACACATGCAGCTTGCCCCCATTGTCTTGCCAGGCTGTACCTCTGGTATCTGGGTGGCACAGAGAACAGTGGCCATCAGAGCAGTGAAGGATTGCGCACCCAGATTTAGCAGACACACAAATAACACACAAACAGAAGACGCATGAAAGCTGAACTGATTCTGGGACGTCCTCTTGCAGCCCAGATTTTAAATGCACCCAAGTGCTGTTTTTTTTTTTTGTTGTTGTTCTTCTTCTTCTAGAAAACACATAGTTTTATTGTAGAAAAAAGGAAAAATGCTGTTCATTGTGTACATTACCTTTTCCATATTTTGTCATCATACAAGCTTCAATGTATTTTATACACATATTGTGTGATACATCAACACAAAGTTGAAGTGTTGTGAAGTAAAAGGAAAAATTGGGAGACATGAGCTTATTATATTTTCAAGCACAAAATTCCTTGATCATATTGAAATATATTCGGGAATAAAAAACAGAACAAATTGAACTTCGTCTGTTAAACATAAAAAGCAAACGCAGTAGTGTGTTCTCACTGTGTCTTCTGAGCGCCCAGAATGAATCCACTCCAGGTTCCAATAACGGCAGAGGCGTTACTGCACTCACTAATTGAGCTACAGGCTAAGCAGAACACACTGTTTGTCTTTCTACATTACAGGGTGAGAGACCAGGACAAAATAAATATCCTTCAGAGTTTTGACCGTAACCAAGCAGCGTTAGACCAGTTTATGCTTCATTGCAAAACCGTCTAGCCACTGAATGCAGACATACAGTATATCTTGCTTACTTGGCATAGGGCACACATATGCAGTCAGTTTGCCACAATCAAAATAATATGAACTTATGGCGAGAGATTGTGTATGGTAGAGATCAGAATTAATGCTTCCGTCACTATATGAAGTCATCCAGAGCCAAAAAAGCAAAGAAGCCCAAGACCATCACACTACCACCACAATGTTAAACTGTTTTCTAAAATTGCTGTTAGTTTTACGTTGAATATAATGGGATGCAAACCTCCAAAAAGTTCCACTTTCGTCTCATCAGTCTGTAGATTATTCTAAAGGATTTGCAGATCATGAAGTTGCTTTTTGATGTGAAGTAAGCCATTGTGTTAACTTAGATCAGCAGTGGTTTTGGACTTTGACCTTTCATTGATGCTATTTAACCTTCTTCAATCAAACATTGACCACAATTGATGCAAAGTGTTTAGCTGTTCTGGATTGTTGTGTGACCTCCTGGGTGACTCATCAATGTGCTCTTGGAGTAATTTAGGTAGACTGGCCACTCTGGGCTACAGTGCTCATTCTCTAATCTTTTTCAGACTTAAAAATTTAACTTTGCCTTATGTTCTTTAATTTATTTAGATTATGGACTGATGTGTAGCTTTTTCTTAATTCTACAGATCTGGGAGTAATCAAGCATTGGAGATGAAAATGAAAAAATATGGTTAAACATTGTTGATTCATGATTTAACAATGGAGTAAATGTATATTTTACATACAGTCAGAACTAGAAAACCTGTAGGCTTACAGTAGGATCCCTCAGTGGGCAAGAGTCAGGATTTGGTGTTACGCCAGCAATCAGTTATGTCTTATTTAAACTCCCAAATTAAAAGGTGAGCCACAATTACAGCGATAACCAGACCTGGAGGCCACACTGGAAACTTGGCATATTCTAAGTCATATTTTTAATCATGATCTCCTTCATTTCCTTCCTCTCTTTTGGTATCTTCACATTGATATTGTTCCCAGACGCCACCAGGCTGGGACTTACACCTGTGTTCGTGTGTCTGTTTGGTACCAGCGGCTCTACCATTGCACTTTCCCTAGCAGACCAAGCGGTATGTGATATGTCACTGAGGGCTGCTCTCATTATGGCCTACATTAGCACCCTACCTCGTCCTGATTACTCCCCTGCTGAGCCGAAGTCTACAGCGCGAGTGAGTTTCTTCGCGTGTTTGTGTGAAATGGAGAGAAAGACAGAGACAGAAAGAGAGGCCTTTTCCACCCTAGGACGAACACCATCTTCATTCCAGTGACAGCTTCCTCATTTCTATGAAACAAATGGCTGCTAGTATCGGTCAGCATGCATCAGAAGCCTCAGAGTGGGCCCCATCACTGCTCCTCTGTCGCTCTCATTTATTACCCAGTTTGTTTGCACTCTTATCCTCGGCCTTGCCCTGCCAGCCCATCTATCAACAGACACACACAGATCCACACACACGCATACACGCCCGCATACACACACGTCAGTCTGCCGACTGTCAGCACCTTGCAGTCCTGGATATAAGACACAAATATACTGTTTTGAAATTTGCATCAGTCCTCAATATACTTATCGTGACACAGTTATACTATATGTCATAAAAACACAAATTTACACATGCGGATCAAATGATGAGTTTTCTTTTCCCTCCATTTTCTGCAACATCAATTCATCACTGTCACCTGTTCTCTGCCTAATGCTGCCTCTAGTTTCAGTTTCTTGTCATTGCAACAAATCACATCATTACAAATCCACAAGAGTTTATAACTGGTCAAACACTCACTCATCAGCTTTATCCAATGTGCACAATCCTTTATTAAGCAACACAAAGACAAACAACATACTCTTAATGTAACCTTAGAACTATTAAAGAACAAGTAGCTGATTTTACGGCAAGTTGGAAAAGTGAAACATCATGTAAAGAGGAAGACATGCTTAAAAATATACAAAGCCTAAAAATCAATCATTCAAAATCTGTATGCAAATAAATTAACAGATTCAGCAACAAGCATGTGAAAAGCTGTTGTGATCTGTTGGACTCATCATGCAGAATATTGCTATAAACATATTATGCATCAACATATTTTATCAAAATGTCTTATTTATTGATACAATTACTACAGTCACATTGCGTAGCTAATGTATTTGCTCAGTTTTTAACCCTGAAATGATCGTTTATTTTTTGTAACAGAAATCCAAATGCTTTCAGGGGTGCATGGGAATGTTAACGATTGGCAGCAGCACCGATTGTGATCAAGGTCCATAGATTTTTTTATCATCCTTAAAGAGTTGTCAAAGTTTTCTTCTACTTAATCCCGTACTGCATACTGCCAACTGATACATTTGGAGCATGCAATAAAATATCCTCACCTAATGAACAACAGCAAAATATGAAATTATATTTATGTGACTGATGATAACTGTGGCAGCATATGGAGCTGAAGTTTTCATACTGTTTATATTACAATGACAAGACAAACTGATTTGATTGATCAACTGTATTGGCATAGTCAATAAGGTCACTGTGTGTTGGGTTAAGCCGATAACTTGGCTTAGGAGTGAAATGTAGTGATGATGTACAGTCTGTGGACGCCAAAAAAGGACTTGGCCTTAATTTCAATTGAAAAAATAAGTAAACCTTTACATTTGTTCACAATGCAATTAATAATAGTAATTGCAGTAGTAGTAATCTCACGCCAACTCCTGTTAAAGCACACTTAATGAAAACTGTCAAGTTATGGGTATGTATGGGGAGGAGCTGTAATGCTGTGGTCCTCTTTCTGTTCCAAATGTTCAGTGAACTTTGTTAGAGTGCATGATGTCATGCATCATGAACTCAGATGAAGCATAATGCTTAAAGATAAGGACCTCTGTGGCCGCTTGGATATTCGTCCTAGAACTAAATGTGAAATCCCTTCTCCTCTTCCTCCTCCTCCTCCTTTCCTCCTCTCCCATAGAGAACTTTGGGACAGCTTCTAATGGATCTGACTGAGGGACTCAGTCAGAACAATGAAAACCCAGTTCTGTTTGATGTCTCTGCAAAATAACATATTCCTAAATAAACATTGAAAATGTTCAACAGATACAAAATCAGCCATCTTCCCCATATCTAATTCATATAAAAGCTGTGAGATAAAGTGAGGACAACAGAGCATAAGAGAGGACCCAGGACTCTGGATGATCCAGAGAGATTAAAATTAAAGAATTAAACTCTCATCTTTAGGAGAAAACCAAGTGCAATTCTGTGGGCAAAAAACTACTCAAGTTTTATTTTTGTATATCTTTTATGATGAAATATGTAAGACTTTTTAAAATATTTTTTTAAGTACCTTTACCAGATATGCTCATAATTGTGAAGGTATCTGCCTGGTAGCTCCAGATAAATATTTGTTTAATTTTAGAATATAACAAATCTCTTGATAAACTCTTGGTACATAAATTATTGTTAATTTCTACAAATCAAAGACCAATCAGGATTTTGTACCTGGGTAATTAAACTGAAACCTTCTCAAACAAAATGTACTCCAAAGTCAACATAACTATTTTTAAGAGTAGGCCCACTGATTACAGCATGTTATTGACAGGTGTTCAGTGCCGACCAGGCACCATGAAGACTGTAATATAGATTTCTCTCCATGTCTTAAGGACACCTTATAGAACAAAACCCTTCACTTTCGGTTAAATGTTCCCTCATGGAAGATATGGCTTTTTCCAGGAACAGGTCAGACTGCGATAATCAATAATGTTAATTATGTTTACCGGAGCTTTGACTTTAACTACTAGATCAAGTGGGAAATACTTTAAAAATAAACAATAAGGTGTTGAGAGAAACAATTCCCCGAGTCAAAACTGATGGAAGACAGCAGTACACGTCCCCCAAGTATGATAATGTTAGATCAGATGCATCAACATGAATTGAAAATTACTGGCATTGTGCAATTTGATCATTTTAAGCCCACACACACCAGTGTGGCCACACACATACACAGGCACACACAATGCATATTTTGGGGGCCAGCTGCCAGCAAATGAAGGATCTCCTTCCCAATTCACTTGTTATTGTGCTGTCTGGGTGACAAGTATACCTATAGAGTGAGTATTTATTTCCGGAATGTTTTGTTCCGTTTTCCTGCAATGATGAATGTTTCTTTTATAAATCCATCGCCGAGCCTTTTAAACCATAAACAATATTTCTCAAGCCCAGATTCCTTGTGCAGCAGTCTTGGGGAACCTTGAGATTTCCAGGCTCTGATTTAATGGCTCGTAATTCTTGAAAGGCAATCCTTCTTCACCCTCCAACGCTCAGATGCACCCTCGTTCAGGGCAGCCCAACCCACGCTCGGCCCCTGCGCCCCCTCCAGATCCCCAGGCCGGTCCAGCGCCAGTTAAAACCGCTCAGCTGGAAACGGCACTGTGGCCCCCTGTGTCAGTAGATTACCGACTGTAAACTGACAGAATAGGGCTTCCTGGAAAAGTTTTTTTTTTTTTTCCCCCATTTTTATAGGTTATCCTTTTATTCTAGAAGATGCCCTTAAAGACTCATAATATGTTGTGATCTGTTGTAGACTAGGACAATTCAAGTTTAGGCTGCCTAATCCAAACTAAGAAACTAACCAGAGCCCTTACTGACTGAAAAAAATAATCTGACCAAAACTGACACAACTTAAAAAAAAAATTATTTGTCTGTATAGTCTATACCTATACAGACACTTGCACACTATATGCCGTTATTTCAATAAAGTTATTAAGATGTACTATAAAGGCTAATGGTATTGGTCTACAAAGCCATCAGCCTCTACAACAACTCCACAATTATAGAAATATTGTTCCACAACCTATTTTTTTTTTTACTTTCAAGATTCCACACCATGTCACAAAGCGGTCTCTGTACTCATCTGCTTCCACATTTCTGATGAACCAAGTGACTGCAGTGTCATCTAAGGTGACAGAGTCCAGTCATTTTCTGCATATGATACAATTCTGTTTTGTGCTTAAAGTCTAAGGTGTACAAAGTGAAAAGGAATGGTAACAGTGCGGTGCCTAGAGGTGCTCCTATGTTGCTGAGACAACATAGACATTATAGTGGCTGACTGAACTTAACTCCTGATCTGTCATTTTAAAATGCCTTCAATGGGAGCTCCTAGTCAATTCTGGGTCATTCCCAAGGTCCTAAAAGACTAAATCTGTCAGGTTGTTGTAATTTCAAATATGAAGTTCTGCTTCAACTTAATTTTAACTTTGTTCTCCATTTGTCTTTCATTGTGGTGGCACACAGAAGAGGTGGAGGTAGTTTCAAGAACCTCCAATAAATGCACATCGGCAAGTCAACAAAGCACAAGGGAAAAACAACAGCAAGTTTAAAAAGCAATCATTAAGCTGGTATCTCTAATTGTGTTCTTTCCTCTCCTCATGTATAATCCCTGGTTCCTCGCTTTGCCTTCATTAACAATGGATGAATTAATTAGAAACCTTTATAGGATTTCTGCACAGTGAACCCCGGAGATAAAACACATCCTATTCCTCAGACCTGTTCCTTTCCTTCTGTTCTTTTTTTCCCCCTCACACTCTCTCCTGCCTCTGCTCTTAATTGTATTGTTTGCTTGTAGTGTCGATAGCAGGATTAATTTCACTATAGATCAGGATTATTGAGCTTCTCATCAATGTTATTTCATTTCTATAAAGTGCTAATTATTGGGAACAGGGGAAAGCAAATTGCACTGTAACTTGCCTCACTTGATTCCCAATTAAAACAGAAAGAAAACAACATGAATTTCTTCTTGGTTGTCTTCTATGTAAAGTATTTCATAGGCCAGTTAGAAAAATTGACATCTAGTCAGTACGTCGTAAGTGACTGCTGCACTGGTCTGGTCAGGTTTAAAGCTATACTCTGACCCACCAAATACCTTTCCTGTCCAGTGGTGGAGAAAGTACTCAAAGTACTTAAGTAAAAGTACAAATAAACAGACAAAAATGTACTCTAATAAAAGTGAAAGTACCACACTAACATTTTTACTTAAGTAAAAGTAAAAAAGTACTGGCTTTTAAAAATACTTAAGTATTAAAAGTAAAAGTACTTGCTGAATGTAATACCTAATCGCTAATACAATGTCATTATGTGTACCTATTGTATTTAATTTTAATACGTCAGAAATGTCTTATCTTTCTTTAAGCTTCTTTTCAAAGTGACGATAAAAGTTGGACATAGTCCCCACCATCTGTGAAAGCGAAGCGCTGCTGATTTTACATCTCGCCAAATCTTATGATTAATGTAGTGGTATTCTATTATTGACGATTAGACAGACATCTTCTCCCACTCAGAGAAAACCACTGTGCATGTCTTGGAGCTCCGCGTGCGAGTGAAAGGAGGAGGCGATGGGTAACAACAGACACACATAATTAGTAAGTCACGTTATTGCTTGGATTTTACAGAACCATGTTAAGTCCCTGAACTTCACATTTGGATGGAAAAAAAAAAACAACTGCGACTGATGTAAGGAGTAACGCGACGGTTTTGTAGAAATGTAGTGAAGTAGAAAGTACAGATACTGTAAAATGTAGTGGAGTAAAAGTCGAAAGTATCTAAGATAAAATCTACTTAAGTAAAGTACAGGTATATGAAAATTGTACTTTAGTACAGTAACAAAGTACTTGTACTTCGTTACTTCCCACCACTGTCCCTGTCACACTTGCTGCACTCACCGCTCCTTTCTCGGGTGTCTCGTTACGTTTCAAGGAAGGAGTTGGGCACAGTTCATAAACAATTAACCACATACACTCAAGCTCTAACAGACCTGAAAAACATCATGTTATAAATTCTGTTAATTGACTGCAGGGAGGTGAAAATCAGGCCACTGAGACCTTCTCTGTAGCGCTTGGCCCTTTTTGCATCATTATCATCTCATGTGAGTTGACAAGAGGTGTGTAGATAATTGCATGACAATGTTTAAGGAAGCAGTTACAACATGTGAATCAAACAATGATTTGAGATCCCTCCAAAGGTCTACCCATGAAAGTAAGCCCCGAAGACACTTTTCGCCACCTTTTCTCCGCTTCCTCCCCTCTCCAGCAGTTCTCTAATGAAATGAAAGGTCAGAGCACTAATAAAACTATTAGCAAAAACGAATCTCTCAGATGTGTTAATGCACTTTTAATTCCTGTTAGCAAATTTCATCCCCCAGCAGTTTGTGGCCCGCTAATGAGAAATAAAACGCCCCGCTCCAGGGATGGGGGTAGGGGGGTGGAGCGGGAATGGGTCGATGCTCTGGCTACTCCATAGCGTTCTCCGTACACACACACACACACACACAAGTAATGTACACCAATGTTAAGAGTTACACACACACACACCCACACGCCCACACACCCCCACAGCATGAATGTGCTGGGTGTTATTCACGGGCCGAGGCCTGTTTTCAGCCCTGTGATTCTGCAGGGTTAATTAAAGAGCACATCTCCATCTGTTCTCATTCAGCCTGAGCTCAGTCTCTTCCCATCGAGCACATCGTACTGTCGTTACACACACACACACACGCGCACACCCAATCACGTTC
Organism: Xiphophorus hellerii; assembly: GCF_003331165.1. Classification (NCBI taxonomy): domain Eukaryota; kingdom Metazoa; phylum Chordata; class Actinopteri; order Cyprinodontiformes; family Poeciliidae; genus Xiphophorus; species Xiphophorus hellerii. Next base: position 18,814,367 of record NC_045672.1, on the reverse strand, counting down.
ACTTTTCCCCACTCTGTCTGCTCTTTTTCATCGGGTGCCATACTTGACATGACGGCCTTCGCAGGGACACGGATAAACACGCCTGGACTTAAAGACGCGATCTGGCCTCTAGCCGGCTTGTCTGCTGACCTGACTAATGAAGTACACCCCGAGCTTGACCTTGATGTCTTCAAACCACCGGAGGATATTCAAGCCACTGCAGCCAAGGCGGTCATGGTTTGTGTGTAAGAGCGCCGGTCAGCCTGCTGTCACGTGTACTTTCAAGGAAATCAGGGTTCAAAGTCTTTTTATGGACAAACTTTCTCTGCTTAAAAGGAGCAACAGGCTCTCATAACAAATCATTATTCCATTAGAAAGTTCTTTTAATAGCAAGAAGTGCAGCCATCTAAAAATTTATATATATTTTTAATAACATCCAAAACAACAGGAGTTTTGTTTCTCACGAAGAAAAATCACACTACTCCTTTATCCATGAGATACAACTAATGAGCTCCTAAAGTTTTCTTTTGGGTTATTAAAATTTGCAGTCTCACAGTTTTTTGGTATAAAATCAGATTCCAGGTGACTAAAATATGTCTGCACCTTTTTTCTAATACATCTTTGACTAATCCCTTAAAAAAAACCTACTAAAAGATTTCAAAACTCCCTTTTACTTTTCTATATTATCACTTTATACACAACAACATTTTGTGTATGTGGTGGATTTTTATGCGATAAAATGCATTATACAACCAAAGTGAAGTAAATCACCATCCACCTGAACAGAGTGGGGGGGGATTTTATGTTTAATTTAGTTTGTTAAACAAGAAGAGCATTAATCAAAGAATCAGCCAAGTGACACATGGTAGCTCTGGAGGAGCTACAGAGACCTACAGATCAGGTGAGAAAATCTGACAAGGCAATTATTTGTGCAATTAATACCTCTGGCCCTCATGCAAACTGTCGAGAAGGAAGAAAAAATAAGTCCTATTTGGCATTTGACACAAGTCATGAAGTACAAATAACTTATGGAGGAAAATGCTTGTGTTAGAGAGTAGGATGTACATATTAAGAATCTGTGAGATTTGAAAACAGATGTTGACAGATGATCTCCGTAAAAAATTGACTGAGCTTGAGGAAGAATGTGCAAAACCGATCGAAACAAACCCCAAAAGACTTGCAGCTTAACTGGGGCAATAGGTGCTTCAGCATAGCTTCAACTCAAGATGTCCGAATACAAATTTTCAGATTTTTTTTTAATTAAAAAAAAGGGGTCCCTTCCTCCCAGCTCCACAATGTTACACAAGTTCAGTTTATATTATAGAAAGGCACTTCACATAATAAACCATCCAACAAAAGCAGGGCCGTACAGAGACCTTTGGAGGGGCAGGGGCTCAAATTTAAAAAAGGGCCACATTGAACAAAAACACCGTACAACATAGCAACAACCCATATTAATCAAGAATCTAATTGGATCCTACTATATCACTGCCATCATGTGGGGACAATGCAAAGCAAATGTATATTTTCCCCAACAGGTATAAAGTTGCTGTTTCTGCTGCTGACAGTCCTGGAGGTCTGAGTTGATCTGAGACTGTAGCTGTTAAACAGACCAGAGGAGAGAAGGTCTCTGGTTATAAAGCTATGAAATAAGCTAATTTGCTGCCATTTTACGAATTAAGCCCTAATAATATCTATTTAACCTCTACACAATGCTAATCAGAGTTTAATGCTGGAAAAAAGAGACAACTAAAGATGCAAATCAGGATGTTAGAAAATCCAAGCAATGAAACCAAAATAAACCACTAGCTTTGACAGACAACTCAGTCTACCAGATAAGTTCTGATACGAAGCTCTTTAAAATGATCGTAATTCTGTAGATGCAGTAATATTTACTCGGATTGCGTGCAGGCGGATACGTAAATGTTGCAGATAACAACATGGTGCACTGCTTTAGTGGTTTAGGTTTGAGCTGTTTTTGTGCGACGCGCACATGATGAGCGTTGGAGAGGTGGTTGTGCTCTTGCAGGTCAGGTGTAGTGACAGTTTTGTACACACCTTCCGATCTGTGGGACATGTTTTTTTCAACATCTGCTGGTGGCCAGCGGGTGACCCATCAGCTTTTAAGTTCGTGAAACCACAAAAAAAGCTAATGAACCGGCAGAACCGCGCAATGGAGAAAGTTCAGGAGGGATCTTAGAACAACAGCAGGTTCACACTCCACTCATCATTTTTAGCTCACAGAAAAACGCCAACCCGTGAAATAAACAAAAGCAAACTGACCAATCAGATTTTGGCTTTGGCATGCCCTTTGACCCCCACAGACTCACACTGATGTACGCTACATACAAGATGTTTTAATGGAAGCGAAGCCTACCCGTGAGATCCACAGAAAGAGGAGGATGTTGATTCCCAGGTTCAGGTGGTGTCAGACGTCCAAAGTTTGCTTTGGTTCTAATTATTGCTACAATATTTTTCTCTGATGTTTATTTTGTGAACTCTAAATGCTCTGGGCCGAATCTTTCTTTAAGACTTGAGGTTCTGCAATAACTTCTATTTAAAGCCACGAACCTCCAGCCCAGATCCCGTCAGCAGCGGCTTTAACCCACCTGGTAGAAACGTTAAGGAGAAGCAGAGTGAACAGTCAGCAGGTGGTACCAGGTGGTACCAGGGCTTTGAGCTGCGTCGCGACTCGCAGTGACAGTATCGTGTCTTATACCAGTATGTCTGATATAAAGACAGATATTCTTTCTATCTGTCGGTGGGACCAACTCAGACTGCCTGTAGTGAACCGGGCATTTAGCAGAATGATGAAGTTAAAGTCAGAAGTTTTCTCTGGAGCTGAAGCATTTCTGTGTTTAGGGGTGAGGTGGGTTTTTTCCCACTATTGCAAGGACGATTATGAAAATATAAATAGAAACAGTTTTTCTAACGTTAACATCAGACCTACGTTTTTATTCACAAACCAGTGTATGAAAAAATATTTTCTTTCCCATAATTTGATAGTTAGAGGACACAGATCCGCCCCCTCCTCACCATGGACCCGGTGTCTGAACAACATGGAGGCTCTGAGAGTCATTGTTAGACTGAGGGCAGCCAGACTAGTTTATTTTTACTGAATTATTATATTTAGCTAAATATTATTGCTGAGGGGCACAAACAGGCCTTCTGACATACAGATTAAAAAGAAAAAAGAAAAAAAACTCAAAAAGGGCACTAGGGGCATCAAGGATAAAAGGGGCAGGGGCTCAAGCCCGCTTTGCACCCCCCTGCACGTGCCTGAACAAAAGGAAAATTACTACAACTACCATTTACTTACTTTTTCTCTATAAATAGAAGAAGGAGTTGTGACACAATATAGATTGAATTAATGGTAAAAATAAGACAGTATTAAGATGAGGGGTAACCACATTTGTGGAAATATTTCATGCGAGAATAAACTTCTTTAATTGAATACAACTCTATTAATCTCAAATACACAGCAACAGAGATGAGACAAAAAAACAAAAAGCATGAGAAGAAAAAAAATGCTCTAAGCAAGGGAGGCAGAGACTTTCTATTACCAAACTACGCCTTTTAATCAATAAAGAGATAAAAGATATTTTAATCAAAGACATATTTCCTTGTTTGTCTAATGCTTTTGCCGCCACTGTGCACATAATCTTTAAACGGTAAAAACAATGCATAATGCTCTCCCAGAGAGCCACTCATCCATATAAACAGAAAACAGGAGCAGTCAGCAGAAACGCACACCAGCCCAACCCAGCTCACAGACACTCCATAGACGCCAAATTACATTAGGATGGGCATATTAAGGGGAAATGCATCCTGTAAAATAGGATATTATTCCCACATACAAAGACATTGCTGGTGCACACTCACATTTTTTAACATCATATTTTCTGGCCCTGTGCACAGTATTCCATAGCAACGCTACATTGCTTGTGTATGTACACATATCGTGCACGCCCCCACACGCACGCACGCACGCCCCCGTGCAAACCATAAACGCAAAGCATGTTGCTATTAGTGTGAGGGCTTTTTGTCGGACAAGCAGGCATCCGCTGGCCGTGGGTAAAGCGTTTCAATGAGATTAGAGAGGTAACTGGAACCTTTGTAGATCTGCTGGACTGAGAAAACAAGTCCAGCAGTAGTGTTCAAACTGGATCAGGTTCCAGGAGATAATGAGTCCAAGACTAACTGACACTTAATTGAGCAATAAAGGGTGCACGTTTATGTCTAGGGAGCAGGTAGGGGAGTAAGTAAAAAGCTTCACTCGACTGTATATTTTTTGTTAACCCTGTAAAAACAGAGGACCCCCACCACATGAAGCTGCACTACGTTCTACGTGTTAAAAACAGCTTTGGCGCGCATGTGTGTGTGTTTGCGCATCAGCTAGTGTGAGGTTTGGACTGTCAACAGAGCATCGTAGTTTGCACTTCTGCCGAGCACCGGGGAGCAAACAGCAGGTCCGGTAATAATGATTCATGCTTTCCGTCAGGCCCCCTGACAGGCAGAGTTCGATCCCCTGTTCAGAGCGCTGTATCGGCGGCAGCCGAGGCCGGCGCAGTATCACGGACATCATCATAACAGCCAAGGGAGAACTGGGCTGCTGACATATTGATCGCCCCCTCAGTTAGGAGATTTGATGGATTGACCCCAGACTCTTGACTTTAAACAGTGAAACGCAGAGAGCAAATCAAAAAGTCATGGGGGGAAAAAAAACTGAGATCAGCGGGGAAAGGGTGAAAGCAAAACAAGTGACTGAAACAAAAACTCAATAAAGTCATTCATGACAGCTGCTAAAGATTATGTTTGGATTCAGATTAACACAAGAATTAGTTTTAGACATTTTAACCAATTATATCAGTTTCTGGGAGCAAAACGTTATACAATCAGCATAACTATTGATTTCAGGTGCAGTAACACACCAGAAAATGTTCACTTTTTCTAAAATTTGCTAAACAAAATATAAAAAAATTAAATAAAGCCACCATGATGTGATGTTTAAGTTTTTAGTTTTACCACATGCTTATTTTTTATATTGCAACTAGTATAATTAATTTGTGTAGCTAATTACAATTAATAGTTGTGCCATATTTAAAATATTTTTAATAAAACATTTTTATATGTAAAATCTATTTAATTAAAAGCTGTAAGATGGAGGTATTGAGGAAGTTGTGATTAGAAGAATAAAAGCACCTCATGTACGCCACAAAACTAAGGATATATAAATTATCTACAATCCCATAAACTAACCAAAATGAGCTAATAAATCTTCCATTTGACCAAGTTTCTAAATGACATGGTTTTTTTCCCCCATGTTCAGATGTATTTCAGAAGAGGGAAATAAACATTAGTCACTGATCCCAGCCATCAACTCATTACCTGTGAGTAGATGACCTCACTGTAGTTTGAAGATGAGGTTCGGGGAAGGATTACAGTCCAGGTGAACAATTCTTCATGTTTAGGACCTGGAACTCTAAGGGGGATTTTCTCGAGGTCGCAGTAATTTTTAACAACACTAATCCGTCTCACGCCACGGTGACCTCAGTCTTAAAGTTACTTTAGTGCAATGCTTTAGTCTGTAAATGCTCTAAAAGCAAACTCGTCTTCAACTGCACTTAAATTCAAATCCAAGCTCTAATTATACATTTAGTTACTCATGTTTTCTCTAGAGACTTATTATGTTCATGCTTTTAAAATGTCTACTCATCTGGAACATTTTCACTTACTGGTTCCAGTTTTAAATACTGAATTATGCAAACAAGCAGTTGGACACAGTCTCATTATATCAACGAGGTTTTCTCTATAATATTTGAACTTCCATCTCTTGTATTTTCAACAGGCCAACAGACCACTTACTAAAATAATGTGTATCATTATTCTTGCATACAAACCTCTTTATCCTTAAAAACTTTATCGTTATTCTTAAAACGAGCCTCTTTCAACCTCCGTATTTTGTCACACAAATACCACAAACTTCAGTGGTCACGGATTTAACGTCATAAAATAAAAAATTTACATAATTTATCATTTTAAATTGGGTGGAAAATACATAGAAATCTGAAAAGTGTGGTGTGCATTTGCAGTTTTCATTATATTTCTTAAATAAAAGGTACTGCAATTTCTCAATTAAAGTAAACAGAGTCCATCTAAGTGTAATTTATTAAATACAGTGATTCTGTGAAAACCTTAGAGGTTTGTTAGAGAACATTAGTGAATAAAGTGTATCATGACAATAGAGGAACACATCAAAAAGGTCAGTAGAAAAGTTAAAAACAACTGTAAACTTTGAACAGCTAAACTGACAAAACCAGGCAATGAGGGCATTATTCAGAGAAGCAACTAGGAGGATCAGGGTTACTCTGGAGGAGCTGCAAAGACTCACTGAGGTGGGACAATTTGTCAGCATTTATGAAAGTGCTGGAAAAAGAAAGCCAAAAAACCCCCACCAGTTTCTCAAGCCACATATAAAATATGGCAAAAAATTGTCTGTTTAAAAACACCACCACAGTGGACCCTCACATATTTGCAGATTTTTCTATGGAACATAACTCTAAATTTTTATTATAACTCGCATTTATGGGGATTTCTTCAGAGAGGATAAATAAAATATTAGAAAGAAAATGCAGCTTGGGAAACAAATGCCCTGGCACAGCGTTACTTGATGCACTAATGGTCGGTGCCATTCTAGGAGCCCCATTCAATTTGGCATCGACTGGCTGTACCCTCTAGAGTGGAGATAAGGAAGACTGTAGATGTTAGCTCCTGTGATAGTGCTAAAACAGTTTCCACTGTGCGCATCAATGCACATTAAGGTATATGTGGTGTTTCAAACGATTAAAATAGGCATTTAATAGCTTTTTTAGAGGGGGTTTCATGTATTCATGGATTTTAGGTATTCATGAATACTCATGGTCCCTAACTGATGCGAATCTTAGGGGTCCACCATAGTTGACCTTTCGGGAAAATTTGGCAAAAAATTCAATCTCTGGCTGGGCAAAGCTGGAAGTGACATACAGTAAAAGACCTGTAGCTGTAGACACAACAAACAATGCCACAACAAAACAATACAATATACATTACAATATATATTGTAATATACTGTATATTGAAATACACTTAACACAAACCTTAACCCATTTATCACTAATCTTTATAAATGCAACTTGTATTTCTCTAACTGGTGCTTACCAGCAGCACTTTATGGGAAGCATTGGATACTTTATGAATACACCTAAAAAAATTTGTTTATGAGTACAGCCCCATGCAGAGAGCATTGACCAGCATTCAGTAAGTGACAGCCATTATTGAACAAGCAAATGAGCTATGAACCCATGCTACTCCATTGCTAATCAAACTTATTATTTTTGTTAAAGCTCCTTTTTTATTGTTTATTTCCTAAATCAAGCAGAAGAACCAATTTGTCAGGTTTACAAGATTTCCATTTGTGAAAGCGTACTCTTCCTCCAGTCCAGGGAAAGAATTGGTTAAAAGAAGCAGTTCCACTATCCCACAGTCAGTGCTCTGCGGATGCAGAAAGAGCTGTGAAACAAATATTGAAATCTTTTGACAACTGTAGAAATTGTTATTTATCAGATCAGTTTGAATTTCTGCCAGGACCTTCTTCATCTTCAATAACTGCCTTTAAATACAACTTTGACTACAAATTTGTAAAATATAAAAAGAAAACAGAGAAAGGGATTGTGTGTGAACAAATTCATCCCTTCCTCCCTCCTCTCAAAGCAACTGTCCACAGCAACTCAGCCAGACGTGCTAAGTTGCCTAGTCCCTTGCTTCGTCAGGCCCTGTGGGCTTCAGAGGCCAGGCAGGACCAGAGAGGGTACAAGCTTACACTAACGATAGAGGAAGCCATGTCCAGTGGGCTGGAGCCTGAGAAGACCCTGCACCATTGTTCTGCCAACCCACTGACAGCGTGTGATTTAGGACCAGAGCTGCCCAGGAGCGTTAGGGGAGGAACAAGAGCAAGGGAGGTCACAGAGTGGCTCCACAGGCGCCCTTCAACAATCCTACCCGAATCCCTCCATCCATGAGATGGCAAAATGAATCATGGCTGACCCAGCGCTAGGCCTGAGCTTGGGCCTGGCCTCTCTCTACCGCCCCATACCACTTCCATCGACCCCTCCTCTCCCTGGAAAAACATGACAAATCTGGTGTTTATTTACTTAAAAAGACCAGGAAAAAGAGCAAAGGGGGGCAGGTAAAAAACTGCTTAAAATCAATACAGAGTTAGCAGTTCCTGCCCTGCTGCTGCTCTTTTTTTGTTTGAACGGCAGAAGAAATATAACCTGGAGCCTAATAAGAATCCCAGGTGGAGACGGGATGCAGGTGTCCACTGCAACCTGCACATAACCAAAGGGAAACTCTAGAAAAGGGAAAGCCAGCAGAGGAGATGAGATCCAAAAATGCTCTTTTTGTATGGAATTAACCAGCTGACTGTTAATGATGTTGGTCAGACAGACCTTAGGGTCAGACAGTATGCTGGGCCCTAAACAGTTAAAAGAAACACAAAACATAATAGTCAAAGTCCAAACTATAGATGATGTATGTCCTTAGCCAGAGACATGAGAGACAAAATTTGTCTTCAAAGTTTGACTCCAGACAATGAAGCATTGAATCCACAAAGCCTCCACTCTCATCACATGACAGGGAGAAAACAGATAAGGCTCACTTTCATGGGAGAGGGAGGGTGGCCGTCACGCTGGCCCCCTAAAAAGAAATAGCAGCGGTGAGCTGTCAAGGTTTCTGTCATATCCTACATCACCTCAGCCGCCCATTCCATCCCATCTCTGGCAAGCCATGCAGACGACTATGGCCAAGGATGAAAGTGCTGGAAAATGGAAGTCATTGTAAACCATTTTCTGCCCTGGAGCCCCCACCTCAGCCGTCCTCTCCATCTCCACCCCTCTTCTTCCCAACTGCTCTTGAAGACAAATGGGCGCAGGGCAATGACAGAGTGCCTGGTCCACAAATCACCAGCGGCTGAGCTGCTCGTCCACTGCTTCCTCTTCCCCCGCTGCCCCCTCCCTGCACGTAACCTCACAACCCTCCACCCCCCAATTCCCGGCCGCTCCATTAGTCATGTGCACACGGGCAGCAGCCAGCAGCCGTAATTAGACAAGGACAAATCGCCGGCCGCGGACACAGACGAGTCCGGCCGCTAAATAAGGCGCTTCCATCCTGTAGGGTGGGCGGCAGAAAAGGGCCAAGAAGGAGACTGGGGTGTCAGACAGAGAAGGGGGAAGAGGATGGTACTGTCCAAAGAACGATATCATGTTGGTTTGGCCTGGAATGGTAACTCATTATTATACTGCAGGACAGATCTAACCCATTGACCAATAAAGTAAACAGTAAATCCAGCAAGGATTAACCTCTGCTGTGCTCCAGAATGATCAAAGCCTGAGGTTATAAAATACTACTAGAGCACCTGGTGGTGCCTTTGGTAATACTTAGAAGTAGTTTTGGTATCAAATTTTCAAAACATGAAAGTTAATTTTATGTACAGCTTACTTAAAAAACAAACATTAAAAAGTGCAGTGGATGGCCCCAGTTTGAGTCAATGTTTGTATTGAGCTTGATCAATGATCCACCCAACAAATCGCCAGCCAAGTGTTTTGTTGCTGCAGGTAATATTTTGACTGGCATCCTGGAAGAGTAAGACATCTGTCGTGAAAAATGTTGCATACATAAATGATATTCACATGGTAATTTAATAAAATGCTCAAATGTATCAAAAATATTTTTTGGATTGGCAGAGATTTGCTGTCAATAAACAGTGCAACTGGTGCAAAGTGTTCACCTTGCTGCTCAGCTTCACCTCCTGCAGAAAATGTGTTAAAAATCAGGAAAAACAAAATAAGTGCTTAGAGGAGTGGACATTACAGTGAACAGTTGACCATGGCAGTTTTTTAAAAATACTGATAGACTGTATCAGTATTTTTAAGTCCATTTGCACCCTCTACTTGTTTAATACACGTTTAAAACAACTGAAGGGACGAACACAACTTCCAGCAGTATAGTTGACATTCAATGAAATCTATGCTGTTCAGGACCAAAAAAAATATCAGCATCAGCAGATATTTCAATAAAGACACAAAAATCAGACCAAAACTAAAAACATATTTAGATTTCATGTATATCAACACAAAAAGAATATCCACAGTATGAATTTGTGCAAAAGATGTCATAACCTACACACCATCAGAAGTGCAAGTACATTTTCTGAGAGTCATATTAGATTTTGAGGTAAAGGTTTGTGAAACATTCTCCGTCTATCCCACTTCGGAGCACTTTTGCTCGAAGAGGACTTTATCAAACTCAATTTCAGAGTAATAAAGAAAATGTAAAGTTACATCCCTTGGCCAAACAATAGCAAAGGGATGGGAGTTTTGTTTGTTTTTTTATTGTTTTTGTTACTTTTCAAAACACATATCTGAAATGTTTAGTTCCTGTTTTGTTTTAAAATATCAGTAAAGTAGAATTGATTTATATTAATCTGATACAGCAAATTGACTTTAAAAAGACAATCTTAAGTATTCTGAAGTACTGAACTGTGGTTAAATTATTAAGTTTAACTAGATTTCTAAATGTAGTCTCACTTTTATTAGAAGGAGGAACCAAACCAAGATAACATTACATTCCTTTGAGTGCAACACTACTACGTCACTTTTATTTTTGATGGCCCAATCAGTTTTAAATATATAAATGAAGTAAATAATGCAAAGCTGAAGCAATAAAGTGCAATAAAGAGGTTTCAGGGTACGTTAAGTGCAACATTAGAAGGATAAAATTACCCAAACTGAGAACTTACTGAATCAGATTACACATAGACGAAGAAACCAGGAGTCAACAAAATATAAATTAGAGCCATATGAGGGTAGAGCAGCCTGAATCCACAGAGGAGTATCAGTAACAATTGCTTTGGCCAGGTCAGAGCTGCAACACATTCCCTGGGCAACATGAAACTGACCAACACACACACGCACACACACAGCATGCTCCACTGGAGCAAACTTTATTGATCTGCCACCTAATTTCCTAATTAGTTTTTATTGGATTTCATAATCGTCATCAGGGCACATCAAAAGAAACTCAAAACCCCAGCAACATTTTCTGCCCTCCTCAACATAATTTTTTTAACAGTTAAAATGAAGCCATGTATTCCATTGCAAGTCCCCAGCTGTGAGAGCAACTCTTTTTTTTTCATTACCCCTCCAGAACTCCTTGGACAGCAAACACTGCACAAACACACCATTTCTCCCATGTGCAGTAACTGATGTTTAGCATTGCACATTTTCTGCATGATCTGCTGCTATTTGTCACAGTGCTCTCTCCGCAGTCGCCTCTTACTTGTAGCACTTGTTAAACACACTGCGGTACGGGGCCTGGAAAAATGTGGAGACGGCGGAAAAAAACACAGTACCCTTCAGACAACAATTTAGTTGTTTAGCCTTTCTACTTCCTTATGTTTCTACATAACTAAGCAATAAAACTCTCCTGACCAAAAACTTTTAGTCATGCTCCTTTCTCTTCAACGTCACTGCTTATGGGCCACACCAGCCTGTCAATGTTTATGCTCAATACACAAAAAGATTTATTTTTTTTTAAATCTGTGATTAGCACAGTTGCCAGGATGTCAGCTTAATGAAAAACTGAATGTCAATCAGCAATCAGAACTATTTAAAAACACAACCACTGGTCAGTGCTTTACATGTTTTCCAGTGAGTAAAGGGTAAACGACTACAAATGTTTTAATTCACATTTGGAAACAGTCAAGATATCAACACAAACATCAAAAACAACAGAGTATAATTTTTTTTCTTAAAGACTGCAGGACTGACATCTGCTATCGAATAACATTTTCTATGTTGTGCCATAGCTTGTAGTAAATGAAAGGAGAAGATAGAGGAATGAAATGGTAGTCTGTAAAGAAAGTGTGTATTTGCACCACTGATCTAATCTTAATACCATAACAACCTAAAAAAAATAAATCTGGAACCTTCTGTTTCACTGCCAGATATTCATCAATTGATCCATCTTTCTATCATTTTGTCTACAGTATGGACCTTTAGAATGAGGGGCAGCTTTTATACATCATATGTTTTAAAAAAGCAGGAAGGAAAAATATGGAGAAATGTTGCAAGAGTCCCATTATTGTTGGTGGACCATAAATCCAAAATGATGAGTAAAACAAAGTGCAGTGGGGGTAAAGGATCACAGCCTCTCGCAAAGATGAATACTTGAGACTCCCCCCTTTACTCTTATAACAGTCTATTTTAATAATGTGAAACACCAAATACACCTTAATGTACATTAGCACACAGTAGAAATTGCCTCAGCACTACCCCAGAAGCTGATGTCTTCAATCTGCCAATCAGAACCAAGGAAAATGATTAGCGCTCTTGGATATGCCCTTTTTCTGCCTAGGAACTTCAACTTCTATAGCTTAATTTTCTGTCAAATATTTTAGATGTGCTCCTCGCAAATCTGAATAGGCGGGTTTTACCCAAATAATTTGGAGTCACTGTCCACAAAAAATATGCAAATACTGAAGCAAGAATAGGCTGTGGTCCACTGTAGATCCATCCATCCACAAGCACTGAGGAAGGACTGGACCATCTCTTCTTCTAGATTTTATTTTTTATAAAGGCTGGTTCAAAGTTTATTTTCAGCCACAACTGTTTCCAAACCAGAAGAAGGGGATTTCGTTTAATTCATTCATTGTCCTCTGCTCAGAGATTAGGTTGCAGAGGTAACAAGTTCAGATGGGAAATGCAGACATCCCTCTGCCCATTCACACCATCCAGCTCTTTCTTAGAAATTCCAATGCATTCCCAGTAGAGCGGGTATAAAATTCCTCCAGCAGGTTTTGGGAAACCCAAAAGGAGCTTCTGAGGTATATGAAGCATCTGAAATGACATCCTTTTTAATGTGAAGAAGCAGCAGCTCTACATAGTCCAGGTCTTTACCTTATCTCTTTGGGTGAGCACAGGCATCCTGCAGAGGAAGTTCCTTCTCTTTTAATCATAGGTGAGGGTCAGAACATTGACGGATCTATAAATTGAGAGAGTCACATTATGGCTTATCTATAATAAATGTTTAGACTGTGTGTAGTTGTGCAGCAGCAATATAACACTAAACATCCACTGTCTGAAATACTATAAAATATTGCTCTTTAGTCCTTTCTTCCCTTTTCTCCTGATGTACATAGTTCCACTTAACAGCAAGTCAGTAGCATTTAAGAAAGATCATTTCTACTGATTTACTATTTATTTTAATCCAGATTTTTTTGATTGAGTCCAATGTTTTACAATACAAAAATTTAGACTCAAATACAAATAAAATTCTACCAAAGTATAATTAAATTCATTATTTTGAATACAAAAACAAAATACACAAGGAGTTTAAAATTATAAATTTCCCAAATAATTTTGTCAACAAACCACCCATCCAATCAGATAATGTGGAAAAATTCTGCAGAAGTCAGAAAAATCTTGTAATGCAAAAATAGCACAACTACACACTGTGAAGACCCACAAGTGCATTAGTCAACCAATTAGATATTTTTTGGTCATGGACAAGAAAAGTATTTAAATAAAATATTTTTACAAAACATTTGAATAGAATAGAAAATAAAGCAGAAATATTTAAAACAGCATTAAAGTCTTATTCAATTTGATCAAATTTCATTCCCATTTTTCACACAGAGAGGACACGACTCCAGCTGTTGAAATCCCTCTAAATGACCCAACCTGTGCTCACACTGGGGTGCCTAACAGAGTCCCAGGAAAGCAGGACAAACTTAAAATCCCAGTGAAGATGTTTTTGGCCTTGATCACCACACCCATCGATCCCTGGCTGATTCCCACTCAGATACGTCTTATTTTATTAGTGGCTTCGGCCTTCTGCCGCCCCATTCGGCTGTGATCAATACTAGCATGAGGATGGCCCTTATTTTTCACTTTTAGTGCCTTAACGCTGTTTAACCGTGTCACCTGATAAACGACAGGCCCTCCCCAAACACTGATTTCCTATTGATTTCTCCCTCATTCGGCCATCCCTTCCTTCGTCACTGTTCCATTGTTTTTTATCTCCAGTTATCGCTTCTCTCCTATCTCTATACCTTGACCCCCACATCCACAAGAGACCTTGGTCGTCTCTCACAGGGGATTGTGAAATACAAGTATATTCACCTCTTTACATGTACTAAGGAAGGGAGAGATACTTTAGTGTTACGGGAAGGATTCTGTTTTCTACTTTCCATTGACATCATCTACCAACTCGCCTGCACACGTGAGCTGGAGTAGGGATCAGTGTGCATGAGCGCATCCACTAAGCTGGATGCAGTGAGCACAATGCAACAGATGTTATGACAACCTGGAGGGAGACAGCTCCATCCATCATCCCCTGAAGTCCTGATGATCGAAGCAGGGTTCGGAAGGAGCAGGGTTTGTGGAGAAAAAGGCTCTGGGATAACTTACAATCCACTTACATGACTTCTATCGGGGCTATAATTATATAAACATCTAATGTGTGCGCAATATGGTGGAAACAGATGAACTGTAGAAAAAGACGACGGCAATCTGAAATAAAACTCAATTTAAAAAAGGAATTAGAAAGGGAAGGATTGACATGCTTTTTGACTGAACCAGTTTGAGTTCATCTCTTTTCTGAGACAGTACATTATTTATGCAAAATTAAACCTGCTCCTATTCCTGCTTAGCCTTGCTCATCCACTCAGTTACCACTTTATTGATCTCTCATCTAAAGCACTTCTGTAAATCCAGTCTGCTACCTTCCAGCCATAGAGCCAGGAGAGATGGGTTCCTTATCACCAAATAGGTTATGATGCCAACTTCAACTTCTAATTCACTAGATGATAACATTATCTTATCGTTGTGAAGTGCTTGTTTTTATTTTCCCCCTGGTAAGTGCATAAACTTTGTAGTTGGAAAGTTTTTTATGAGCTTAAACTTCGCACGATTTTTGTGATTGTGGTTTGTGTCTGCAAACAAAGAGGTGTGGAAATATTCTTAACCAAATCTTGCAAGAAAACTGTTTATTTTTATTGGAAATACACATATATGTAATATGCTGCAGTGTGTATAAAAATATACATAAAAGTTGTGTGTATGTGCAACGTTTTACACTTTAATTTGGCCACACTGCAATCAACTATGGAAACGTAACATTAAAATTTAGATGAAATAAACATCACTTAAAGAAGAGTTTATGCAATTTTAACTGTTTTGGAAAACAAAAATTTAAAAAAGAATTATTCCAAGTGTTCTCTATAATACTGTAGGCCACACTATAACTTATCCAGAATGTCCTCTATTAGTTCTTCCTTGTTTGTTTGTTCATGTACAGTTTCTTTCAATTGCATCAAGGGGCTGAGCTCAAAATCAAATCAAAATCCCTTTATCTCCAAACATTACTCTTACACAATGCAATTTGGCAAGGTATGGGATCCACCAAACCTAGATTCATTCTTTAGATGCATTAAAATATTCATGAAAAAGTTGAGTTTATTCGAATGCGCATTGCACAATTAATAATAATGAACACTTTTTTGCCTGCAGATGTAATAATAATAATAATAATAATAAATGATTTTTAGTATTAAAATAAACAATTTTAATGGCATACTTTTCTGTATTTGTTGGTTTGTTTAAGCTTTCTAAAGTACACTGAACATCAGAACAGCAGTTCAGTGTACAAGAAAAGAAATATGCAACAGAATAATTCACTCTTCAAAATACAATTCAGCTATTAGATAGAGTCTGGCAAAATGTTACCTCTTTGCATGTCATTTAAATAATTAAACATCGCCTTATATGGACACATGGCCTAGCATCTGTTATTAGCCTCCGCCGTCCACTCTTTAACGGTGGGTTAAGTGATAAATTGACATTTACAGTCTGCCCTGCCAAGTTACACTGGGTACAGAGCACACTGAGAAACTGGGCGTGAAGCAATAACTGGGAAACAGGCAAGAGATTTTCTATTAACACAATGGGAGAGGAGTAAAAGAGGTTGGGGGAGAGGAGAGGGTACGTGAAGTCCATTTTCTTGAGCAAAACTGCCCCGCTCTTACAGCCGCTCAAGCCTGTCTGAAGAGTTCAAGGTATAGGCTTGGAGGAGCTCTAGCCCCAGCTAGTGGTATTAGAGTCCCACTACCAAGACAGACCACAGCAAACACATTAATCATGACCAGGGGAGTGTAAAATTCAATCGGCTCCTTCCATCCATTTCATGTGAAGCAGACTGAAGGCCGGCCTTGTAGTGCCGGAAAAAGGGAGGATGGAAAAAAAAGGGGAGAAAAAAGGAAAAAAAAGAGGAGCTCCCTACACTTCATCAGAACCCCCTACTTCATAACAAATGGAGTGTCTCTCCGGCAGAGGAGTGCCATCAGAAATGCGCGGTCTCTCTATCCATTTAATCCCGGCAGCGGAGGAAGGGTCAGGGAAGGAGCAGTGGGCGCGTGTTCTGCTCTCCGCTTGCCGCTTCTCCAGTCACACAGTAAACTACCTTTTAGGAATTGTTTCTCAATAAGAAATGATCAGTCCATTTATCTGCGCCAGGCGGGCCTGTCTCCTCACCCAGACCTCCAATATTTTTCGTTTGACCTGATCAGGGCTATAAACTAGACCGAGACACTTTCAATTTGTCACCCGAGGAGGCCTCTGCAAGTCCCAGGCTACTGATTGCATCCAGCCTCCCAAATATAAAAATTCCTATGGAGCTTGAAACCTCCTAAGTGTTTTTTTCTTCTCTTTCAAGTATACAGCAGCTCAGAGAAAGGGTCTAAGCAGTGGAAATTGTTATTGACAATAGAAGTCTCTTATAATGTTGTCTTTACAATACACATTTATGCATCAGATACACACAGAGCCTTCAAGTATTCATATTGTTTTTACATTGTGGCTTATTGCAACCTAAAACTTCATTGTGTTTCAGCTGGATTTTATATCCGAGCAACACTGCAGTTGAACCAAAATGTGACATGAAAAGAATATATTATTTCATTTATTTTTTTACAAATGGAAATCTGAAAAATGTGGCATGCATATGTATTCAGTGCCACCTGATTCAATGGGAGAAGCATCAATTAACTTAACATGCTGAAACAAAAATATTTGCCTTCTTCACAAAATAGTTCAAACTTTTACTGGATGGTTAGCATTTGTGAACAATTTTCAAGTCTCGCCATAGGTTCTAAGTGGGAGTTACGTCTAGTACTTTGACTGGGCCACTCTAAGAAAAGAATATGTTTTGATTAAATCCGAGCAATTTGTAGCCCTCGGAATAACTTTGTGCATAACGGTCAAATTTGACAGCAAATGAGGTTGATGTAAATTTACAATTTAAAAAAAAAATTTTGTTGTTGTTGTTCTCATTAACAAAGTAAAACCTTAAAATAGACAATGCTAGGACAACACAAAATCTTTTGTCTTCATCGACCATAATTTTTGCTTTTGTTTTATTTCATAATGAAAAAGTA
This sequence comes from Xiphophorus hellerii, assembly GCF_003331165.1. Lineage (NCBI taxonomy): Eukaryota > Metazoa > Chordata > Actinopteri > Cyprinodontiformes > Poeciliidae > Xiphophorus > Xiphophorus hellerii. The sequence goes on along the minus strand of NC_045672.1, from coordinate 18,796,861 downwards.
CTACAAATATCCAGTCACTTTTATTCAGATTTGGGCACACCAATTTATTAAGCTCGGCTAATTATAGCAGACAGTTTAACAGAAAGACAGACCCAAATCTTTGTTGTTGAAATTTGACAAAGACAAAATTTTGGACCAAAACAGAATTTGGGACATTGCATGAATTTTTTTAATGATGCAAACAATTAAAACTGTTTTGGTTTTTGGATCAACGATAATTTGAAGATCCCTCAGACTACTTTGCACTTTTCATTAAAATATCTAATTCTTAGTATATTGTCAAGATGATTAGAAAAGTGCAAGTACTTTGAACTCAATGATGGCACGTGGCAAAATAGTTTGAACATCCCTGATCTAAACCCCTTCTAGTGTCACTCTTACTGTATGTTACCAGTTATTGTAACATACACCAAGTCTTTTGCAACCTTAACAGATTTTCTTCCAGGATAAGCCTGTATTTACCGCCTTCAAACTTCTCATCAGCACTAAACAGCATGATGTCTCTTCAGAAGAAAAGAATGATGCCACCACCATCAGGTTTCAATGTGAGGATGGTATGTTCAGGGTAATGCAGAATTTTTGTTTCCAGAACACAGGAATTTGCATGTATGCCAAAACGTAAAATTGTGATCTCATCCGTCACCTTTTTGCACTTTTGCTGTGTTCCTTATGTGTCTTGTGGCATATAAATTAAACATGTTATTGCTGTTTTCTGGATAATCCTTCATAGAGGCCATCTTAATGAAGCATTTGACAAATGGAGTGACAGAATCTCCCATTTGACCTGGAATTTATTCAGAAGTATTGTAAAAAGGGCTGAATACATATAGTCATCAGTGATTTTTTTTATTAAAAAAATATGTTGGGGAAAAAAAAAACTTCATCCCTTCCTCTTTACAATTATGAACTACACTGTGGTGGTCTGTCACATAAAATCCAAATAAAGAAAATTAAAGTCTGTCAATATAAAATATGAAAAAGGTAAAGGAACACCTTTAACTAAAAAGCTACAGATATCTCCGTATGGCTCAACAAGTACAAGAAAATAATCCAAAAACAGGTAAAAATCATTCATTACTAATTATTCAGGGTGGAAACATATTAACCAACTTGTTTTCTTTCAAAACATGAACAAACTTTGAACTGGGGATAATTACACTTCACACATGACTTCATCTCCCATCAAGCCCTTTTAAAACAGTTAAACATTCCTTGAATTGGATGGAACATGTCAATGATTTTTTGACAGCACTGAAATATGACGAGAAAACGCTGAAGCACACACTCACAACCTGTTCAAACTGCCGCCTCGTTCCGGTCACATGCATGCTATTAATCACTGATGCCTCCGGCTGTCACCTCACATGTACAAGCTTATAGAACACTAATGGGCAACTGAGCGAAGCAGGAAAACATATATACTAATGTGGCCTTTCTACACTTACTTGTTTTTGTCCTCCGTGCAGATATCAGGTGGATGGAGTCAGGCTTCCCATTGAATAATACTGAGACACATGCAGATCCAGTTCACCCTCAAAAGTTCCCTGAAAAAAAAAAAGAGGAAAAGGTGTTCTTAAAGATTTTTAGAACAAGAAACATTTTTGTTGCACTGTATGTCAGCAGACAATGTCATAATTGCATAACCTTAATTGAACTTTTAATAGCCTAACTAATAAGCCTTACTACTAATCAGTCAATAAAAGTCTAAAGACACAGTAGTTTGGAATAGTCTCAGGATTTTTCCTTTATTGTCAAGTTTTATAACTCTACTGTGCTTTGGAAAAGTTTTTATAGCCTTTTTACATTTTGTCACATTAGACCCACAAACTTTGATGGATTTTTATTGGGATGTATTGCAATAGAACACAGATCCTGAAAACCATGCCTTCAAGGCTGGTGTCCTCCAACGTTTAGATGTCTCCCTGGGCCAACACACCTGAAATAAATCGTTAAATCACCTCCGCAGTGCAGTTAGGTTCTTTCATTAGCAGGACTCTGGAAGTGTGTTGAAGCAGAAACGCATCTAAAAGTTGCAGGACACTAGACCTTAAGGACTAGATGTGAGGAGCCCTGTGATAGATCAACACCAAGTAGTGCATTATTCTACCTACTCCTAGTGTTTTTTGGCATCTAATAGTTTCTGGGTGCATAAAGACTTGGATAGATTGTCCCGAAACCTATGCCATCTCTTTTGCTTTCTTCTTTGCACCACCCTTCAGGTGAGCTCTTTTAGTATTTGTCATTGTTGTCCTGACACACACAACCACGTTTTGTTTTCTGTCACACTCCACCAGATTTTCTGCATTTTTTTTTTTTAAATGTTGCTTAGAAACAATTAATCTTGGTCAAGTTTGATCACAGCAACCAGAACCAGCTACATTTTAAGTAGCATTTTGCAAATTAGACTAAATATGTACGTTGGAACGATAGGACGGAAAAGTTAATTTTCTGCTATGCTTTCCAAAATTTGGCTCGTCATGTAGACACTGTCAAACACTGGCTGTGAAGACTTTGTGATTTAAATAGGACATCAGAGTTCAGGAGACATTTCAACATCCTTTAACATCCTCCTCACCGTCACTGTGGTGGCAAAATCAATATGATCCCATTTCCAACCATGGTTGGCACAGTTCCACTTGTTTTAATCTTTTTAATTGCCTAAATGTTCATGCATAAGAACATTTAAGCAAGGAGCTATCTTAGCAATTTCTAAACATCTTAAGATCAAAACATACATAATCAAAAAAATACTTTTGTTTTATTAGGACTTTTTAGGGGTACTAACAATTCCACTTCTTTAGTGTAAACACTTTCACTGATGTACTCAAGTTACAGGGGTTTTCTTTCAAAGACATTTCTTCATTGTGACTGACATGTTCAGCCTTCTCTTTGTCTAACAAGGGTGCAAATAGTTGTGCAGGGTGTCGTATGAAGGCCTTTGTCACATAATCTTAGCTCCTATGAGATTGACATCTACAGACAAGTCTTACTTTTCTTATTTGTAGTGTAAATAGTCACAGATTAATAAGTTTAACAGCAAAACTAATTTTAAAGATTAGCCTAATCTACTATTAATACTACTAGTTCTATTACCAACTATCAAACCACGCAGACCTTTTAGCAAGAATGAGGCTTAAAACACAGTAGGTAGATATTTTTTTGTTTGTTTGTTTTTGCAGATACACCAACTCTCATATTAAGCACACTGTCTTGGAGAAGGTATGATAAAACTGTTATGGATAAACAACGACGTTTGGGACTCACTCAAACAAAAAACATAAGTGATTAACCTAATCATGTGCCTTTCAAAGCAGTTAATCAGTACAAGACTTCCATTAAAAATATATCGTAAAACATATAAAGTGCCTCGTTAACACAACGCTATATTTTGTTTTCTCGGTCAAAACAAACTAAGAGTTCAGCAACAAGCTGTGGGAAATTAGCTAAATGAAAATGCACACCATTACTCACCTGAAAACAAAGTGTTTCAGCTGTCCTTCATTATTTTACCCTACAATGTGGTATAAATAAAACATATCTCTTTGCAATATGCAAAATATGCATGAAATTAATTAATACAATGTGCTCCAATTTTGGAAGTGAAGGTTTAGGGACGACTTCTTTTAGGACCCTGCCACTTTTGTTGTATGAGGCATATTTAACTACCTGGCTGAAGGACCTTAAAGCTCCGTTTTCCTCTCTAACAGGTTTAGTCTTGTTTATTTCTCCAAGATCCGCGATTTTTGGTCGAATCTCATTATTTAAGTCCATCAGGTTTCTTTGAAAATGCGCGACTATTAAACAACAGGCAGTATTTAGGCCACACCTAACCACATCTGACGGTGATTACTGTGTTACACACAACGTTACATCTAAAGACACAAACACATGACGATATCTTTAAAATACCCATCAGGGATATAATACAAAAAAATTTATTAAACGTTATCAAAACCCTGTTTTACACTAGAAGGTGAATAAGATGATGTTCTTTATTAGAAAATAAAATATCAAGATCACCGTGTAGCAGAAAGGAATTTCTAGGACTTGATGTTTTTTTATGACTTGCTGTTTGGGACTTATTTGCTCATGTTTTCTGTTTCTTATGTTTATTTTTTTTGTTGTTGTTGTTTGAAAGGAAAAATAATTAAGGTAATCTTGCTTACAGTAATTAATGTGGGTCCATTTTTTTCCCCCTGAGTTTTACATTCGTGGTTTCAATACCTTCTTGAACCCCTTTAACTGAACTAGTTCAGGTAATCTATTCTGTATGAGTCCACTAGTCTGTTTTGTTCTTTATACGGCTGTGGCTAATTTTATTGATGTTTGCTGGCATTTGTTCAAGCACAGCTTCCGTAAGGTCCACGGGTCATTTCAGACCTTTGATTTTGTTTGTTTTTTTTGGGGGGGGGATTTTTTTTTTTAACGCTTGGATCATTGTTCTGGTCCAATCTTCAACTTTCTTACAGATAGCCTCACATTTGTTTCTAGAATACTTTGGAGTTCATGGTCCATTCAATGACCATGAACAATGACTTCTATGTGAACCACAATCTATTCACAAGGCAAGTCAAAGTGCTTCACATTAAAATAAAGGAGTTGGGATAAAGAGATTGACATTAAAATCAAGAGGTATTGCAATGTTATCAAATAAATAAACCAGTAAGAATAGAAATGAACAGATAAAGCAATACTTTACCTTCATTGTTTTCAGTTTAATAAGTCCAAATAATCACATTTGGACTTATGGACAATGCACATCATTGTTTGATAATTAACACAAGGTATTTGTGCAGTCATCAAAGTAGCAGATTTAAATTTCCCTTAAAATCTGTATCTTAATATGTTTTTCTTTTAATGTAATGCTTTTATGCAAGTAAACTTGCCTTGCCTAACTGGAGAGCAGTGCAAACATATTTTGTACATACATATATATTTAATAACTAAACATGATGTTGACAGGAGCTCAACTTGTTGCAACAAGGATCTTCTCAGTTAAATGGACTAAAACTGTTTTAACACATTTCCTTTTTTCCCCCCCTCTAAATGTCTGTATCCATGCAGTGTTTTTAAATATAGACCAACAGATAACTGCAGCTACAGTCCCACATACTCTCCACACCACATCATTAAACTGACACGTGTTAACAGTAAAAAGCTGAAACAAAACACACTTTAATCAAAGACATTAAATGCACACAGACAGTGATCAAATGCTCTGGCATTCGCTGATTTTACGTAGAGCTGAAGTTCTAGTAATATTTGTAGAGCAACAGTGACACCTCCTGGTGAAAAAACTGCATGACAAGTAAAGCAGAACCAGCTAAATGCAAAAAGGCAACCGTAAGCAATCAGTTATTGTATGACAATAAGGCTTTATTTAAGGATGTCACGAGAAAATGACAGATGATAGTTTTAATCTCAGAGGTAAGCTGCTACACATGTTTACAGATTGCTCCTTCACAGACCGTCTCCACAGAGAAGGGTGCTCAGTCACGTTGGAACGGTTTTCTCCTGAAATACATCTACAAAGTGTATAGGTCTTGGTTAGAATACCATTTAACATGCAAATGTACTTCATTTTATAATCTAACAGGTTTGAGTGCATCCTACCAGCTGTAATGTGCTGTTTTGGGGTGATTTTTACAGTTTCACTAAACTACTCTGACAGTTTCTACTATAGAAATAAACAAAAGTAGACATGTCAAATTTTGCCATTCCAGCAGTGGACCAAGTGAAGTAAAGCTTTTAGGGTCCGAGGACAGATATGGGCAAAAACACAAGAAGTTGTTCATGCAGATGACATGGAATCTGATGCATATTAGGAATTACAACCTAGAACAAATTAAGACAATGTAGAAAATAAACCGTTTATTGTGGCTTGGAATGGTTGAAATTATAAAAAGAGAGGTGTGTAAATGCTTTTTGTTCTTACAGCAACAAATGGCACTTCTGTTCTCGTTTTAATTTCACAGCGATACATGTACAATATTTGGGACTATTTACACATTTCAGCCGAAAGTGAAATGTGAAACAGGCTGTTTTAAACAAAAGAAAAAGATTGGCACAGTGCGGTGACAAGGCCACTAAATCTGAGCTATACTGGAGCTAAGAGGGAATTCAGTGTAAAAGAAATGCAGCTTCTTCACAGTATCAATCAGAGAACCAGGTGCTGAATAAAAAATATAATGAAAAATCCTGAAATAAAATCTGTAGGTAAATATGACACAATTTAACTTGGCTGAAAATAAACTGAGTGGAAGGTAAGTGATTAAAATATAAAGGCACCTAGGACATGAATGGACCAAATACAGTTAAAAAATAAATCCCTTATTGGGAAATAACATCACAGTCTATTGTCGTTCAATATTTTTCTGAAACAGAAAAAAACAAGTTTTAAAGAAAATAATAATAATGAAGCCAGGTGTGGATGGGCCTGTGGCACAGGACCTGAAACCTGGACCTGAGCCTACTTTGAGTACGGTTTTATTTTTATATATATATATATTTCTAGTTGTATGAGTGAACCAAATGACCATGCTCAAATGGATGCCCGTCAGGCCCAGCCTGGCCTCCTCAAGCATTCATTTCTATGTATACAAACACACAGCCAAGAAAATGACATTACCTCTAAAAATCTACAATTGAGATCTATTGTAACACGGCCACTCAATGTGGAGAAACTTTTCTAGGTGGACATGGACAATAAATATACATCTTCATATATACAATGAAAAACGATGGGAGCACAGTGACAACTTTGTGTTGCTTTCCCTTTGGGATGGTTTATTCAGAGGACTCTGGATCTCTTGCTGGCCAGTGACCCATGCTACAAAACAAAAAGGAACACAATGAGCACAAACTACGTAGTCAAAATATGGAGTAATTATTTAAAGGATGTGGTGTGATTGCTCAAGCCATACCTTAGCTTGTTTGTAAAAATGAGGGGCCAGCTCGACCAGCCAGGACGACTCCACAGCCGTCACATCACGCATGTAGTATTTTGATGTCTGCACCACTTCATTAAAGACAACCCTGAAAAGAGGGGAAGAAAATATTAGCAGTAGGAGTTGGACAAAAGCTTTTTTTTTTTTCAAATGACCATGCTCAAAGTACTGTAAAATGTTAGGTGGAAGGAAGGACAGAATGCATGGTTTTAAAATTCCTCTCCATAATAAGGATTGCATTAAGAACCAGCTTCTATCAGCTTTGCACATCTAGAGGATGAAATGTTGTCCATTCTTTAAAAACTAGTCCAACTAAGACTGGAATTTTTTTAATTTTCAGGCTAACAATCCAAAGTTCTTCATTGGATTCAGATTTGGGCTTTGACCATGTAATTGTGACAGTATTTTAAAATCTAAACTATCCCCTTGTTGCTCTGGCTGCATGTTTAAGGTCGATCTCCATCCTAGCTTCAAGTCTTTTGGCACATCTAAGATTTTCCTCCAGCGTCACCCTGTATTTTTCTCCATCAATTCTCCCATCAATGTTGACCATCTTCCTAATTCCTGTTGAAGAAAAGCATCCCCACACCATGATGCTGCCATCTCCATTTTGTACAGCAGATGGTGGTTTCTGGATAGTTTTGCACCATCTCCATCAAAAGGGTGAGATTTAGTTTTATTTACCCACATCACTTTCACAATCTATTTGCTGTGTCCCCTACATGTGGTTCATGGAGAACTCTAAATGGGACGGGTTTTCTTGTCGCCATGCTTCTGTCAAAGTCAGATTTGAGGAATTGAGAGCGATAAATGTCCTGTCGACAGATTTGTCCCCAAGAGCTGTGGATCCCTGCAGCTTCTCCAGCGTTTGATTAAATCTGTCCTTGTCCAGCCTGTCAGCTGAAGGGGACAGCCAGCCCTTTCCATAGACTACACTGAGATTAAATCAAACTGAGGTGGTCTCTTATTTACCAATTAGGTAACTTTTGAAGGCTATTGTATGCTCTATATCATGGCTGCTTAATATGAAGACATATACAGTTGAATATTTTAATGACAACATGGATTATAATTAACACACATTTCCTGACTCCCTTCTTTCTTGTTAAATATAGCATCCTAGTAATCCTTGGTGACTGATACTGCAAACATTGATTCTGAAGTGAAAAACGGATTTTATTTAGAGGTACATTACATTTTAATAATTTTTTTGGTAAAAATTTGCATCCTTTTATTTGATTCAAAATTTCTCCCTACATTCTGTGGTTCTATCACATAAAATTCTAATATAATATGTTAAGGGTTGTAGTTCCAACATCTACAGGTTTGAATACTTTTACAGGGAACTGTATCTTAAAATATTTTACCAAAAATGTTCACTAATTCATACATTAATGCAAAGTAATGTATGAGAAACATTGTACCAAAGATCACATACTGACCACTTTGGAGGTTTCTCTCCATACAGCACAGAGTTGGGGTGGATGTGAAGCTCGAGATCATCTCGTAAAGTCCTGGCAAGACGACAGAAAAACCGAATCTTCAAAAAATCTAATTAATAGCTGAAAGTCATAAACAACCCCTGACTGAATTGCACTCTCACCGATAGGAACCAGAATGATGAATGCGGGCAGCATTAGCAAAGAATCCAGACACGATACACTTCAGGATCACATCTGGGTCGCCTGTGTAAAACATGCAGCAGTAGGAGTTAGTCAAACATCTGCAGACAAGTAAGGTCACAATGTTTTATGTCTGTGGAAGCCTTGGCTGATTCAACATAACATTATCGTGACAAACACTTACCCTCACTGGAATTTCGTGGCACTTTGAACTTGTTCATGAGACGCCGAAGCTGCTCTCTCACTGTGACGGCGCGCAGCAGACCTTTGTAATTGAGAAAATGCTCCTGACACCATTGGGAACTTTTCTGATGCTGCAGGAAATAAAAAAAAATAAAAAAACAGTCCCATTGCCATGATTAGAGGCACATTCATCAAGTTCTGGGAGTTCACAGCACCCTGAAGAGTTTTCCACCACAGAACTGAACTGAATGCGTCCATATTCTTTTACCTTAATAAATGCCTCGTATACATTCAGCATGGTGAGGTGGTCTCCCTCGGCAACTGCAAATTTTCTGTGTTCGCGAGCCTGCAGGGGGGCAGATTGCCAAAAAAAAACAGGATAACTGTTAAGCTGATGAAGCAGAAAGTACAAAAAGCTCAGAAAACAAAAGAAAATCCCTTACGGCGTCTTTCTTCTGATTGGGCGGCACAACAAATATATTCTGAATCTGCATCATCGATGCTATGGTAACTATCTCTTTGGAGCAGCCAAAGTTGCCAGACTCTAGGAGCATCTTGGCGAACATGGGGCTGAGAGGAAACTCAGCCATCCGCATACCCAGGGGGTCAGTGAGGCGGCCGTAGTGGTCCAGACCTGCCATCAAACACGCAGATTGTAAACACTTTCTGTGGCTGCACAGCTTGGCTAGTGTGAAAACAGCAGCTGTTTTCCCCAGCTAATGATCAAAATGTCTCTTACCTCCAAGAGCATAAAGAAGCTCCAGAGCCTGAACCATAGTTTGAGCTGGAGGAGGCTGAAACGATAAACCACAAGACAGAATTAATTCACAATCTGCTGTTCTAAAAAAGTTCTTATTAAAGTGGGTGATCACACTCCACTGAGTGGGTACAATGTGAGCGACCTACAGAAAGGAAGCTGAAACGCAGCACATTGTCTATGCCTAGCGCTTTGAGCTGAAGGATCACAGGCGCCAAATTGGAGCGCTGCATCTCTGGAACAGTAGCGGCAGGCAGCTTCTCATAGTCCTCCTCTGATGAAGCACAGAAAGACATGGTGGTGATTATTAAAAACGCCCCGGCTTTCCTCAAGTACTTTCTTGTAATTCCGTTACAGTGATCTGACACAAACCTGTGTACAGCCTGAAGCACTTCCCGGGTCGGTTTCGTCCGGCCCTCCCGGTCCGCTGGCTGGCTGAAGCCTTGGAGATGGGAGTGACCACCAGCGATTCGATGGCGGTGCGAGGATTGTAGGCCCGGAGCTTCACAAACGCACAGTCGATGACGAACATGATCCCATTTATAGTAATGGAGGTTTCAGCTATGTTTGTGGCCACCACAATCTGGGAATAGAAAGGAAACAGGAAAAGATAGACACGGGCAGAAATCAGTTCATCATATCCAAAATGGCTTTTTGTAGAAGTCTTTCTAAAGGATAAAAATTTATAACCATCTGGTGTTTCCTGTTTAAGATCAACTGCCTGATTAAGTGTGGGCATCACTGTGTAAGCGACTTCTCAGTTAATAGATGTGTTTTGGTTGCAGTTTGTGTTTCACTTTTTAATAAAAACAGAAAACAAAATGGGAACTAAAAGGGAACAACCTGAGATATTAGAACAGATGTTTTCTATAGTAACACACTTCTGCCTAAAATAACATATGTAAACTTCAAGAATTAAGGTTTTCAAAGCACATTTATGATTTTCCAATAAAAGATTATTGTTAAATTACTGTAGTTGATCATAGTCAGGTTTTATTGCCAAGTGACAATAAAAAAGTTGTAATGACCTGGTTGCAAACGTGTGCACACCCTTAAGCTAATTATTTGTTGGATCTTCTGATTTAAATCTAGAACCCAGTCTTCTTGAGGTCACATCTGCTACCAGCCATAGAAAATCTAATTAACCATAAATGAACTTCAGGTAGCATAGTTGAATTATTTCTTGCTTAAATCTGTGTGTTTTCCACCTTCTAACAGCAGCAGAATCAGGGCTGAATTCCATTTCCTCAGTTAAAAATAGAAAAGAATTAGTTCAGTGATGTGATCAGAATTAAATCTGAAAAGGTTTAGAATCTCATCTAATCAGGAGCAACAGAATTTTTCATAATCCAAGTTCAGCTGAGCTTTATGAGCTTTAGATGCAGATAAAACGCTAAAGTAAATAACTCAACATGCCGATCTAAGAAAGGTTCAAAGTTCACTTCAGCTCAATAAAAATGGATCAGAAGAGATCAAAAGACTAGGTAAAAGATCCACAACATTAGTGTTAGCTTTCGATTAAACTCTCGTCTCAACCTTAACAAAGTGGCACAATTTTGTAAAAGAAATGTATAAAGATGTAAATATATTTATATATGTAAAAACATGTAATAAAAATATCAATATTTCGACTCACTGAAATCTGTCTGCTATTCCCTTAAATTCATTTTTATGAGACTAGTAGAGGGACCAGCATACTTATCAGGGTGGTCATTGCCACACAAGGACCTCTATTTGAGGATGCAGCTGAATATTTGTAACAACATTTGTGAGATACATTTGACAAAGCTGGCCTAATAGCTTTGTTTAGCTTTGGCTTAACTTATTTATCAAGTTAAGCCAAAATATGGAAAACACTGAGTTGGCATTTAGACAGGAGGCTTCCTGGGTGCCTCCTAAAACCTGATAATTCAGGAGCATCAACTCAGTAGATGGATGGACAGGTAGCAGGGAGGAAACCACAATATTCTTATATCTTCAGTTTGTTCAAGTTGTTCAAGTAGAATTTTAAGAAAGTTACTTTGTTTGGCATAGATTTAGTCAAATAAATCGAGAAACAGCATTGGAAAATACCCAAACAATCACACTTCTCTATAGAAATCCACAGAAAGATAAATATTCACCTTCCGAACAGTAGAGGGAGCCCGTTCAAAGACTTTCATCTGGTCTGCATAGGGTAGGCCAGAGTACATGGGCAAAATCCTCAGGTGCTTCTTCATCCCATATCGAGAAAGAGCTCTGGCCTGTTCCTGCAGGAGGGACACAACCTTCTCCACTTCCTCCTAAGATGGATTTTAATATAAAAAAGAAAAATCAATATGTATGCATCAGTGTTAAAAAGCTCAATGACTTTGGGGATGATCACCATATAAATCTAAAAAACAAACAAAAAAATAAATAAAAAATAGCAATACATAAATATAACCACTGACCTGCCCTGTGAGGAAAGCAAGAACGTCCCCATCATCCTCCATCTCATGGATCTTCATCACAGTCTCCACTGTGGCTTTTACGTAATCTGGGACGGGGCTAAGGATAAACCAGAGATCAAAGTCACAAAGGACGCGTTAAGTGACCACTTCCTCCAGTATGAAGCTCCGTTCTGGACTACCTGACAGTGTAGAAGATGTCCACCGGAAAAGTGCGTCCCTCTACTGTCAGGATTCCACACGTGTCCTTGTTCGGATCCCCAGTTTCATTCAGGTTAAAGAACTCGTGAAATTTCTTTAGGTAGTGAGAATATTACAGTGTGTGGAGAACATTTTTTTTTAGTTTTTAAAATTGCAATTATATTTACAATTATTTTCCTCAATTAAATATGCTAAGAAAGAGGTAAAACGGGGAAAAAAATAATATATATTTATATATATTTGCAACAAAACAATTAAAGCACAAACGTTTTAAATTTAACAACTGCCAAGGTCTGTAATTATTATATTGTTTGCAGCATTAGATTAAAGCCTCATTACACAAAAAGCACAGCAGTTGTCAGGCATATTTTAGCTGACTGGCTTGATGCTCAGAGTGTTTTTGACCCGATCCTGGTTATCTATCCATCATCAGGTTATCTCAGATGTGAGTGCATTGTTATTCCCCCTGACGGCTACGCTCCCCTGGTGCCTGCCTTTGTTGCTCTTTTCAAGTTAGTCTAGCATATCTGTTCATCTTAATGATGCAGTCACCTTGGCATCAAGAGTGGCAGAGGCCACAATCACCCTCAGGTCTCGCCTCTTCTTCTGAATCTGTCGAGGAAGCAGAGAGGGGAAACGGAGGAAAGCGATTAAAAATAATTGTTTTTAAAAAAGCTAAAAGAAGTTTATTGAATTAAGTTTGATATGACTACAGACAAGTATATAAGCATTGACTGATTATGAGAACTTGTCCATTTAACAAGGAATGAACAATCTCTGTTTATGAAAATTGTAGTTTTAATCTTTTAGAAAAGCTTCAACAGGTTGATTATGTATTTGTGAGGTTTCTGCATGAATATCTCACAGTGCGAGTCCCTCCTTCTGCCAACATTCAAGCTGAATTAAATCAGATCCTGGCTTGGAATAAAATTACTCCAAGCTTGGTTTGTAGCTTAAATAAAGTAAGCTAGTGTTGCTATTCTCAGCAGACAGTGGGGGATGCCAACGCCCCTTACCAATGTCACCTTAATGTGGCAGTCCATATTAAGCCCTGTCACTGTGTGTTTGTGGTGCATAGATCCAAAATCAATCAATTAATTACAAATACTATGATATCAGTTGATTATGTTTTATGTTTCATTTTCATTTATTCCAACCACCACCATGTACAAGACCAAAAGGCTGTCAGAGACAACAGCTCTACACAAGGCTACAAGACCATCAGCATTAAGCTTAATGAGAGGGTGACAAATGTTTGGGAAGTTATTTAAAAATTACGTGATGATAAAATGACAATTAGTTAATTAATTAGTTGAGAGGATCAGCCAACAGCAACACAGGAGAAGCTATTTAAGGACCGAAGGCAGATCCAAGTTCGACCACAATCAACACTATTGGTAACTCGGTCTGCCTTAATGGATTGAGTCTTGCAGCCAGCTGTTGCAGCAACAGGGCTATTTTATGATGCCAATAAACATTTAAATGACTCGGAGACGGCATGAGACAAAGAGTTTTGGTCAGACAAAACCAAATCTTGGTCTCCAGAGTCTTGTTAATCAGGTAATTATTTGATTCAGGTGTGTTGGAGCAGGGACACAAATAAAAGCCAACAAGCGTAAATGAAGACTTCACCAAGGCAAGTCGGCAAAAATCTATCCAGAGACAGAATAGGTGACCTATTGCTCTACAATCTACTATTTTTATCATACCATTTCTACTGGTTAAAATCCTTTTAATAAAATAACAGATAAAGTGTAGAGGACTCACCGCATCACTACCCTTCACCCCACCTGTTGCCATGTTTCATGTTTCTCTTTTACAAGAAAAACGACTGAAAATAAGTTGTTGTACATGAACTCTCTCATTGAGGTAATATAGTTTTGAAACTACGGTTAGCAAGTTGAGAGCAGCAGTCCTTTTGAGAAGTTGTCAATAGACAGGCTGAGCATAGATCAAATTAATTAACCAGATATCATTTAATTATACTTGTCTTATTGTATAAAGAGTAGAACAGCAAAAGGATTTACTGTTCTGCTTAATTAGAAAGTACTGCTAAAATAAGTAGGTGTGTATCTGTTTTTGCACAGCAAAAAAAGTTAAACAGATGTCATGGAAATTATTAAAACATCAAAAATCAATGTGATGTTATTATATAAAACAAAAGCAGAGAGATAATTTGATAGTATTTTTACTCGCACTAAGAGAATCTAAAACCTACGTATGTCTAGTTCAAACTGGTGATCAACGACAAGAAAAGTCGTGTGTTGCTTGGGAGTCAATTTTTACTTAATCATATACAAATTAACTTTAAATGTTACTTAAAGTTTTTTTGGAACCTAAACTTTTCTCTTCACATGAAATCTAAACTATTAAAGTCAGAGATTATTCATTTTTTTCCCTAAGTCAACAAACACGGTATCAGTTGGCATTACCTTCTTCAGTAGACCAATGGCTATGTCTGTGTACAGAGTTCTCTCATGTGCTTCATCCAACATCAACACACTGAATAGAACGGGGGGAAAGCATAGACTTAGAATAATCCCATCCAATTCATGCTAATACAAAATGGACAAAAAAAAATCCTGACTTAAAACAAAAAACAATATACATTCTCTGGCCATTTTATTAGGTACACATGTTCAAACGCTTATTTAAACAAATAGCAAACTAGTAAACCGTAATCCAGGAACATGACATGGTGTAAATTAAACAACTGAGCATCAGAATGGGAAAGAGAAAATAATCAACTGTATGGTTGTTGTATACTGCTGATCTGCTGGGATTCCCATATTTAGCCATCCCGCTGGTTTCCACAGAATGTTCCAAAAAAAGAAAAAAAAAAAAAGAGAGAAATGAAAACGTCTTGCTAGCATTGATAGACGGGTTTAACCTTTTATAAAGGTAAGAGTAGTTCACTTAACCTCTTGCTGGCATCCAGGCAATGGAAATACCATTTCTGAATGAACGAAGCATTGAATCAGACGAGCTAAAGCAGCACCAGGTAACACTCCACTTTACTACGAACAGGAAATGAAGAGAACAATTCGCACACTGTAGTAGAAATCGGACCATAATGAACGGGAAACATTGCCTTGTCTGAACAGTCTTGATTCAGCACCAACATTCAGATGGGAGGGTCAAATTTGTCCTGAACAACAGAAAGCATGGATGGATCATGGCTTGTATTTAAGGTTTAAGTCAGTAACAACTGAATAATGCCGTCAGGTCAATATTGACCCATCAACGACATGAAAAATAAAGAGTTCTGCCCCTCTTATAATAGAAAAGGTGTGCCTAACAAAATGGCCTGTGAGTGCACCTTTTACTTCCAAACATGTACCTGTATTTTTTTAAAAGCGGGTCGGCCATCATTTCTCGCACAAGCATGCCATCTGTCAAAAACTACAACCACAGAGGCATTAGTAAAGACCGACTGACGCCACGCACAGGACGGACTGAAGCCACCTTCCTCTAACTACCTTAATCCTCGTGGCGTGGGGATCAGAGCAGTCATCAAACCGGATGGTGTACCCCACCTCGTGTCCCAGCAGGGCCCCTCGCTCCTCCGCCACACGGTTAGCCACCTATCAGCAAATGAGAACAAAGCCTGAAATTTGAAGCAGGCAAGTGTCCTACATTGTGAACCAAATTCGCCTGCAGCCGGATGACATTGGCAAAAAGTGAGAGGACATAAGCTGAGCTCTTACAGAGATAGCGGCCACACGTCGAGGCTGCGTCACTCCAACCACTTTCCCCTCTGCTGCCCAGCCAGCCTCCAGCAGGTACTGATTGAAGGCAGATGAAAAAGAGAGAACAAAGCATGAATAACAGATTCTGCATAAATTAAGCTTTAGCTGAGGTGGCTCAAACTCTGTTCTATAAAGGAAAATAGGTTTGTAAGCATTCACTCAAGGTCATATTGAACCACTGTGGAGGAAACTGCTGAATTTGTGCATCTCTGGGCAAAACACTTCAAATTCTTTTGATGGTTTTACAGACACTAACCTGGGGTATCTGTGTGGTCTTCCCGCATCCCGTCTCCCCAACTATTATGACAGTCTGGAAGCTTTCAGCCAGGTATAAGATGTTGTTTCTGTGCTGCATTGGGAATAAATAAGAACATGCACAAACTGACAGGCAGGTGGCCAAATACTAATAGTATACATTTAGCTATAAGTGTGTGGAAGCAGTGTGAAACCTTAAAAACTGGGAGTTTTTGCCGTTGTTTC
Source organism: Xiphophorus hellerii (assembly GCF_003331165.1). Classification (NCBI taxonomy): domain Eukaryota; kingdom Metazoa; phylum Chordata; class Actinopteri; order Cyprinodontiformes; family Poeciliidae; genus Xiphophorus; species Xiphophorus hellerii. Next base: position 18,780,493 of record NC_045672.1, on the reverse strand, counting down.
TCTATAGAGAGGGCCGTGTTTGGGTTGAAGACAAAGGGGGAGCCGGTGGTCTCTGAGCTCAGATCCCGTTCCTCTGAGATCCCCGGAGCCTCGGCGCCTGGAGGAGAGCAGATGGCGAAGAAAAGGAGGAGGAGGAGATGTTTTATTAAAATATTTTACCGCAAACTGCGGGTTTTCAAAGATGACATCCCTGAATGACAGCCAGGATTTGGTGCACCGCCCTGCAATGGGGGCCTTTTCACTTGCGACCAATCTATAAATTGTTATTATTATTCCAAACTGGTTTCATCTTGGCAGGTAAACACTTGAATTCAGCGCAGTTGATCCGGAATTGAAGCGCTCAGGCTCCAGAAAGCACGCAGCAGCAATAGATTCCTCTAGAGACTCACACATTTATCACCGATTCACGACAGTAACTGCACATGTACAATTATCAACCTGAAAAACCAACATTACAAGCCCTCTGCCTTGTTTTCTTTGCACTTACCCGGCTTCCAAAATTTCATCGTGGAGTGGGGAGCCGCCATCTTGGCTTCTACGTCACATCATTTTTTTTTTTCTGCACACGAGAATGACGAGCTGGGTTTTCTTCAGAGATTTCTGAATGATGTCAGAGTATGGCATGCCGATTTACCAGTTAATCGGTAAACGCGCTACAAGCAAGAACTCATGGTTTAATTATTCATTGTAAAATATTATAATCGTATTATTGTATCATATAACGGTAATTACCGTCCTGGCTTTTATGCCATATAATGATTATCAATATAGCTTATATGGATAGCCATTTACATTGAGACAATTTTATACAAGTTTCAGATTTTCAGAAGTCGGTTCAAATTCAATTAAAAATACTTTATTAATCCCAAAGGGAAATTAATTGTTGCTGTAATTCATATTATCCAAATTTTTTCCAAAGAGTTCATTTCATGAAAAATCTTTGTTTGCGTAACAATCTCCAGAGGTTCCAAAGCAGTGCCCAGAAAAAAGCCTGTATCATTATCAAAATATAGTGGAGGCCAAAAAATGTGCATATTGCTGTTACTTCAAATATTCAAAATTGAACCAATTTTATGCATATATATATATATATATATATATATATATATACACACACTATTTAGTAGTTGTTGTTTTGATTCAAACAACCCATCCAAACACAGTGTCTTGTATTTATCAGTTTATATCCTCTCCAATATATCAATTTTCTTCAAAACACTAATACTTAAAAAACTCAAAGGATTTAAAACTGTTCACTATAAAAGCATCTAAAATTATATTGGAATGTTAGGTCCTGGAACCAGAAGTTCTGTTTCTAATATTTCACAACTGCGTGAAATTTGATGTTGTACATGAAAATGCTCCATTGCCGATAAAGAAATAGCTCTTTATAGAATAAATACATGAAAAAATTAAAAGTTTTGCAATGAGAATACTCGGGTCTTTGAAAATGGAGGCCAAATGAAGCCCATGTTTAATGAGTCCCAAAAGATTTGATCAGAAAATACAATCCTTTCAAACACCAGCTGCATATTGAATAACAGTATCATAACATCTTAGCAAGAACTGCTCTCAAAAGTTCTTCACTATAAAATACTGAGAAATATGTTACATCAAAAGAGATATAACAAATACAAATAAATCTGTGTAATACAAGATGGGATTTGACAAAAAAAGAATTACAGACTATACAAAGTTTAAATTAATTTTCAAACATGATTTATCTAAATGAGTGGTCTCCAATCCAGACCTACTGCCCTGCAACTTCTAGATGGATTCCTCCTCCAACACATCTGCATCAAATGATTACAATGCCTATTCAGATTGCCATCAGCAGGCCTGGTAACAAGTCATTCATTTGATTCAGATGTGTTGGAGCAGGATGCATCTAAAACCTGAAGTGCAGTACCTCTTGAAGACTAGGATTGGAGACCCCTGACTATTAAAGAAAACATTAGAATTTTTGCATTTCTTTCTTTTTTTTTTTTTTTTTACCTCAAGTGTATGAATAATGGCAGACAAAAACCAACAGCAAATCATGGCAGTGCACAGATCAGGTTCAGCTTAAAAACAAGTTTGCATCTGAACATAAACTCCTTTACTCCTCTTTGTAGTTCAAGACTGAACTTGAGCAAACAAGAGTCTCTTTCCAAACAGCATCTGCGTTAATGTTAGAAGATATTTATCAGCTGTTTTTGGATGCAACGTTCCCCTTTTGTTAGACTCAAACATTCGACAAGCAAAACCAAATAACAGTTTCTGGAAGAAAAAATCTCATTAAATAACAATTCCAGCTTTTGTTAAGACAAACAACATAAACTCCAGAGAGACACTATAACTGTTAAGCGTGACTCCTCATTTCTCACAAATAATTTAGTTGTAAAATTTCAAGGCAGGTATTAAAAAACTAAAGAATCAGAATTAATTAATGTAGAGCGGCTTTGTTCATCTGAAATGTATTATTAAAAAAATGAAGCTTTCCACACACTCATGTTGAAATGTCTCTTTGCTTGAGACCTCACTGAGTCGCATTGAACCGATAAGTAGATTGGTAGGCGTAACTTGTGATCTTTGCAGTATAAAGTCTGGATTCACGTCAGTTATTTAAATTTGAAGAAAGTAGATTGATTGAGCTCTGTTTCATATCAACAACGTATTGTGCTACAACCAAACAGCCTAAAACATTTTTACTTTCTGCAACTTTAGTGTTTGTTATTGTTATTTTTTAAACGGCACAAAAAGAAAGAAAAAAAAATTGGGAAGCATGAGGAAAGGTGTCCTTAAAAAAAACAGAAGTCTCAAATGAAAGAGATGTGCAGCTTCTGAACGTGTTCATCTTGGCCGGATCTTGCTAAGCAAACTTGCATTCCCATAATGCTGTGCACACAAAGACGTCTTCGCGTAGAGCACTGACAAACCATGAAGTTCTTCAGTCTTGTCAACTTACTTCAACAAAAGTGTTCATATTTATTTCTTCGTGCATTCCTCTCAATCAAAATGTAGAGCTGTGTAAAAGATTATCCACACCACCTGGTAAAGAAAAAAATTTTTCACTTAGATTGTTTTGGTGATTGATTCGGGTCAAATTTAAATCTAAATACATGTTTACTTGCATAGCCTTAACTCAGCTTGTTCATTTCAAAGTGGGACAATACAAATAAGAAAAAAAAAAAACATCATCCAGCACAGAATCAAGATAAACTCAAACTATTTAAGATCTTTTGATTAAAAAAATGTTTTTTGTTTTTTTTTTATATTAGTATACTTACCAGGAAAAGGGCAAAAGATGTCATGAAGCCTTCTTTGGTGAGTTCCCACGTGCCTCCATACTCTTCTTCGTCAATCTGCTGAAAGCTGCTGAAGTATACGTACAGGAGACCTGCATTGATGACGCAGAAACTAAAGAGGCATACAAGGGAAGATGAGAAATTTTCATATATTTTCATCTGTACAAACTAATATTAAAACAGGAAAATATTATATACCGAGCTCAGAATACATACATGGCTATTCCTAGAAATCCTTTCAACGGTGCAATGCCCCATATCACACCAAGGATAATTGCAATAATTTGTCGAAGCCAGTAAATCACATCCAAAAACTCATCCTGTGGAAAAAGCACAATGACAGGCAACAAATGTCATGGGCCAGATTTAAGCATTTAAATTACAACACATCCACAGCTGTTAACACTGATCACTTCGTTTATCCCAGTTGACACCAAGTGCATTAAAAGTCTCACCCTAGAACTTTCCATGCTGGGAATTTGTGTATTTTTCAAGGTGGTAGAGTTAGATTTATATTCAACTGAGATTAAAATTCAACTTCCCACTTAAATATCTTGAGGTCTCTGGGCTTTTATATCTTTTCTTTTGTTAATAATCATAATAAAAATAAAAACAATTCAAACATTTGACATCGAGCACAGGATTTACTTGATTTAGGGTATATAATGTGCAAATTTCTCTAAAGTTGTCACCGTAGCTCTCTCAATGGAGTCAACTAAACTTTCTTTGACAGACAATAGCTTACTAGTGGGCATCATATGACCAACTGATTTTGATTTTACTCTAGTATAATTAGCATTAAATTGCTACACATGTAGATAGACCTATATGCAACTATATGAATACAATGTAATGCAAAAAACAAAAACAAAGATTTAAATTTGGACAGAACTAGACTCTATGACAGCATATGAGTTGGAACCATTTAGGTGACCTTTGTGTGTTGGTGCAATATATATAACACTGAATTTTATTCCTCATTTCCGTTTGGGGTAAAACCATCCATTTATTGTGGTAAACAGGGTTGAAAAAAAAGTCCCATTCTAATTCAATGACATACCCTGATTATGGTCATATTTTCTTTCTTATTTTTCCTAATGATGTAGAATAAAACTGATTTACTTGAAGAAGAGCATTTTTTTCATTCAACAGAAAAAGACTAAAAGTAATATTACCAATACACAATACAATTGTGATATGATATGAATTCATATCACAACTGATTCATATCAGTTGTGATATGATTCATATAATGAATCACATAATGTGCTTGTGTTCATGATTCATGAACACAAGCACATTCAGATAACAAAAAACATTGAAGAAATTAGATTACTGGACATAATCTTAACTTCAGAATATTACTTTTATGTTTAATTTGGGGAAAAAAATAAAGAGTATGATGCCTTTTTGTTTTTAAGGTGTAATGCCGTTTTTGTGGTAAAAAAAATAAAAAGAGTAATTGTTAATTAAATGCCAATTATTCAACAAAAATTGTTTACCAAAAGTGTCCTAATATCTAATACCCCAAAATGTCAGCTTTAACGATAGACAGATACAGGGGAGAATATCTTTCATTATGCCAGTCAGCTAAACTAACCAGATTAATCCTTAGCATAAGGGTTAGCTACGGCTACCTGTCTTTATCCATGCCGGTTATTAAAGTCCGGAAGCTCACAACTTTTAGTAGAAAATAGAAAGGAATTGTTACAAAAATACAACTAAAAAGTGGTTAAATGACTCACCTTCTCTTCCCAAACGGCATTACCGCAGAAGGCTTTGCTCCATGTGGATGGCTTCACAGCCCCATTCAGCAGGTGACTTTCCTCTTTCCGTTTAGAACTGCTCGCCATTCTTCTGCTTTTTTCAATCAAGACGCGTTGAAAAGTTGCAAGCCGGATCTAAAAACGCCTTGAGTAAGAGTTAACTCCCCGGCGCTGACCAAAACAAGGCGATACGCGGAAATATCTGAGGATATTAGACGGACCTTAGCTCCGCTGAGCTGACAGATTTCTGTCGTTAACAGTTAAAGGGAGTTGGAGCATGCGCAACACTGTTTAACCCCAGTGTGAGCCAGCCAATCAGATAGTGCGACGTTTCGGCAGTGTTTTGGCAAAGTGACTGAATGAAAACCACAGCGACCTCTGTTGGACCAGACTCATGACAGCAACTGAAGTACTGCAGTGATTCTGAAGCTCTGAAGTAGTACCACAAAAGCAACTGCACTACTGGCCTCTCTGCAGATGAAATTGTACAATATGCAATTTTCACTTTTTGAGCTGAGTCACTTAAGTTTTTTCAAATAATGTCAAAGGTATGAATATTCGGCTTTTAGGTTTTCTTTTGGGATTCATGTCTGGAGAAAGTGCAAACCACTCAATTCAAGGTACCCCAATCTCCAGCAGCAACTCACTAACAGCGACTCAGCTAGAGAAACTACTCATTACCTTAGATCAACATTATCAGAACAAGAATCCAGAGAAACCTCCACTAGTTTATAAATCATAGACTACTTATTCTTAAAGTGTTTTTGTACTTTTTTCCTTTCCTTTGGTTTTTGTTGTTTTGTTGCATTTCTTTCTAATTCATGTAAAGCACTTTGAATTGTCTTGTTGCTGAAAATGTGCTATACAAATAAAACTACCTTACCTTACAATCCATCCCAATAAGCTGCATTGACTAGACACACCTGCCCACACTGTAACACTGTTACCAAAGGTTCCTCTGGTGACAACAGGGGCTGATGAATAGTTCTCTGACATTTCCAACGTTATTGACTGCAATGCTTTCTGATCATGTTCTGACTATCTGTGCTACCTCGTCAGATTTTCCTACCGTAGCATGGATAGATGGCTATGTCTATCTGTTGGTGCCACACATCTAAAACTTCTTAAGTGACATTTACAAACTGAAAACTACAGCAGGCTGTGTTAATGTCAAAATATTATCATTGGATAACATTTTTGAGTGACGAGCCTGAAGTGGAAGCTTAGGGGTTATGCTTAGCATAGCATTGGAACAATTTATATACACGACAAAAACACAAAAGTATCACTTCCTTCATCAGAATATCTTTTCCGTTTAAAATGTTTGCACTAATCCTTTTATGAGAATATTCTACCTTTTAAAAAATATTTTAAATACAGAGGTATTTGTAAGAATCAAACAGTATCAGACGGGTGAAACAGGTTTTTATTGAAATTAAATAAAACACAGACATCTACAAATACAGATCACCGCAAGCTCTTTTTGCACATTAATACATTGTATGGTAGTCTGTTATCAAATACAGCGTGGCCACAATGTGTCCACCGGATTGCGCAGGTCACTGTACACCTAATATACACTATTACACCGCTATTACACACACAAGTAGTTAAACTGTTGTTTTATGGGTTCCTTTATTAAGGACGACTGTTGACAGACAAGATATGAGAGCAACAATGAGCATCTCCATTAATTCACAGCCGTTACAGCACTGGATTCTCTTTGACCTGCTTCAAAATCAATATTTACAACCTGGCACAAAAAATTATTCCACCTTAGCTCACTTCTAGCACACAAACAATTATAGCAGCACTATTCTGTAAGTGCTTCTAACTTACTCAAACCAACAAATATTCGATTTATTTCAAACAGGTCTTCAAAAACAAGCAATTTGTAGGACAGAAAAAAAATCCTGCATACATAACCAACAAAATAATTGGCTTACCACTCCTTTGCTGTTTGAAAAGGAATAGGAAGAACACTTATTTAATCCTATCTTTATCTCAATTTAATGCATTTCTGTATAAATACCCTAATTATCAAAAGTTTGTAATTAAAACAATGTTATAATATTCATCTTCCTGTTCGATATACTGTGCTTAAGAGCCAACAAACAAAATATATTTCATAGTCAAAATGGTTACAAACTAACTCATAAGACAAGAAAAATCTATGGAAACATAATAGTAATAATGACAATTTAAATAACAATCAGACATACAGCCATAGAATAATTACCAACACAGACAAATTCTTCTTAATTTGTGTTTAACATGTTTAATGGATGGATTAATGGAGTTCATCTGGGTCAGAAAGCGGCTTCTCATTAGGACGGTATAGTTAAATCCTAATTTTCTTCTCTCAGATCTGCCCAGCAGGAAAAGTTCGTTGTGTCTCCTCTCTTCCAGTCTCCATCGACTCAGTGTGACATAGCGACTCAAACTCAACAGGTCAGGCCACTTTCAGGCGGTTTGATCTCAAATCTCCCCCACCAATGGCGCCTCAGATGAGAGAGTCGTAGAGATACACTGGCGACCCGGTCGGCTCATTACTGACGGTACTGGAGTCTGATTCCATCAAGCTGCTGTGGCACACCTGATGAAACTCTCCCTCCTCAGACACAAATAAAAGGGAAAAACAGGAAATCAGAGATAAATTATTTTCATCAACATTTATTATGTTGCTGTGATGGAAAATAAAAACCCAACTGGGAAGAAAGAAGCTGCTGAGTGGAGGACCCAAAGGAAGAAGTCTTTGACTTCTGATCCAAACAGGAAGAAGACATTTAAATTTATTTTGGACATTTAAAATGTCTTCCAGTTCTAGTATTAAATGTTAATTAGAATTTAAAGTTTATTGATATTTGAGAATGGGTTTTTGCATCATTATGCCATAGCCACTATATTAGTTGACAATGGTATTAAAACAATATAATCGTTTAAGGCAATAACTTCTGAGACAATTTGTTGTCTGGCAAAATTTAAGTTGACGACTGTCGCAATAAGTTTTGCTGGATGGTAAGTTGTCTGTGAAGTTATTGCCATAAACACTAATTAGACCATTTTCAACTATTACAATGGCTATAGCATAATAATGCAAGAACACATTCTCTAAGATCAATAAATGTAAAAACTCAACTGGGAAGAAAAAAGCTCCTGAGTGGAGGACTGAAGGGAAGAAGTCCTCTTCATTCTCAAACTTTAAATTCTAATGAATATTTAATACTGGAACTGGAAAACATTTACAATATCCTAAATACATAAACAAACTACAAAATAAAAGAAATTATAAAGTCTCTGGTCTCAACTAAACTGTTTTTTTTAAGAACAATTTTGTTTATAAAGCACCAGACTGAAGACTTTATTCATCCCGTTTTTGGTAGAAACACAGAAACAAATCATGCAAATGGAAATTGAGGACAGGAAGGCAACAACAGGACAGCTGCAGGTTCCAAGTCAAACCCTTTAACGACTCAAGAACGAAATCACTTTCAGAAACTCGCTTTTTAATATTACCTAAATAAACAGCAAAATACCTGCAGTATTCCTTAAGAAAGATTGCTAACAATGTTTCAAGTCAATATGGAGAACTATCAGAAAGCGTCACCTGGGAAAGCTTCCAGGGTTTCCTCCAGAAAACTTGCTGGACCTGGTGGAAGAGCTGCTAAGGTCGTCCATCAGCGGTCTGCTACGTGTTTGAGTTAACAAATGTCAAGTTACAGAAAGTCTGAGGTGCAGGATCAGGCATCAAAACTCAGAAGTAACAGCACGTGAAGCCAATAGGCAACTGATGGGACGGCATAATTGGTTCACAACTCCGCAGTCAGTTCAACATTTCAACTTTAAACCTTTACTTTAATCTGTCTTTACTGTCACTAGTGTAGAAAAATTCCCATCTAAAATAACAACCCAAAGCCTGTTGGGGAGGGGTGGGGGGGTCGGGGAATAAAGCCTGTTGGCCCAACAGGGTGATAAAACACTGGGAGAAACTGACTTCTGTCCATAGCTCTGGTTGTAAGCGGGAACCCTGTCTATATCACCATCTCCAAATATGAACATTCTGTGTTTATATTTCTAAGCAATCTTTGGGCTGCTCTTAGTCCTATCCCTCACCTAGGCCCGTTTGTCCCGGCAGACCTGACCCAAAGAGAGGCATGAAGCCTCTGACGGCTCCTAGGATCACTGGGACACTCAAACCCCTCCACCACGATAAGGTGGCAGCCCACGGAGGGGAAAAAACAAAGCCAGAAACAGTTCCATTCTCTGACCTGAACTGATCTGGAGAGAGGCCAGAAGGTGGCGCTCTGGTGTTTCTAACTAAACAGTTAGTTTAGTTAGAAACAATACCTTTTCTAACTAAAAAGTTTAGTTAGAAACTAAGCTTTTTGTTTGCTCAGTTATTTTTCTCTCCACAGAAGCTACACCTGGTCTGGCGTTGACTAGCTGTGGTTGCTTCCTGGAACAGGGCATTGGCTGACATGATGCTGCCATCGCCTCACCATGCTCCCTCTCCTTTTCATTTCCACGAACATGGAAAGTTCTCTGGATCAGCGGACCTGGTGTTGTGTCTCTGCTCTCTTCTCTCAGCTCCAGTCGGTCATGGCAGATGGCTGCTGGTACTGAGCCCAGTTCTGGTTCTGCTGGAGGTTTCTTCCTGGTTGAGGGGAGTTCTTCTTCTCCACTGTCGCTACATGCATGCTCTGTATGAGGGACTGCTGTAAAGTCAACGACTCAACACAAGCCATTTGCAGTCGCCCCCTGCTGGTCAGATGGAGTGAAAGCTGTAAGTAATGACTACATGCAATCTGTTGGGTTTCGTTTGATACAAACTTTTTAAACTACTTTATAATTTAGTAAACCTAATGAATTGATAACTTGGATCAATAGTAATATGACTAAATTGAAATGACTTTTCATAAATGCCTTGACAACGACATTGTTGTGAATCACACATTATAATTATTAGCTTTTAACCTTTTGATATCTACTTAGGGTTTTGAAATCTACTTTTGGGGTTTTGAATGTTTTGGTATCTACTTTTGGGATTTTTAAATCTACTTTTGGGAGTTTGAACTTTCTTGTATTGGTTGTGGGAGTTTTTGTTTGTTTTTTTATATTGTGTATTGGTGGGGCTCATTTGTTAGTTTGAAAGTTCAATTTTATATATTGCCAATTCACAACAAATGTCATCTCAATGCACTTTGAAGTAATTTTAGTTCAATCACATGTACTCCAATTACTAGCACAATAAGCTCAGTTGATTATTAAAGTAGTTTTAAAAGTTTGTACCAAACGAAACCCAGCAGATTGTATGGAGTCATTACTTACAGCATTCACTCCATCTGACCAGCAGGGGGCGACAGCAAATTGCTTGTGTTGAGTCATTGACTTTACAGCAGTCCCTCATACAGAGCATGCATGTAGCGACAGTGGAGAAGAAGAACTCCCCTCAACCAGGAAGAAACCTCCAGCAGAACCAGAACCGGGCTTAGTACCAGCAGCCATCTGCCATGACCGACTGGAGCTGAGAGAAGAGAGCAAAGACACAACACCAGGTCAACTGATCAGGAGAACTTTCCAGGTTCGTGGAAATGAAGACGAGAGGAAGAATGGTTAGGTGATGGCAGCATCATGTCAGCCAATGACCTTTTCCAGGAAGCAACCACAGCTAGTCAACGCCAGACCAGGTGTAGATTCTGTGGAGAGAAAAATAACTGAGAAAACAAAAGCAGTTTAAATAATGTAGTAAAAACAGAAAATGACAAACAGCAGTATAAATACAGACAGATCACAATAAACCAGTCTAAGCCTTCTCATAATAAATGCCATACCCATGGTAACACTAAAATTATGCAAGAACACATTCTCAAAAATCATAGACATTAAATTCTAACATATAACACTGAAATTAGAAGACATGTTACATACATATATGTATATATATATACATGTATATAAATAAACAAACAAAACAAAATTAATTATAAAGTCTCTAAACAAAATTAATTATAAAGTCTCTAAACAAAATTGTCCATTAAAAAAAAAAAACAATGGCTAGATGAGGCCAAGTACCAGACTGAAAACTTTTCCAGTTTTTGGTAGAAAGAAAAAAAGAGAGAGATAAATTCAAATCGTTTTTTATAAATGTTTTAATGACCTCACCTAGGACCGTTTGTCCCGGCAGACCTGACCCAAATAGAGGCATGAAGCCTCCGACGGATCCTAGTATCACTGGGACACTCAAACACCTCCACCATGATAAGGTGGCAGCCCACGGAGGGGAAAAAACAAAGCCAGAAACAGTTCCCTTCTCTGTACTGAACTAATCTGGAGAGACGCCAGAAGGTGGCGCTCTGGTGTTTCTAACTAAACTAACTGTTTAGTTAGAAACAACTAATTGTTTAGTTGTTTCTAACTAAACAATTAGTTTAGTTAGAAACAAAACCTTTTCTAACTAAAAATTTTAGTTAGAAACTAAGCTTTTTGTTTGCTCAGTTATTTTTCTCTCCACAGAAGCTACATCTGGTCTGGCGTTGACTATCTGTGGTTGCTTCCTGGAACAGGGCAATGGCTGACATGATGCTGCCATCGCCTCACCATGCTCCCTCTCCTTTTCATTTCCACGAACATGGAAAGTTCTCTGGATCATCTGACCTGGTGGTGTGTCTCTGCTCTCTTCTCTCAGCTCCAGTCGGTCATGGTAGATGGCTGCTGGTACTGAGCCCGGTTCTGGTTCTGCTGGAGGTTTCTTCCTGATTGAGGGGAGTTCTTCTTCTCCACTGTCGCTACATGCATGCTCTGTATGAGGGACTGCTGCAAAGTCAATGACTCAACACAAGCGGCGTGCTGTTGCCCCCTGCTGGTCAGATGGAGTGAATGCTGTAAGCAATGACTACATGCAATCTGTTGGGTTTCGTTTGGTACAAACTTTTTAAACTACTTTATAATTTAGTAAACCTAATGAATTGATAACTTGGATCAATAGTAATCTGACTAAATTGAAATGACTTTTCATAAATGCCTCGACAACGACATTGTTGTGAATCAACATTATAATTATTAGCTTTTAACCTTTTGGTATCTACTTTTGGGATTTTTAAATCTACTTTTGGGGTTTTGAATGTTTTGGTATCTACTTTTGGGATTTTTAAATCTACTTTTGGGAGTTTGAATGTTTTGATATCTACTTTTGGGGTTTTGAACTTTCTTGTATTGGTTGTTGGGGTTTTTGTTTGTTTTTTTTTATATTGTGTATTGGTGGGGCTCATTTGTTAGTTTGAAAGTTCAATTTTATATATTGCCAATTCACAACAAATGTCATGTCAATGCACTTTGAAGTAATTTTAGTTCAATCACATGTACTCCAATTGCTAGTACAATAAGCTCATATGATTATTAAAGTAGTTTTAAAAGTTTGTACCAAACGAAACCCAGCAGATTGTATGGAGTCATTACTTACAGCATTCACTCCATCTGACCAGCAGGGGGCGACAGCAAATCGCTTGTGTTGAGTCGTTGACTTTGCAGCAGTCCCTCATACAGAGCATGCATGTAGCGACAGTGGAGAAGAAGAACTCCCCTCAACCAGGAAGAAACCTCCAGCAGAACCAGAACCGGGCTCAGTACCAGCAGCCATCTGCCATGACCGACTGGAGCTGAGAGAAGAGAGCAAAGACACAACACCAGGTCAACTGATCAGGAGAACTTTCCATGTTTGTGGAAATGAAGAGGAGAGGGAGAACGGTTACGTGATGGCAGCATCATGTCAGCCAATGACCTTTTCCAGGTAGCAACCACAGCTAGTCAACGCCAGACCAGGTGTAGATTCTGTGGAGAGAAAAATAACTGAGAAAACAAAAGCAGTTTAAATAATGCAGTAAAAACAGAAAATGACAAACAGCAGTATAAACACAGACAGATCACAATAAACCATTCTAAGCCTTCTCGTAATAAGTGCCATAAACACTTAGTGTAACCATGGTAACACTAAAATTATGCAAGAACACATTCTCAAAAATCATAGACATTAAATTCTAACATATAACACTGAAATTGGAAGACACGTTACATATATAAAATAAACAAACAAAACAAAATTAATTATAAAGTCTCTAAACAAAATTAATTATGAAGTCTCTAAACAAAATTGTCCATTAAAAAAAAAAAAAAATGGCTAGATGAGGCCAAATACCAGACTGAAAACTTATCCAGTTTTTGGTAGAAAGAAAAAGAGAGAGATAAATTCAAGTGGTTTTGATAAATGTTTTAATGACCTCACCTAGGACTGTTTGTCCCGGCAGACCTGACCCAAATAGAGGCATGAAGCCTCTGACGGCTCCTAGGATCACTGGGACACTCAAACCCCTCCACCACGATAAGGTGGCAGCCCACGGAGGGGAAAAAACAAAGCCAGAAACAGTTCCCTTCTCTGTACTGAACTGATCTGGAGAGAGGCCAGAAGGTGGCGCTCTGGTGTTTCTAACTAAACAGTTCAGTTAGAAACTAAGCTTTTTGTTTGCTCAGTTATTTTTCTCTCCACAGAAGCTACACCTGGTCTGGCGTTGACTAGCTGTGGTTGCTTCCTGGAACAGGGCATTGGCTGACATGATGCTGCCATCGCCTCACCATGCTCCCTCTCCTTTTCATTTGCACGAACATGGAAAGTTCTCTGGATCAGCGGACCTGGTGTTGTGTCTTTGCTCTCTTCTCTCAGCTCCAGTCGGTCATGGTAGATGGCTGCTGGTACTGAGCCCGGTTCTGGTTCTGCTGGAGGTTTCTTCCTGATTGAGGGGAGTTCTTCTTCTCCACTGTCGCTACATGCATTCTCTGAATGCGAGACTGCTGCAAAGTCAACGACTCAACACAAGCGATTCGATGTTGCCCCTTGCTGGTCAGATGGAGTGAATGCTGTAAGCAATGACTACATGCAATCTGTTGGGTTTCGTTTGGTACAAACTTTTTAACTACTTTATAATTTAGTAAACCTAATGAATTGATAACTTGGATCAATAGTAATCTGACTAAATTGAAATGACTTTTCATAAATGCCTCGACAACGACATTGTTGTGAATCAACATTATAATTATTAGCTTTTAACCTTTTGATATCTACTTAGGGTTTTGAAATCTACTTTTGGGGTTTTGAATGTTTTGGTATCTACATTTGGGATTTTTAAATCTACTTTTGGGAGTTTGAATGTTTTGATATCTACTTTTGGGGTTTTGAACTTTCTTGTATTGGTTGTTGGGGTTTTTGTTTGTGTTTTTTATATTGTGTATTGGTGGGGCTCATTTGTTAGTTTGAAAGTTCAATTTTATATATTGCCAATTCACAACAAATGTCATCTCAATGCACTTTGAAGTAATTTTAGTTCAATCACATGTACTCCAATTGCTAGTACAATAAGCTCATTTGATTACTAAAGTAGTTTTAAAAAGTTTGTACCAAACGAAAATCAGCAGATTGTATGGAGTCATTACTTACAGCATTCACTCCATCTGACCAGCAGGGGGCGACGGCAAATCGCTTGTGTTGAGTCATTGACTTTGCAGCAGTCCCTCATACAGAGCATGCATGTAGCGACAGTGGAGAAGAAGAACTCCCCTCAACCAGGAAGAAACCTCCAGCAGAACCAGAACCGGGCTCAGTACCAGCAGCCATCTGCCATGACCGACTGGAGCTGAGAGAAGAGAGCAAAGACACAACACCAGGTCAACTGATCAGGAGAACTTTCCATGTTTGTGGAAATGAAGAGGAGAGGGAGAATGGTTAGGTGATGGCAGCATCATGTCAGCCAATGACCTTTTCCAGGAAGCAACCACAGCTAGTCAACGCCAGACCAGGTGTAGATTCTGTGGAGAGAAAAATAACTGAGAAAACAAAAAACCGTTGAAATAACTAATGTAGAATAAACAGAAAATGACAAACAGCAGTATAAATACAGACAGATCACAATAAACCATTCTAAGCCTTCTCGTAATAAGTGCCATAACCACTTAGTGTAACCATGGTAACACTAAAATTATGCAAGAACACATTCTCAAAAATCAAGATACATTAAATTCTAACATTCAACACTGAAATTGGAAGACATTTTACCCATCTAAAATAAATAAAACAAAATTAATTATGAAGTCTCTGAACAAAAGTTTCTATTAAAAAAATAAAACGGAAAAAAAAGCAATGGCTTGATGAGGCCAAAGTACCAGACTGAAGACTTAGCCAGTTTTTGGTCGAAAGAAAAAACAAAACAAAGATAAACTGAAGTCGTTTTGATAAATGTTTTAAGTTCAGCCATTTTCCTCTGTCAGCCGATGAAGGGCAAAATCCGAGACAAAAAAAGATGATCCAGCAGGATGTTCTTCCATCCTGTGAAGAACAGGATGGAACAGGATGGAAAGACGAGACGGGGTGTAGGTTTAAGGTTAAACCCTTTAACTCTGAAATCATCACTTTTCAAAAACTCAAAGATACCTCGTAAATTACCTTCTTAGTAATCTTTGTAATGGATTCCATACACATATTTGACTGAAAAATCCAAGTTTGGTTGGTTAGTTTTCACACCTTTACCCATCAGTAGGGTTCGTTTTTGCATAAACTTGACTGAAGGGCAACTAACCTCTTACCCGTTTGTAGGGTTCATTTTCACACAAACACAACCAAAGGGTAACCCTAACCCTTTGGTAGCCTACCGTGTTTTTCTTGCGTGCAGAATTGTGCATGGAATGGATTGACCCCTTCGTTGTACTCGTTTGTTACTAAATTCCTTGAACTCATCCGATGACTGAATCATAGCCTTGAAGAGTGGCTACCGGAAGTACCAAACCACATTTCCTGGCATTGTATTCACACTGCTACCTTTCACAGTCCGAAGCCATCTGGTGTCTTCAGAGTCGTCGTTCCATCTCAACAAAAACTGTTGGTCAGCTTCCATATCTTCCCAGTCCATATACCATGTCCATATACCATGACTTCCCGATTCATATACCATATCTTCCCGGTCCATATACCATGTGGTGTTGAGAAGGCCTTAAATTCTCAACCATGAGCTCAAAACTATTATTCACCACCATAGACATTGAGGATGCATGTGGTGACAGGGGAGAAAAAACTTCCCTTTAATAGGAAGATTAACCAAAAAAAACTGCAGTTCTCAAACATTGATTAAAAGTTATGTAAGCTGAAGAGACTCATACTGAAGATGTATGCTGTGACAGTGGAAAGAAAAAGCTTCCCTTTAACAGGAAGACTTTCCAAAAAGACTTCCCTTTAACAGAAAGACTTTCCAAAAAAATAAAAAAAGTGAACAATTCACCAAGTAAGTAAGCTTAAGCAGTGCCTCCTACTAAGGATCTTGCTGATAAGACTTTCCAAAAAGATTTCCCTTTAACAGGAAGACTGTCCAAAATAAGATTCATACTGCACCAATTATTTAAATTGGTTAAAAGTTAAGCTAAAGCAATGAGTCGTACTGAGGATCCCATCTGGTGATAGTGGAGGAAAAACATCCCTTTAACAGGAATACTTTCCAAAACGAAAAACTTCCCTTTAACAGGAAAACTTTCCAAAAGAAGTCAACCCTCCACCAATTTAAATTTGCTAAATTATACAAGTAAGCTTAGGCAATGCCTCATAATGAACATGCATGTTGTGAAAGTAGAAAGGAAAAGCTTCCCTTTAACAGGAAATAAAAAATAAAAACCGGTTATCAAATATTGACTAAAAGTTATGAAAACTTAAGCAATGCCTCACGTTGAGGATACAGGTGGTGACAGTGGAGAGGAAAAACTGCCCTTTAACAGGAAGATTTCCAAAAATAAAACCTTCACTTTAACAGGAAGACTTCCAGAAAAATTAACACTGCACCAATTACGTGAATTCATTATAAATAAGCTTAAGCAATGCCTCCTACTGAGGATCCACGTGGCAGCAAGAATGGTAAAACTTCCCTTTAACAGGAAGACTTTCCAAAAAAAAAAAAAACAATGAAACACTGCATTAAATTATTTAAATTCATTAAAAGTAAAGTAAGATTAAGCAAGTCCTCCTACTGAGGATGCAAGTTGGGACTGTGGAGAGGAAAAGCTTCCCTTTAACAGGAAGACTTTCTAAAAAGAATAACTTCCCTTTAACAGGAAGACTTTCCAAAATGAGGCTAACACTGCACCAATTATTTTAATTGGTTAACAGTTAAGTAAGCTAAATCAATGCCTCATATTTAGGATGCATGTAGCGACAGCGGAGAGGATAAACTTCCTTTTAACAGGAAGAACCCTCCAGCAGAACCAGAAGTTGGCTCTGTATGAAAGGCCATCTGTCACTACCCCCGGGGAATTTGAAAGGACAGAATAAATAGAGACAGAAAAAGAAAAAGAGCTGCTCCAGGAGTGCTTCTATAGGAGAAAAGAGCATAAGTTGTAGTAGAAACTCCTTTGGTGGCTTCATCTATAAGAAAAAAAAAGTTATTTGCAACAAAAGGCCCGCCAGTTGCTTAGTCTAGGAGAGAAAATGGGTTAAAACAAATGTAAACACTGAAGGACAGGTCCCAGTTGATCCTCTCCAGAAGGAAAACATGGAGCTCAGCTGAAAACCTGGAAATAAGAGATGGTGGATTACAGTGGGAACATACCTCTGTAACCTCCGGCCTGCAGCTCCAGGAGATCTCTCCGTTGAACGTCATCGTCGTCGTCCAGAAGAAATTAAGTCAAATGACGAAATTGCACGAGGCCACGCGTTGTTTCGGCGCAAAAACTAATCGGTTTTCATGTTTTAAATTGAACGTAAATTAAATTTGTTTGAGTTATTGAATTATTAAAGTATGGACCCTAAATTTCAAACTAAATATTAAATAGGTACAAAAAATTTAAAAAAATGTATGTATGTTGAAATATAAAGACCTCATCTTCACCCAAAAACATATTTGATATTCTTTGGAAAGATAAATATTATCCTAATGCATTAATGTCAACATTGACACATTACATTAGTACTAATAAAAGGTACGTTATCAATGTTTAGTGATATTTAGAAAGCCTTCAGATTGTAGATGTCAGATTCTAGTAACACCTAAACCTCCACAGGTCACAAGACCACAGCAACTGCTTCAAACAACACTAAAAATCCAAAGACAGAAGGATTTACAACAGCAGAATCCTTCTCAGCTCATCGACTCTCAGCAGAGAATCAAACCAAAACCAGCACACCAAGAGGCCTAGCGTTGGCCTTCAAAAACAACGTTAGCATCAGCAGCGTAGCAAAACCCGCAACAGCTCCTACCAAGAGATGTCTTCTGGACCCGCCATTGGAACAGTTGCTTGACCTAACCAACCTTTGACGGGTCGGGCGGATCCGCCAGGCACCTTGTAGGGATTCCTCAGCTTGACGGAAGCGATCCTCAACTTCATTGAAGGGAATCCTCAGCTTGATTGTAGTATATCCATAATCGATCAACTGCTAGCCATCCTCAGCTTGATTGTAGTATATCCATAATCGATCAACTGCTGGCCATCCTCAGCTTGATTGTAGTATATTCATAATCGATCAACTGCTAGCTCCAGATGCCATTATATCCCATCAGATGTTTCAGGGACGCCAGCAACCAAACAAACCGCCGCCGAGAGGCCATGGTCGGGTCTCTCCTTGTGTGCTGCTCTGTTTAGGCACAAAAAATGGCTTCACTAACGTCATCGGTGGAAAAAGACAAACAACTCAGAATAAGGTATCCGAAAAATAACTTACCGAATAGCCAACGCAGCGATTTCAAACATGGCGCTCCCGCGGCCTACTAGCCATCACTGCGGCCTACTCATAGGTCAAGTAAGTCGCCAAGTAAGTCGATAAACACCCACAAAAGGTTCAGTCATAAGGCTGTGCGTCCACTCGAATTTCACGTCTTGGAGGTTAGAAAATATCATTTTAATCCAGGTCCCAAAGTTCATGAGTATCAGACGCTCACGTAGAAGCTGCGTCATATTTTTTATCCAGCATGGGCATGCGCGTCACGCTCATTAATATAAAAAAAATGGCGCCATACTTTCCTGTCCAAACACAGGGTAAAACTAAACTTGTAAAACCTGCCCAACTGCAAAGAAACTGTATGAACCTAAACCTCTAATGAAACTCATGTTAATAGCACTATATGTTTTATTCACAATCTATCCCTAATATATTTGTACAATAATTTAGAGAAACAGCAAAATGTTATATATATATTTTTTTTAACTGCTTATGGAAAGTAAGAGACTCTTGTGGAGAGTGAAGAGTGTCAAATGACAATAAATAACTTATGTGATAATTATTTAAGTGTGCCAATAATTTATTAAAACTCTTCACTGTCCATAGATCGGTGTCTTTTGATTGGTCTTTAAATAATATAAGTTTATTCATAAATAGCTTATATTATGAATATTATTAAAAATGTACAATAAAGTTTTGTAAAACACATTTTTCTTTATCTTTGATTTTTTTTTTTGCAAAAAGAAGTCAACCGACCTTAATTAAATGTTTAGCTTGGATTTAATTTCAATGTAAATCATGAACTTCTTGTCATTTTGATGTTTCTGAACTAAATAAACTTTATTTACTGGTCAGAACCCATTACCAACTTTAACTGTGATCTCTAAAGAAACAGAGATAATCGGCCTTCAGCGAAACCACCAGTCAGATCCACTTTTCTATCAATAAATCATCTAGTTACAACCATATTTATTATCTTTCAAGTCCCTTACATTACTATGAACCATTTACTTAAAAAAAAAGGTAAAATTACAAAATAAAAACAGAATTTTCCTCCACTTTTCAATTTTCTCTAATGTGTTTTGAAAAAATATCAACTTAAAATAGCAGTAAAGCTGAACTGATAATGTGCAGTGGTTGCATAAAACAACATAGTGATCAAATTGTGTGTTAAAATGCTAGTCAACAGCTCAGTGGGATACATCCCCTACAACAGCTTTCAGCTGTTATCCTGAATTATGTCACAGCGTCATGGCAGCACAGTACTTCCCATACATGGAGGGGGGAAATCATAGCAGTCTCTCAGTCTATTGAACAAAACAGAATATAAGCAAGCAAAGAACTTATTTATTATATTTTTATACCATCAAAAGCCACAAATAGTGTTAAAATGTACATTTTCTGTGTGTAACTAATGTCACATATTTTCTACATTATACTAAAACAATAATTATGGTTGGGTTTAATTCTCTTTCATGCTCAGTCTTTAGTGTAAGACAGTTCAGGACGCCCCCTTGTGGATTTAAATAACCCCTTCACTCCTTTTAGAGCCTGAGATTTATTGCTGGTGTGTTTTTCAGAGAAGAAAACATTTAAAACCCATTACTTGAGAGCAGTAAACTGTCATGTAACAGAAGCATGTTTTCTGATTGCTGGTTCAATACAAACACAAGTTTCAGACAAAATGGGAAGATTTCTGAATTAAAAGCTTCCGTTCCATCAATTTTCTGCAGATAAATCTGTTAATGTAACTGTCAAATGCAAAATAACTCATAAAAACTCATATTAAAACTCAAAATGCACATTTTGTCGCTGACCCAGAAGAAGAGCTGTTAAATATAGTCTATTCTGACTATGAGCTCTCATTCATTTTGCAACATTTTTCTGTTGGATAATAAATTAAGGGACAAAAACAAAAATCTGAAGAGCCGCTTTGGAGCCGAAAGAGCCGACTCTTTTTAGTGATCCAAGCCAAAGGAGCCGGTTCTCTAAAAAGAGCCAGAATTCCCACACTACCGTGAGCCCCTCCCACTTCCCCGAGCTCAGACAGGTGGTCAGTTTCCACAGTGACCTGATTCAGAAAACCTCACCTGCACACAGAGACCCCACCTTCAGGAATACAAATGGAAACTGATCTTAGAGTTTTCTATTCCCAGACGAAACATTGGCTAAAACAAAAACAAGTACGTGAAGACTGATTTATACTGACCTACATTGTTATGGAGAATTGGCTTTCTCTGATATGCATTCTGATATGTTTTTCTTGTTTATAGTCGCAGAAATTCAAGGTAGGTGTCTGTGTATATGACAGGAATTTTTGACTTTTGATATTACTGTCTTTAAATAAAGATACAACCAAGAAATTAATTTTGTGCAGGTTAGAAAACCTATGCACAAAACAACATTTTCTCTGTTTTTTCCCACATGTAGCATAGCTTAATGTGCTGTCCTTGATTAAATAAATTTGAATTGAACTGAACTGAACCTCATTATGTGTCCACATTGGAAATGAATCATGCATGCGCAAAACTGCTTCTCATCAGATTTTCCTACCGTAGCACGGATAGATAGGTATTGGTATTCTAGTATACCAAGACATACTAATATAACTTGGTATACTAAGTTATATTGGAAATAAATCAAAATCTGGGTCAAATTAAAAAATATATATATCAAAATTTTGGAGCTCCATCAAGGCAGCATACTTAATAAAATATACTCATATAAACTTCTGTTCTGGCTGAGGGTTTTATTGTGCCACTCAAGATTATAGGGGGCCCTTATTTAGATACACTTTATAAAATAAAATATCAAAAATAGTTCTGTACTTCATCTGATTGGAAGAGTGACTGGGAACACTACTTTTCTAGCCTTGTCAAAATTCCCTATAATATTAAGTGTCCTATCCAAACAAAATCTTAATCCTTCCACTTCTGGCTGTAAGATAGGGGGGTAATGTCCTGCTGGAAGATAAATGTCAAGCTCTCAAGTCTTCTGCAGCTTGTAACAAAATTTCCTCCAAAACCTTCATTAGATTTAGCTGCATCTATCTTCCCGTCAACTCTGACTAGCTTCTCTGTCTCTGTTGAAGAAAAGCATTCCAGCAGCGTGATGCAGCCAGCAACATGTGGGGATGGTATGATTAGGGTGATATGCAGCGTATTCAAACGTAGAGGTTTGCATATAGGCCATAAGGGCCATTGCTGCTCTCATCTGGTTAAAACATCTTCTTTCATTTCCTGTATCCCTGTCCTTTTTGAAGGTTGTCTTTGAACAATAGCTTTCTTCCTGCCACCCCATAAATGTTTGGGATTTTATGCCGTAACCCTTTAAGTTTCTCCAAAACTTTTTGTCTGATCTGTCTGTTGTGTTCCTTGTTCTTCATGATACTGTATGTTCACCAATTTTCTCTAACAAACCACTGGAGCTTTCACTGCACAACTGAGATTAAAATACATTTGTTTCTTTAGGTGATCTCTAAATGCAGTTAGTTGCACTGGATGTTATTTAGAGGTGTAGAATAAAGAAGCATAAATACAGAAGAACACCACACTTTTCAATTTTTTTATTTGTAAGGATTCATCTTTGTCTCAACCTCACAAAAGGGTCAGCATCATCTCAAGTATTTTACAACATATGTTTGGTTCAGATGTTGCTCAACAATTCAGAGGATGTAAAATTATCCGATAAAATGGGACATGTTTGGAAGGCCTCCAAAGCTGTTGGATACAGAAAAAGCTGTTTTCTGTATCCAAGAATTTTGTCTGTTTTTTTAGGTAATATAACATGAAATCTGATTTTAGTGATCTGTGCATTTTGTATATCAATGCTATCTTGCATGGATTTTAGTTGACAAAACAAAACATCAGGATTTATCACTTTTGTTTAAGTGAATACTCATGGACCAACATTGCATTTCTTCTAATTTCTGTCATTTCCGTTTCCAGTCCAACAGTTTCAGAAGAAAGCACATCCCAGCAATGTTTGGTGTTGACCTAAAGAACCTTTTCACTTCCCATCAACAGCAGAGATTCTTTATATCTTTCCCTGATATTGCTCATTTTTGATTAACGTCATTATTTTCTTTATAAAAATTTGTCTTAAGCTTTTGTTGTGACACTTAGTAAGAGAATTTCAGTTTCTCTTTTGAATAACTGACTCATTCAGGAAGTGGTGGGCGATGTGTCAGCATTTTCAGTTTGGGCACAATGGAACAAATTCATAACAAAAGTTGCTTAAGGATTTTTTAAACAAAGCAGGATAGTAGTTATGCTGCTTATTGTTGGTCACTTCAGATTAGTCCATGTGGAGCACCACTGACCTGGGTCAGTTTTTGGGGTTTTTTGCAAGGGATGAGAGAGTTGTAAGTCTATGCTAACATCTGAGAACCAAGTTGGAGTCTGAAACTACAAAGTCATGAGAAGTTTTTTTTTCTTTTTATCACTTACTATAACACCAGCAATGTTTTAATAAGTACAACTTGGTGCCAGAAAAATTTAACTGTTCTGTTGAACCTTTGGCTGCTAAGGAATCATTAATGCTGTTTTATAGTAAAAATGACAATCATTCAACACATTACATCCTCCTGGCACTTTTTAAATAGCTTGAGCCAGGAAAATGTTGATTTCTTCTGGTGCATTAACTATTTTATTTTTGATCCACTGTACGTGTCTGTGAATATTATTGTTGCTATTTCCCCCCTCAGTTCCCATTAAATCTCCATTATTTTTACATCTGTGGATTTTTTTATGCCACAAACGCTGTTCCTGAGATCTTCAAACTGTTCAGAATCTATAACCATGAAGGTGATATGTTTATTTCAATGGCTCTCTAGACATTGCAAAGACTTTCACAAAGTAACCTAGCCTTTTCTTTTGGCTTCCAATAATAAAGTCCTATACCTGTATATAGAGATTACACTTTGAACAATTTTGGGGCTGTTTTCTTATGACAATTTTACAGCATATGTGCGTTGGTTTGTTGCTGGATGAAAACGAGCAGCCATGAAGTGGACCACATGATGAAATATTTTGCTATCTGGTGTTTTCACAGTGTCCCTCTCTCAAAACGTAAAGCTATTTCACATTGTCTAATGCAACGTGACAATTGCTTTTCAATTTGAAGGGGATTGCTGCTGACAATTGCTGCGGGGATAATTCCTTCCTGGTGATGTCACAGGGGGCAACACCTGTCTGATTCTGACCAGTCTGATCTTTAGTTGCTAGTTACTGAAGGATTAAATGTGATTCCCATTGTGCTCATTAATCATGTTTCCTTTTATTTACTCCCTTTTATGTAATGCATTTAACCTGATAATTAAGGTGTTTTAAAAAAAGCTCTGTGTTTCTATTTCAGGAGGACAGTCTGACATTGATAGAACTTGATACAGTTGGGCCTTAAATTAGCTTATGGTAATTCACATTTCTTTTTAAGTAGGTACTAATTTCATATTTGTTTACATTCAACTGTGCTTGTTTCCCTAGTCTTTTATAACCAGAGTTTTACACATTTTATAACCAGTGTACCATGTCTCTGCACCTTTTTCTGAGACAGCTTCAACTTTGAGTATTAGCCAGTTGTTCAGTATTACTGTGTGGTTTTGAAAATGAAGTAAAAGTTTAAAGTTCAAAACAAACAAGCAAAAACGCATGCCAAATCCTGTCTGTACTGATGGCTTGGTAATAGGAACATTGATTAATCAATCAAATAAATTAGTGTGACTACAAACGGGTGATTCTAGAGTCTATTAACAAATGAGTCCAAAGCAATCATTGAATTTCTTATTGGAGTGATCACTCTTTGAAGAAATGAAAGTGAAAATTCCAATTAATTTCTCTCCGAGATTAATAAAGTATTTTGAATTGCTTTAAATTAAATTAAAATGAATTGAATCAAACTGACTTCAACTGAAATGAGCACTGTTATTCTCAAAATGGATATGTAAATTGTAAATAAATGTAATTAATTTCCATAAGTTATGCAGACATACCTTCATATAATGACAAAAAGTCAACAACTAACAAAACAAATTACCCTTCAGAAATGATTACTGATATTTGTGTCACTATAACTATTTTATTCATGGGGTTGATAATAAATTATCTCTAATTACATCAAAACATATTTTCAGATTTAAAAAAGTAATGCTATATTTTAAAGTGTAATAACTTTTTAATATCCATCCCATAATCACACAAATTAAAGAAAACCTACAGAATGGTGACGCTGCCACCATGATTCACAACACATTTACTGTCCATTTATGGCCTATCACGAATCAATGTAACGTTGTTCTGAGAGGTCATTGGTGAATCGTTTTGATTGATAGGAGGATGCTCTTCCCTAACCGTAATGGGGAATGAAAATGATGTGGAACATGTGGCAATCTCTTAACACAAAGAGGGAATCTGATACACAACTTTAGCGACTCTCTACATCTCCATCATTGCCAATAAGCATGAAAATAATAATATTTTATATATTGCTTAGCTCTGATCAAGAGTCACTTGAAGTTAATGTAAACAGAAGCACTTCATAGAACACTTTTAGTTTGTCTAATTTTAACTTGAATTCATGATTAAAACTGTTGATTATTTTTACACATCTTATTTGGGTAGATTTACTTAAATCACTTTGTAAAAAGCACTCAGGTACAAGAACAAACTTTCTATGGAAAATATTAATTGAGTAAAACTATGTAGCATGCATCTAAGGTATTGGATATAAAAACACTCTGTAACAAATACTTTAGCTTAATACTCTCATATAATTATATAAATGAGGGTTGGCTTAGTTATCAGTTATAAATGCTTGATACATTTGGTTGGGATTTTCAAAGTAATGCTTATGTAACTGAAATAACACATTTATGCATTAATCACTTTATAACCTTTCTTCTTTTGCATGGAATTGGTTGTTTAAATATTGTGAAAATATTGAGAACAGAATGATCACTCTTTCTTAGGTCAAAATATTGAGTTAGGTTATAAAATATTATTAAAGTATCATATCATGATTAAGTCATGAAAAAACTATAAGTTTTGGTAGAGTATGCTTTTCAGTCCTAAGAAGGACTGTGGGGATGCATTTTTTCAGCAGAGGCAAAGAAATTAGTTATGATAGATGGGTGAATGCAGCTAAATACAGGATAATCCTGGAAGAAAGTCTGTACAGTAAACCAAACATACTGCCAGAACTACATTGGAATAGTTAAGATCAAAGAGTAGTCATGTATCTGAATGGCCTAGTCAAAGTCCAGACATAAATTAAAATGAGAAGTTGTGGAAAAACTTGTAAACTGGTGTTCACAGATAATCTCTGCCAATACTGAGAGGAGAGGCATTTTTAAACTAAAAAAAGGCAAAAATTCAAGCTGTATATGTGCAAAGCTAACAGGAAAAAAACAAAAACAAAAGACTTTTATGTGCACCAAAATGTTATTCTCATCATTACTATCACAAAAGATCCCAATAACTGACATGAGTTGTTATGATGTGGGGTTAATAAAATATTTTGAGCACAATGAAAAAAGGTTCATGGGTGCAAATACTTTTGAGACCATTCTGTCAGATATAATTTAAATATTACTGGCATATTTTTGCCATGTCAAAAGAATATGAAGCGTATAGGGTTTTTTTAAAAGCTAAATCTGTTGTTGAACTGGTTTATTAGTTGTACTTGTAGAATTTACCGCAGTCAGACATAATCAGGGTTTTATGGTTCGGGGTGTCTTTTGGGGACTATCCCTTTAAGAGAAGTTACCTGAGAGGAGGGGGACAGGTGTGAGCTGCTTGAACATCACGCTAATCCGCAACTCTGTTAGTTTCTGCCCCTCTTAGAGACACTTCACGAGGAGTTCAGAGCAGCGGTACCGCAGGGTCAGGGTCGAGACGGTGAATCTGACTCACTTTCACTCCGCATCTCCGAGCTCGAGCCCTCACGCCAACTCAACCGTCAGTGACGTCTGCGTCACGTGTGCGTCTCTTCCCTCGGTACGTCCGTCGTATTTTCCTCCCCTCCGCTGTCTGCTCCAACACCGAGACAGAGCAGAGCCGAGCCGAGCCTGGCGAATTAAACGCGAACCCAAGACAGAGCGTCGCTGTCCGGACGCCGGGTGTCGCGTTTGTCTGCAGCCGATGGACGGAGGGGTCTTACACCTATAAGTTGACATCAGTGAAGTCCGTTAGTGGCTCCTGTGTGAGCCCGTATCAATGTAAACTTTTTTCTTTTAAAAAAAAGAACGTTCATTGCGCACAGTGAGATCCAACAAAGCGAGGTGAGTGTGGTTTGTTGATACCCATATATTTCAGTGTTTCATCTCAACTAAAACTTATCCGAGCTGAGGGAAAGCCTCACCTTTGTGGGCTTTGGCTCAGCAGCGCTGGCCAGCTGCATGTCGCCTGCTTAAAATGGCGACAGCCGACGGGGGTGGGAAAAAGAGAGAGACGGTGTAGTTTTTTGGGGGGGTACTGAGAGGGCTCGCCTCTTTTCTCCGACCTGAATTGGCTATACTGCTTGCAACCCTTAATAATGCACATGAGCGAATTAAGTTGGGGATTACTCCGCCTTAAGTTGAGCGGAAGATGCATCATTTTCGGGTACGTTTAAAGCTGCTCCGCTCAGTGACTCGTCGAGACACTTTTTCACACTAACACTGCATTTCTAGAAAATACTATTTCAAAGAAGTAGTAAACATGCGCTTTCTGTTTATGTTAAATCTCAACCTGTTAGAAAAATATTCCCAAATTTTCACCAAAATCAGTATTTCATCACGATAGAAATTAGAAATCACAGCCGTCCCAAGCACCCCTCTCTCTGTTTTCTTCTGTGAACCATAAAAGGATTTTACAGTTTATAAAAAGTTATATTTTGGCTCAGACCGACTTTAATTTTAATCAAGACTGACCGAGAGTTTACAAACAATGAGTAGCAATGTTTATTTTTGTTATTGTTTCATGAAGCGTTCAAGTGATTGTTTATCTTCAGAGATGCAATCGCCAATTTCTCCCTAATTGGCTCTCATTAATTGTTTCTGAAATAAACATTGCAGTCCAGCTTTATTTCTAGCTACTACACAGGACTAAATTGAGGAACAGAAAAATAAATTTACGTTTTCTTTCATATTGATTAAATTCATCCCAACTTAGAACTCAAATCCTTTTCAGAGTATGACGTCAACAAACATTTATTTTTATGCACTTATTGGGTGGAGGCTATGATGCATAAGCAGAGATAAACATGCATACATTTACTTTCTGATAGTAAAAACTTCTATTTCTGTGCACACCTTTTCCTCTACTGTGTTTTAGACCTTTAGAAATAAAAATGACAAGAATCAGCAGGTCAGATCTCAAAGGAAACCGGATATTGCTGTCGACCGAGAAAAGCTGGGTCTGTGCATTTCTGTTTATCTTGATAGTGTTGTCATTAGTGTGTGTCACTCCTAGGATTAGACCAAAGCTTTCCCAGGAAGCTAATTTGTGTCTGACGTCCACGTGAGTCTCAGGTTCGACGCACAGCTTAATCCAGCTTTCTGTTTATCACCAACCGCCCACTCTCACTAGTGGCCGCTTGCCTCGTCGTTGCTGATGATCACATGTAGAATAAAAATAAGAACTCATGAAAAGCGTGAGGTGATCAACTTATTAATCATGCGAGAAAATATGTTGAACTTGTAATGACTGTCCGGTGGTGTGCTTTTTTTTCTTTCTTTTAAATTAAATTGACATTAGAAACACAGCTGGTAATGATTACCACTTTAAAATATGTTGTTTTTTTTTAAATGGATAAAAACAAATCAACCGCTTTATTCTGTTAAACATTCTTGCTATCTTCTGAAAGTTTTGATCTCTCTTGCGGCTTGAATGAATAGCAGACATGTCTCAATAATAGAAAATACAGTCTCATTCTTAAACAGCTCACGTCACTTATGAAAAAGAGCGCACTTGGAGTTATTTTCACTCAGTAGTAACTTCCATACTGGGAAGTGTTGATGTTCTCAGGAAAACGTAACATTTTTGAGTTTTCATCTGACCTCCAGTGGTCGGAGCTGATGAAGCTAAAAGTTGGGCGACTTCGGTCACCACCTGATTTCTTGCTGGCTCTTTAAAAAGAAACGCGCTGATCATCTGGCGTTAGGAAACACTGTCAGAGACAAATGACTTTTGACAGAAGTTAGCATATAATGTGAAGCATCCTATTCCAATGTGCCCCCCTTCTCTTTACAAACTGCTTACATTTGTTTTATTGTTGCCAAATCTTTCTTTAAAAGGCAGTGTTGTCAAATAGAGTTCAAGCTCTTTGCTGCAGCTGCACAGAATACAAATAAACACATTTAAATGAGGAATTGGATTGAAAATAAAGTGACAAATTAACAACAAAAACCCCACAATCGGTTACCTTATATGACGTCACGAGAGGCATGTGCATTTTGAAGCTGGATTGTGGGAGGTTAGATTTTATCTAAGTTATGTAACAATTTACAACAACATGGAGCAAAACAAATGGAGTTGTTGTGGAAGTGACAAACTGTATCTAAACTGAGTTTGATTCTCACAAAAAGTCTCTGCCTCGTAGCTTTGGTGCTGTGTCTCATCTTTGTGTATAACTAGAATTATGTTTCATGTTATTTCTGTAGAAAATAAAAATCTGAAGGCATTTCACTTAAGCCTTTTTCATACATTAGAAATACATTAAAAGATGCAAATTGATGCAAAAAAACCAAACCTTTTCTTGCCTAAAATTCAATACGAAAGAATTTCCTTACTGCATGCTTGATCATTTGTAGGAAAGGGTGCATTTGCAGTTGAAAATACTTTTAACATCAACATGTGAAAAGCTCAGCCCTTTCTGCTTGACTCAACCTCAACACAGCATAGGGCTGATCTGTTGACTGTTGTTTTGGATTAACTAATTAAAAATTTAGTAGTAAAAGGTGCTTAGCAAATTTTCTTTCTTTTCCTTGTCTTGACTGCGAAATGAAGGTATTCTTTGGATAATTTTGGCTATTGCTCTAAGTGTGTTGTTTTTGTCAGCAAATAGCCTTTTTTATGTATACCCCAAGGAACGATTAATCGATTATTGAAATAATAATTTATTGATAAATTTATCCGATTAATTGCTTCCGCCCTCGCTATGACCACTTCGCTCTACAGGCTGCTTTATTTTTACCTGAGTAGCTCCAGATTTATTTAGCTAATAACTCTTCTAATGAAGCAGTTAACATGAGAAATGTTCTGACTGCATTAGGCGAGTTGAGTCGCTTTATCTTTCCTGTATCCAATCGTGTGATTTATAATTAACTTCTTACCAGTTATGACCAAGAAAAACCCGACCGGGCCTGTAGCGGACTGGTTTGGATCATCGCAATCTCTTCAGTCTGCTTGACTGGTGAACAGCCTGTGATGTCGGCCATTTTAGGTTGGACTACAAAGAGCAACCGCCATGTTTCTCTCCCTCCCCTCACAGCAGTCCAGTTTAAATCCATGTAGCGGCAGCAGCCACAGCAGTGCAGCCCACGCAGCCCATCCTCTCCCTGACCCGAGGAGCAGCCCACATTGACACTCAGGGATCCGAGGGAAGGAAGGAAGGACGATGTAGGAACGCTGTAATTGAGGTTTCCCGATTGTTGTGGAAGACACAAGTCGAGATGCACACAAGATGTGCGTGTGATTGACAGCTGGAGGTTAGCTGGAAGGTGCTGGTTTATGGTGGGAGAAAGTAGCTGAAACAAGCACTTTTATCTTGTACTAAGACAAAGAAAAACATGGCAGAAGATGTAGAGACAGACACTGGAAGGTGGAACCGGGTGTGTGCCGCCGCGTAGGTGCAGTCTTGATAATTGGTTGGAACACACTTGGGGTTTGAGGCTGTTTTTAGGGCCCTCTTCCCTGAGTGAGCTAGCATCTGGCGTAGCTCTTGCAGCATAGAACATAGCAACCCTGTGTGACCGAGGCCCCTGCAGGACCACAGAGTGCCGTGGGGAAGCGGGGGGAACAGGGGCAGGATGGCAGATGTCTGGACACAACCCTGACAGGAAGAGACGCTGTCGGCTCCGGCCAATGGAGACGGCAGCCACACCTATTGGAGAGACGGGAACACTCGGTGCGGGAAGCTGCACTGAAATAGGAGCAGGGCAGGGACTCTCCAAATACCACTCTGAGGGGTGTGTGGAACAAACAAGCCCCACTCTGGCCTGGGACTGCATGGCACAGGAGATCTCTGTGTGTGTGCGTGTGTGTGTGTGTGTGTTTACCCACATGCGTGTGCTTTAGAGAAGTGAGCTGGTGAGAGAAGGCGGGGGGCTAGGAGGTGGTTGCCATGGGGACAGTAACACACCAGTGCCGCTGCCGACCTGTCTCCGAGTGCCAAACTTGTTCGGAGAGGGAGGCGGGGTGAGGGAACAGCAGGAGGGGGAAGAGGGAGGAATAAAACGGGAGCAGCCGAGGAAAGGCCTGTGCAGAACACTCATTAGGGTAAGGTTTGTTTCCCTGCGCAGATCCTAGAGCAGCATCCGTAGTCTCAGGTGATCAGCTGCAGGATTCTCAGGTGAGCTGATTATTTGGCGTCATACTCTACTAAAGCGAAGATGCCTTTGGTTTTAAAAAATCAGACTTTTTCTGGACCATACCAATTTCTGGTTTTAAGGTGGAACCTGGTGACACACAAAGATAAAATATCTGTTATTTTCTCTTTTGTTTTTGTTAGTGGTAGCGGTTCGCAACCCAATAGGCAACAAAGGAAATAATACTTAAACTACTACAGCTTTAAAGTTTAAGTAGTACTTAAACACTACTACTTAAACTGGATCTTTTAATAACATTGAAAAAATGTGCATAAAAGTACATTCTCTTGATGCATTCACAGACATAAAATGGTGGCAGTTTTCAGCTTTGTTGCATTTATTGAGCAAAGGAAAGTACTTCACTTATCAAAGATCAGAGCCGATTGAGGGGAAATTTGTGTTTATTCTGCTCTCTTGTTGACTTATTGCATTGGCAGTTTTTGAACTTAGAGTATGGAGGTATTTATCAGTTTTAATGTGTTTTTATTATAGAGAATTAAAAAAAATGTTTTTTTTTCTTCTCTATTTCACTTATTGATTTTCAATCTGAGCCGATCAAGGAAAAAATAGACCCAGTCTCATCCTCTGGCTGATTGATCAATGCATCTCTAGTTTCAAACTCAGACATTTAAGACCTTGTTTTTATGTGTGTGTGTGTGTGTGTGTGTGTGTGTGTGAGGGACTGGGAGACGTGTGATCTCTCGCACAGTAAAAAATGGCAGCCTCACCACCTTCGTAAACAGGCTTCACACAGGCATGCAGATACCCACCCCCGCACGTTACATGCACATGCACACACACCCACCTCCCTGCACTTTACTCTCAACCTCACAGGAAATTCACACATACAAACATTGACAGTGTCACATAAAACACATCCACATTGCTATCATGGCTAGGGTGGTCAGTTGGTGAATGTCAACGCACAGAATTGGTGTTCAAGTCGACCGAAGTTGCCTAAGCAAAAGCTGATGTGAGGACTTTGTTTCAGCAGTCACCTGAGTTAAGTGACGCCTCTCGATCAGTTTTAAACCCGTTGGTTTGGTGTTGCAAGACACTGTAAGCTAGTTTTCATGAGCTCCAGGTTGTGTCCATTGGCAGAACATTCCAGTCTTCACAGCGCGGTGGGGAGGGAGGGAAACAGTGTGTGACTGAACCTCGGAGCACGACGGGGGCTCGGAAGTGCGGGGGTAGGCTGGTTGCAGTGGTGGAGATGGTGGGGTGTGGGGGTTACCATGAAGGAAAATTCCTCACAGAAACACCTCAGTGGTTCCTTCACGATAGTTAACACCACCATCAACCCCCCACACCTCACCCCGAACGGCCTGCCCATCCCCCCACCATCATCATCATCTACCGTTTGCTCTCCCTCTCTCTACTCTCGCCTGCCACCCACACCCAGCACAACCACGTGATGGATGACTGCGACTGCCCACCCATAAGCCATTGTGTTGGTCATGTGACCAGCCTGGCTTGGCAGAGCGGTGCCCCCTGATGCAGAACTGAATGGCAGTGGTGGTTGAGGTGGGGGCCTAGGTAGGAGGGGCAGACGGCGGCTCAAACCGAGGGCAGTTGCTGCTCTCAGTGGGGTGAAAGAAGGGGGGAGAGGGGCATCACGTTCCCTCAGAGACGAATCTAAATCGCCTGTTAACCCCTCACACACATGCAAGCACACACACACACACACACACTGCCCCCTTATTTACCTTTAAAAAGGGCCAAAGAGTCCTCCTTTAATGCAGATTTATTTCTTATAAGTTAAATCTAGAGGCTGACTTTGTTCTGGTGCCTCAAAGTGAACTCTTTGTACGTTGTGTCACACCCCAGTCCTGTGGGGGTTAACTGAGCGCTGAGCTAATGTACCATGACCCATGTGTGGGGCAAACCAAGCATTTACTCTTGCCGTTGTAGGTGCAAAGAAAAGCAGCAGGTTTGCAATTAGAGAAAGAGATACACAACCAGAAAAGGAGGGATTTATTTAATGACCACATGCAATCTGGGTTTCTTTCACACCTTAGCACAAATACGTTGCAGGAAGAGGTTTGCATCTTGTTTCAGTTTGGATCCTCTTCTATTAGGTGAATTTTGTGTTCAGTGTTTAACATTTAAGGAACATTTTTGCAAGAAGAAACGCTGTTCTGCGTTTCAACTGTGGAGGCTCGGTGAGCTTCTCGTGCTTTGCATGAGATGTCATGTCGGGGCAGAATAGCTGGGAGAGTAATTGCCCTAGAGCCGTCCTTCAATCCTGCATCGTTGCCTCCATGTTAGGTGGAGAGAAAGGGAGGAGTGAATCCCTCCACTCCACAGGAAGCTTTGCCATCTCCCCGTAAAGACCCAGACTCTGGATGTGGGACAATTTTTTTTTTTTTTTTGAGATCCAGGTGTGTTGCTGTTGGTCCTGATTGCTCAGGAATGTGTCTTTCCAGGAAATATGTGATGAAATGCAGCGTTGCTTCATTATCAAGTTCCCAGCTGTATTGAGCAGCAAATTTAAAAGAAAAATATATTCACAGAGTGCTTGGAAATGTGTTTAGTGCCACTTCAGAGGCACACAGCCCGCAGTCTCTGTGGGGGTGTGTCTGAAAGAGAGGAAGTGAGTCGCAGTGGCATGGGGGAGGGGAGTAAGGGGGGGAGGACAGGGGCTCTCCCAAAAACCTTGTAGTGAGGAGGCAGACTGAGACTGAATGGCATCATAAATGAGATTGAGTTTCAGGGGACGGGAAAGTTTAGCCTTACTTTTGGCTTTAATACTTTAAAGATGTTTTTTTTACCCTGAAGATCCTGATATTACTTGAAACTTCTGTAAGAAATCCTTTTATTTTTGTTCACCTATCTTCTTGTCTAAATTCCAGGTGATCTAGATATTTTCATTTTCTCTCCTTTCTTTTTCAGGATTCTACTAAAACCTCTGCAGAGAATCACTCGGGGACTTATGGAAGAGCTCGTCCACTCTCCTTCCCCCATGTCTGGTCGATAGTGAAGGAGGAATCCATCTTCTCTCTCTCAGCCCCTCAGCCATTTGACCCCCCCACCTCCTTTCCCTCTGGTCTCACCATGGCCAGCAAAAGGAAGTCCACTACACCCTGCATGATCCCCAGTAAGGTCATCCGCTCTGTGGAGGAGGCGGAGCGGGACTCTCCGGTTCCGGTCCGTCACGCCAGGGTTTCTGGAGGTGACAGGCGCAGCCCTCTGGACGCCAGCGGTGACCCAAAACAGGAGGCGGGGGATGCAGATAAGGACGGTGGCGGCGGCACTTACACTTGCAAGCTGTGCAATTTTGAAACTCACGACCTCAACCTGTTCCTAGATCACGTCTACACGGGGCACCCGGACTTTAGGGCGGACCCTGGCTTCGTCTGCATGAGTTGCGGCGTTTCGGCGCCAAAGTTTGAGGGGCTAGCTCTGCACAACGCCAGAGTCCACCCTAGCACTTTGAATACGACCCTGCAGCTGAGGAGGAGGGAGAGGAGGGCGGTGGTGGAGCAGAACCTGGTGATAGGGGCAGAGCTGTGCAGGGACAGCGAAATCTCCATCACTAAGACGCCAATCATGAGGATGCTGAAGGGAAAATCTGAACCCAAAAGGATTGTGGTGTCTCACTCGGTGTCAGACGAGCCCGCCTCGGACATGCATTCTGCCTCCATATCCAGGGAATCTGAAAGAAAAGAATCTTCTGCTGTTACAGTCACCCACGTCTCCACAATCGTCCACAACGGAACGAGCAAGACCACCCTGCCCTCGGCGATCCAGATTGTCAACGGCTCTACGGGGTTACCCCTACTGAAGACACCCATCACACAGGTGGCGCGGATACTGATGTTTTTTTATTTGTTTTAAGTGAATTTACTTTATTAATCATGTTTTCAATTCCCTTCAGGTTGTTTCTGTAGCTCAGAACCGAAGTCTTCACCATTCAGCATCTATCACAGCTTCCTCTACTGCTTCTTCATCCTCATCCTCGCAAAATCTTCCCAAGGTACGAATTGGCTTTTGTGTCAGTGTTACGCAATTTACCATTCAAGTAAACGGGTTATATGCAATCATCAGTGAAAGGAAACGTACATTTTATTCCTTTTTTAATGATGGGTTTTATAATCAACATTCCAGGATGGTTTGAAAACACAAAAGCTCAACGAATTAAAAACAACAATTTATTTCGGAAAATTTGAAATCTGACTTTTTTGTGGGATGCTTTGCGCTACTTGTCTTAAGTTATTTTAAAATTGTTGTCTTCCTGCTGTGGATCTGGTTTTGAAGAATAATCCACACAATTTTAAAGTGGCCATACAGGGAGCCCTTTAACATTCATGAGGACAGCGGTGTCCTCATGGACCCATTGACTTGCATGTAAGTGCTTTTGGGGTGACCGTTAAGGGGTTAATGGAAAACCAGTGTTGATGTGTGTTTTGGGTCATCAGAGTTTCTGTGGGTTCTTAAAAAAATCCAACAAAAATAAGTTGGACAGGTAAGTGTATGTTCCAATCAGGTCCAGCTTGAAAAACGTGGATTAAACCATTTGCGAGTAAACATGATCATATTCACATTCAATACAAATTATTATTATGTAAATATTTTTAGGGCAACTTATTTTCCACAATCATTGTATTGTTGGAACAGCCAACTGAGCCTTTAACAATATCAATATGGAACTTGCAGGAACATCAAGATGAGTAATTTCATCCTGTTGTGGATGAAATAGGAACGATTATGCCACTAGTTTTAGCAATATTTCAGATATTTAAAATAATATCAATAATTATTGCTATCAACTGATATGAAACCCTTATATTTTGATACGTTTTTCACCCATGTCGTCCAGCCCTAAGTACGATTAAACTTGTACGGTTCAATCCGACTCCACACTGATTTTCCGTCTCTCCCTGCAGGTAATGATCCCTCTGAGCAGCATCCCCACCTACAGTGCCTCCATGGACTCCTCCTCCTTCCTGAAGACTTCTTTCAGCAAGTTCCCGTACCCCACCAAGGCTGAGCTGTGCTACCTGACCGTCGTCACCAAATTCCCCGAGGAGCAGATCAAGATCTGGTTCACCGCTCAGCGGCTGAAGCAAGGCATCAGCTGGTCCCCGGAGGAGATCGAGGAGGCAAGGAGAAAAATGTTCAACACCATCATCCAGACGGCACCGGTCGGCTCCCAGAACCAAACCCAGAGTCACCACAGCCAGGCGCCACACACCATCACAGTGCTGCCCGCCTCCCTGGGGCCCACCGGGATCCCTCAGTTCCTGCAGGGGTCTCTTGTCAGCCCAGGTGGCGTAATCGTCACGCAGCCTGTTGTGGCAAACGGAATCCAGGTCAGCAGTGCCCCTGTGGCCCTGGCGGTCACTCCGAAGCCCCAGGCGGCGGCTCGGCCCACAATGCAGGCCCGACCCGCCGCTGCTCTGGTGGCGGATAAAAGCCCCAGCATGCTGGTTGGAACGGTGGGCAGCAGTAAAGCTGTGGGAGGGGGCACGAACAGTACCAGCAACACTGAGGGCGGTGTCATCAACCTTAGTCTTGGAAGCAGTAGTCATAGCAACGCTAAGGGGAGCAGTGTCAATGGTAAACATGGCAGTGCTAATGCTAACTCCAGCGAGAAAAACAGCAGTGATGTTAGCAGCCGTGCTAGCGCCAAAAACACAGACAGTAAACCTGACGGGGGCGGGGGCGGTTCGGGGCAGATGGACAATAAGACCCCCACAGAAAACAAAGCTGTCATCAGCAGCTGTGAAAACCTGAAGAGCAAAGATGCTAATGGGAGCAGCAATCATAACAATCTGGCCAATGCAGGAACTGAGGAAGCAGATCCTTCTGGTTGTGACTCTCCAAACATCAAAATGGAGGATGCTTCATCCCCCACCTCTAAATCCTCCTCCCCCACTCCTGCAGGTCCGGGCAGCAGCTCCGGCTCCCGGACCCCCTCCAGCACCTTCCTGGACCCCAGCTTTTACAAAGGCAAGAAGTCCCAGGAGCAGCTCAGTATCCTGAAGGACAGCTTCCTGCTGAGCCAGTGGCCCGACCAGGAGGAGGTCGACCGCCTCATCGGCCTCACCAGCCTCACGGTGCGCGAGGTCCGCAAATGGTTCAGCGACAGACGCTATCATTTCCGCAACTGCAAGAGCTCCCGCTCCAGCACGGGTGGGCAGAGTAAGCCCAGTGCTGGAGCGGGGAACGGCGGAGGTACGCCTGGTAGCAGCGCCGCCGCCGCCGGCTGTAACACCCCCGTTGATCTGTCGGAAAGTAGCAGCAGCAACTCTGGTGCCAAAACTCCCCAGCACAGCTCCAGCACCGCCACCCAGAGCCCTCCGCCTACACAGACCCCCACATCGCCCACCGCTCCTTCCAAGAGGCTCTTCAGGTTACACTCACCTGATTTCACAGCCGTCCGCTACAAGGAGAGAGACCCCCACCAGGTGAGACCCGAACTCTCTCTCACTGCAACTTTGCTGAATTTTGACCAATCCTCTTAGCCCTCTGCTAATTGAACTTCCTGTTTCACAATGTTTCTTGAAAGCCGAATCTGCAAGAAGAAAACATATGTGACGCTAAATGGTAACACTTGCCTTTTTTTCTTTCCAAAATCCATTTTGACAAATTCTCAGGACATGACTTTATATGGATTAAAGGTGCTATTTCAAGAAAATACTTCAAATAGTTAAAATTCTGTCATTTGGGAAGATGTGCAGCCATCTAAACTTTTTTGCAAGACCATGTCGGGCCAAAAATAAGGCAAAATAAAAATGTGAAAATTGGACCACAAGCTTTTGAAAAAGGTGTCAAAAATCAGTCATTTTGGGCTGCAACAATCACACAAAAAACATTTCATCATCCTGGAGAGACTGAAGAGTTGTGGACTGTGTCTGGAGCAGAGAGCCAGGATTTGGTCTTCAACTCCTGCTTTTCTTGTGTCCAGCCATCCTGACCCCGAGACGAGGTCAGAAGATAACGTGGGAGAAAAAGGCCTTAACTGTTTTTTTCAGATAAAAGTAAATTTTTCTCTTTATTTGAAATTTGAAATCCAGAGTGAACCTTCCCCAGCCAGTGATGATTTGGGTAGCCGTGTCATCTGTAGGAGTTCCCTTTGCTGCTGATAAGCTTTATGGAGAGGCTGATTTCATTTCCTGTTAGACTTTGTACCAAAACCTGCTTTAGTACGACTGCATTGCATTTGATTGACTGGCTAATCCCTCTAACATCGTGGATGCAGTAAATCATGCAAAATGAGCTCCGACTACTTATTCGGTGCTTGAGTACAGTACACAGAAACACTAAATAACTAAAATAAATCAACCTTTACATGGTTTTGACAGTAATATTCATCTCTTTACGTGTCCTTCATTCAGGTGATAGCCCTTGAGGCCAGCTTTGCCCAGAACACCGACCCGTCAGGAGAAGAAGTGGACAGGCTGCGCTCTGAGACCAAGATGACTCGGCGGGAGATACACGGCTGGTTTGCTGAGAAGAGGAAGCGAGTGGCTGCTGAGAAGAAGAAGGAGGAGGCGGAGCGGAAGCCGAAGGAGGACGAGGAGGAGATGGAGGTGGATGGAGAAGAGAGGCAGAGGGATGACGGTTCAGGGGAACCGAAAGTGAACCCCATCAAAATAAATCTGAAGATGCTGAAGGTGACCGAGGCTAGCAGTAAAGCAGAGGGGGAGGGATCTGGTAGTACGAGCTCTCAGCCTGGCAGCACGCCTGCCTCCACCCAGGGCCCCACCTCTTCCACCACCACTAAACCTTCCCAACCTTCCACCCCAACACAGAAAACCTCCCACTCCCCCAAACCCACAACTGTCCGAGGGAAGAAGACGGCGGAGCAGCTCCACCTGCTAAAGCAAGTCTACGCCCGAACCCAGTGGCCCAGCGCCACTCAGTACGATGAGCTCATCTCAGGAACAGGGCTGCCCAGACCTGAGGTGGTGCGCTGGTTCGGGGACTCCCGGTACGTCCAGAAGAACGGACTGCTGAAGTGGCTGGAGGAGTACCAGAACCTGGCCCTGGAGGAGGAGCTGCAGAGGGACGGCTCCAAGGTCCTGCAGGACCATCTGGACGCCCACGGCAGGCTGGACGACTCCCAGGTACAGGTCATGTCTTCCCCCTCTCTCATTACCCACTTTCCTGTCTGACCACTTCCAAAAAAGGACACTAGAGCCAACAAAACAAAACAAAAAAAATTAATGAAGTTAATTGCAGGATCTGCAAGAATTATTCAAAATTCATTGTACTTCAGTCAAAAAACATATATCAATAAAATAATAATTTTAAATTCATAGCCCCTTTTTGCATACATTTTTATTCTATTTTGAATAAATAGACACATATAAGCTCAACAACCAAACATTTATTGCTTTTAATTATTCAGGCCATTAAACAGTCAGATTGGTGCAAATATACATATTCAGCTTTCAGCAACCTCTGAACCTTCATGTTGCTTCTATGAAAAAATCAAATCAAATCACTTTTTGAAGCACAAATGAGGAAAAGCCACTTTGTCGTCCGTAGTGGGATCTAATC
The DNA here is from genome assembly GCF_003331165.1 of Xiphophorus hellerii. Lineage (NCBI taxonomy): Eukaryota > Metazoa > Chordata > Actinopteri > Cyprinodontiformes > Poeciliidae > Xiphophorus > Xiphophorus hellerii. Next base: position 18,740,635 of record NC_045672.1, on the reverse strand, counting down.
GGATCTAATTTGTGCGTCAGATTCATGAGCGTACCAGAAACACATTTATAAAAAGCTTCTGACTCAGGACTTTTGTATGTGTAATGTGATTAGCTGCATTAAAACATTTTAACATGTTAAAAATGAATGCAAATAATTCATCAAAATGAACATGTTACAGTCCCAGCTCTATTTGATCCATAAAAACCAAATGGTGTAACAAAAGGATGGCATAGTGTTTAATAATAATATTACAATATTTATTTAGAGTTTGAATAATATTGATTGATTTCAATTGGAAGTTCAAAGGTTAACTCTCCAAGTGATCAACATTCCTGTGATTTATTTGCATATGTTATGCTGATTTTTAAGCTGTTGAGCACCTCAGCTAATCAACCAGCGAGCAGAACAACAAGGAGGTGAAACATTTTGTGCAATAAGTACGTGAAAGCATTTTCTAAACTTACAGATGTTAATCCTGTACTTTTGTTTTTGTCTCTATATAAATAAATATCCAATAATATGAGTCTAATAATAATGTAGGCTGTGTAATTTTTGCAGCAGCAGGTGTAGCTGATGCTTTTCTGTTTTTGAATAACAGCAGTTGGATCACATTAGGCCACCATGATGTTGTAAAACTGTCGTCACACCATGAAACTCTCACAACACAGTCAGAGATATTTTAGATAGTTTTAAAAATAATATATATATATATATATATATATAAATATTTCCTTCAGATACGAGCCGTGCTGCTCTGTTTGCTGTGGGAATTCTCAGGAAGCTCCTTGGATGCTGAGATCTTTGAAGTTAATTCGCACCTCAGGTCTTGATTCCTCCTAAATTCATCTGTCGTCTTTTATCTCAAAAGAGATGAGAGTCTTTTGTTCACTGAACTACATGAAAAAGAAATCTCCTTATGAAACGGCAAAGTTTTAGATGTTTTCATTGTGAGTGAAATCATCTCTTTGCTGTTTTTATCCTCCCACTCCAGAGACGCAAACTTCATGTAGTAGTTTTGTTTATTTGTATGAAAAAATGTTTCTCCTTTTGGTATTTTATTTTGGTTTAATAAACATTCTTTTTCTTCCTCATCTATTATCCATGTCCCCACTGCATGACAGGAATTATTTGATTAAAGCAAAGTAGGAAAACAAAACACCTGGTATAAACAGTTATAGTAAATATTTAATATAATATTTTGATCAATAATAACAGACATTTCCTTGCTATTTCTAAGAATTCCTAATTTTTTTAGGTTTCATTTAATTATTTTATTACAAAATAAAACTTTTAAATGTAAAAGCAGAAATGGTTAGATCATTGAGGTAAATGACATTTTGCATGAAACCTGGAAAGAACATTTCAAAGCTTTCAAATGAGCTGAATTTAAATCCTAATAGTTTCTTTGCAGTCTCAAGGTGTTCAGCTTTAACATGTCCCTGCATCTAATTAATAAAACCTTTACGATTCCGTCCTAGATAAAGGAGCTGGCTGAGAAAACTGGTCTGACAGGCGACTTGGTGCGGCATTGGTTCTCTACCAGGGGAGCGATCCCCGACGCTAAGCAAAGCGCTGCACAGCAGGCGGGAACGGAAGCCGTCGCCGCAGAGGAAGCAGCGGCGCCGCCGACAGGATCCTCGGCTCTGGAGCCACAGCCGGGCGGCGGGACGGAGGAGAAGATGGAGCCGTCGGTGTGTGGGGCGGAGGCTGACGCCGACAGCTCTGCTGCTGCTACAGGTAATTCTGGATTCCATGGTTTGTTTGTTTGTTTTTTGTTTTAACCACAAGAAAAATGTGTGTGTGTAAAGCAAAATTTGACTTTTTCAAGAAGCTACCACTCGGACAACCTCTTAATAATTAAATGCAACAAAGAAAAACAGGAAGTCATCTGTAAGACTGACGTCATTTGTGGGAGAAATTGAGTGCTGCGTCAACAGCTGTGTGTGTGAAATGATCAGGTGGCACAGAAATGCAAGGGTGGAACCTACAAACACACCGATGTTATGATGAGTAATGAGGCGTGCTGTGGCAGACATTCACTTCCTGCCTGTCTGGCCCAACTAAACAGCTCAACTATAGATTTACGTCTTTTCTGAATCATTTGTTGCTTTTTTCCCCCTCTACAGGAAGTGAAGAGGCCTCAGTATGAGGACAGAGTTCACAAAGCAGGAGGTCTTTGTTCCGGCAGGACAGCAGATGGTTTGTGACTGGATCAGTGGTTTGAAACTGACCCCAGATCCGTCATCTCCCTCTACTAGAGACGGACACTACAGCCAGCCCTCGGTCCCTCCGTGTGCCATGTGACGCCATCATCCCGGTTTTACTTGATGACCACATGTTTGGTGGACGGAGGTCTGACCATGAGTGATGGGAAGTTTGTCATCAAGTCGTCGCCGCTGGGCGTTTGCCAAGGCCTTAGATGAACTTTTTTTCCCCCCAGTCTTGTTCTTTCTGCTCAGCTAAACGTCCAAACTCGGCTGCTCTCGGTGCGTCTTTGCCGCTCCTTGAATGCGTTTTCTCTGCTTGGATCGGACGGACTTTGGTCTGGGAGACGTTTGGGGTGAAGGCGGGCATCCTGTGACGCCCAAAGGAATGGGACGATGTGCTAAAACCACGTGGAGTTCAGATCTTCTGGTAGCATCAAGTGCTTCTCTATGTCTCGTTTGTTTTTATGAAACTGTCTTAGGAATAAATGCAAAAGATCAGAACTTTTACCACAGTTCCATACTTATGCTCGATGTACAATTTTTACAGATGCATTTGGAGAATAAACAACAGAATGTAATGAATTCAAACCTGTTTCTCCTTCACTGGTCCAAGATGAGTAAACCAAACAAAACAGTCTGAAACATTTTACTGTTTGAAGGATGATTTCTTTAGAAGACAAAATACAGAAACTTTAAACTGAATTTTACTCAGATTTAATGTGATATAGTGCTCACTGTAAACTGTTCAGAGGAGTGGCGTTATTGTGATGGGCTTAAAAAGACACGGGCCAATTGCAGTCAGGCTTGATAAATACAACAGTTGAGTAAAGGTGATCATTTATTGTGGTATAAAATGGCTGGAAAATACATAGCTTCCTATGTATTTGTAATGAGTAATGAGTTTTCTTAATCTGCTTCTAAGAGTTGCTCAATGTATGTGGTCCTACTTACATTAAAAAGAATGCAAAGCAACCTAAATGTTTTAGGTTGTACCTAGCATTTTCAATTTTAACATTTTGCATTTTTCAAAGGCTTCCTGCGCCCTAAAGATTCACTTATTTCTTAAATCAGGGATTCAGAGCTGCACAAAATCATTCTGATGGCTGCAAAAAGCTCAACCTTTGGTCAACCCAGGGCTAGTTTAAAGCAAATATGTGGGAGAGAATGGCTCAGTCAAAGTCCAGACTCAAAGATACATGCTCTTAGTTGCTGTTCTGCAAAGAATAGCTGAAAATGTTTAGTATTTAAGTGTGCAAAGATTATTGACATGCCTCAAAACATCTGCAGCTGCAAAAGTTTGGCTTTACAAAGTTACATTTATATACATGCAACAAATTTCACATTTTACTTTGGAACCATTTTTGAAAACCGTATTTCCTTCCATCTAATAGTTGTGCATCATTTTATGTTGGTTCTTCACATAAAATTCCAACAAAATTCACTTTTTGCTATGGAAAAAAGCTCATCTTCTATAAATACCAAATTATTTCAGACAAGTTTTAAAAGTTCATGCCCTTTGCTTCCACGTGGCTCATTTTCGGTTCTGTTAGATTATTAGTCATGTTTGTCAGCTGTTCACACGTCTTATAGTGAAACGCCGTTCATTTCCTGTGATGCGGCGTCGGAAGTTTAAAAAATAAGTATCTGCACCTCTATGAACAGTTTGATAAGAAAAATAAGGACCAGAAAGCTTGTATAAAGCAGTGAGTATTTTATTTACTTTTCAGGCTTGAATATGTTCCATATGAAAGGCAAAAAAAAATAATTAAAATTAATACTTCTCGTCATTGAGGTTTAGGCACATTACAGGAAGGCAAATGTAAAATGAGGCCGACGCTAGCAGAAAGAAAAATCGATAAAATTACAACAATAAAAGCGAAACAAATTACAGTTAAAGGCCCCACACAGGCGTCCTTTGTTGTTCAGCTTGATTTGACGTCAATATGGAAAATGCTCCTACATCAAACAGTTGAGTCGTTTTGCACGCGCTCACACGGTGCCGAGCAGCAAACCATCAAAATACGTGACCATGGCTGTGGGAAATGTGGCTTTAATGTGGTGTGTGTGGAGGTAGGCCAGAAATGAGGGCAATGCATTGCTCCACACACACGCACACACACATTTAAAAAGAACTAAACATACTGGAGGAAGAGTACATGTAAGACAAAGGAGCTTTGGGATTAATAGTTGAGTGCAAATGCAACAAACTGCCCCAGCCGTCCAGCATGATGACCCCGCCTTCACCTTACATCGTCCTTTATGGCTTAAAATGCGTCTCAAAACACTGAGCAAGAATCTGAATATCATCGACCGTTCAGTCAAATCAGGAAAACACTGTTTGTCCAGCAAACCTGGACCTCGAGTCCAGCTAAAGGCTAATCGGTTTCCAGGCATGTAACAACGAGACGCAGCGGTGAGCTGAACTCTGGACCTTTCATTCATTATCATTTGGTCACTGCCGGTCTTCAATACTCGTTTATCTTAATACTGTGACTCCACCTGCACCAAAACACACGGGGGAAAAGCAGAAATCCGTGTGAGCAGAGCTAATACTTTTTCAGTGACGCTTCAGAATCGACCAACATCTGAGTTCATCAGCAGAAAGCGATCCGGACTGGGCTGCAAAGCTGGGTCACTGTTACAAACTCCCATCTTTTTTTTTTTTAACCCATAATTCCAGCATGAATATCCTGCATTAGGAATGAGCAGAATAAACAGCATCAATGCAGACTCTTGTGAGTCTCTAGTTTACACACCGCTGTTAAAATTCATGTTATTGTGATTAAAAAAAAAGATTAACCATGATTATTTTTTGTTTAAAGACCTTTACACTTTTAATGTGACGCAGCCTGTATAATTGAACTTAAACGTAAACAAATCTGCTTGAACCTCATTGCATAAGTTACACCCTATAAATGACCGGAGGAGGCATTTCCTGACGACTGCAGGCGTTAAACTGGAGAAACTAGATAGAAACTCACAGTTTCTGGGAGTCTGTAAGTGTCTTATATTTAAGAATCTCAATTTTGGGCATTAAAAAGTTTTAGAGAAATGTATTTTATGAGCGAATACAAATAATCTGCAGATATTTATGCCCTATAATCCGTTTACTGATTCTTAAATACACAAGACTTCATTTTCCAAAAGAAAACTGCACTGGTGCCTTTATATTATGTTTCATTTCTGGCTGACTGATTTTTTTTTTTTTCCTAATTGGTTTCAGAAGTTAAGTTTAAAACCTAAGTTTCATCTTAGTTATTGACTAAACATATTTAAGACCAGTCAGTGAGGCTGCCAAGTCGCTGTCAGGACCTCTGAGAAAGCTGAATATTCTGGTTCTGTTCCAAACATTTCTTGTATTTCTCCAAGTGTCCAGACAAAAAAAAAAAGAACATTTGCTAGACTAAAAATATCCAGGCTTGGATAAAATCTCTCAAAACATCACAAGAGAATCTGCTATGAACTTAAACATTACTACCATAAGTTAGAATTTGAACAGGAAAAACACAAAGCACCTCTGGCAGAACACAGTGAAACATGGTAGTGGCAGCATTATGATCTGGGGTTGTTAAAATTTAGATGTCTGCTGGAAATCAGTCGATTTAAGATTTCATTAAATCAGGCAAGAGACAAAAGAATCTCTTCACCGGAAACAAAGTTTTGGCTCAACCCAAGGGATGATACGTTTGGAGGCCATTTTGAAAAGTAGAGGCCAAATATGCGACATGCACGCTCAAAACTAAAAAGCTGAATGGTGCGGACGCTTATGAAACCCGGTTATTTCTGTTCTCTGGCATTTCTCAGATGAATTTAGAACATCGTAAACATGTATTGTTTAACAAGGGCGTGTTTTAAGACACTGATGTGGATAAGAACATGATGGTAGTGGGTGCAAACAGAAACCCCCAAAAAGAACCAACAATCAGTCACCATCAGAGTCCAGGCCTGACCTCCAGGACCACACGGCCAAGGTGCCATAAGGGTCAGTGGAGCTGGTTCGCAAAGCAAGACGATGGAATGATGTGCAGCTTTTGTTTTGTTGGAATGTAAGTGAGAAACGCGATGCTCCTTGGAACGCAAAAACAGGCCACGACCTCTTCCTCCCGCCTTTAATAATCATAATAATAACAATAAAAACAGAAACGCCTCTGAGATTTCAGTCCAGGTTGTAAGTCAGAGTCAGAGCGGAGGCACGTAATGTCTGTCACGAAGCAGAGCGAGGTTAAACGTAGCCGTAAAAAGCCCTCATGGTTCACGCCGACATGAAGTCACATTATGAATGTTTAAAGGTTTAAATAACTGGAATATTTAAAAACATGGAGACAGGAGCTCTTTGAGAGCAGGCCGGCTGCCGCTGCTGCTGCTGCTGCTCTCCGGCCGACGGCGCAGCAGGAATAAATATCTGTCCAAACAGCAGAGAGAGGAGGAACCGGAACCAGAACCGGAACCAGGTCTATCCCTTTTCTTCCACTTGGTCTCCAAACTAAGCAGCTGTTGTCACGACGACGACAACAGCAACAACACTGGAAATCACAGTCCAGGACTTCTCCAGCCTTCCAGTTTCTTCTTCCTGTCTGCCGCCGTCTGCTTCCTGTCAGCGCCCTCCCACCCCGCAGCGTCCTTTCCCTCCTCCTCAGTTGGACACAGAGGCGGCGATGTGGGGAGTGGAGGAGGGGTTTGTAGGAGGAATCGAAGGAGGGAGAGCTGCCTGAAATGTAGGCCAAAGCGGTGGTGGGCGTTTCCATGGAAACAGCAATCACAGCAGTCAGTGACATCATCAGTACGGGGAGAGGCGACTGGTCCTCCGCAGCATCCTGGAGAGAAAACGGAGATAGGGTGAGGTCCACGTCCTCTTACACCACCAACAGCAGCTGTCCAGCCGTCCACACGCTCACCTTCGGTTCTGAGGGTCCATCTGGTCCAGCAGGGCCTCCTGGGACACCCTGAAGTCGTCGATGGGTGACTGGTAGCGGGATTCGAACGAGCCCTCCCTCCCTCTGTAGGACATGGCCTGAGACGGCGACTGGGGCAGTGGGGACATGGTGGACGACGTCGAGGACACGGAGCCCAGCTCTCGTCCCACCTGCGCCGACGCCGGCGCCGACACACTCCCCGCTGCGGAGAATGGGCTCAGGACTTCCCCGTTCTCATCCTGGAAACCACGAAGCAAAACAGGAGAGATGATCCGGGATCAGCACAGCTGCTGGTCCAACAGAAAAAGCTTTTATTTCACCGGGTTTGGGCCTAAAAAAGGAAGACGAGAAATTTACTCAACAACTAAAGAAGAAGCGATGAAGCTGAGCGATCATCACGTCTTCTAAGTTAGAGGAGTTAATAATTTGCTTAAACAGGATGCAGCTTGTTACAAAGTAAAGACGACTTAGAGCTATTTTCATCTTCGGGGAGGTGAGAATGAAGGGACAGGAAGCCTGAAGCTATTTAAAGAGAAACTGTTGGTCGAGACTGGAGTGAGAGAGAGCAAGACGCTCAGCAGGCATCTGAAGCAACTTCTAGCTCGAAACTTTAGAATACGAAGAAAAAGTTCAAGAATTTTGTCATTAATTTAAGAAAGTGAAACTTTCAAACTGTTACAAGCCAACATTTCTTGTAGTTTTAGAGATTGTCGCTCACAGATAACGAAAACTCAAAATTCATTGCCTCAGGAAAGTAGAATATTGTGAAAAGAGCTAAAGCATATTCGCAGAAAGCTGGGTGAAAGGAAAAGCAAAATCCATTCGGTGAACTGAGGCTGGAGTCATCAAGATCCAGCACACACATCGATCAATGTCCAATTCCTGATCAAGAGACGTCAGAAGCATCTTACCTGGGTTAAGGAGAAAATTAACTGCGCTGTCGTTTAGAAGTTCAAAGTCATCCTTTCAGATGAAAGTAAACTTCACATTTCATTTGGAAATGAAGGTTGTAGGATTTGGAGGAAAAGTGAAGAGGCACAGAAGCCTCGTTGCTTAAAGTCCAGTGTGAAGTTTCCAACACCAAGCGCATCCGTCTACCTGGACGTTTTACAGCAGCTCAGACTTCCTTCTGTCGACAAGCTGCATGGAGATGCCGGTTCTTTTTCCAGCAGGACTTTCCTATTGGATATTTACACTGGCGACCGTCTTTCAGCTGGAAAGTGTTTCCACTCCAGCTGATGCAAAGAGTAGCTTCTCATTTCTTAAACAAGGATAATAATCTGTTTAAGAAGAGTCAAATCATTGGCATCAAGCAGACAAATCATCAAAGGAGACATGAGAAACTAATATCAATAAATTATTAAAAACCAGAAGGGGGAACCATCATCGTCTTTGAGGAAGAAATGGGGTTGGATAAAAGAAATGTGTGATCGTGATCAACTAAACGTTTGGTGACACCAATTTAAGAAAAACAGCAGCAGAAATCAGAGCGATAGAGAAAGTGAGAGCATTTCGTCATGGGAAACTCAATGAACTGGGACTGAACAGCTGTGTGACCATAAAACCAGTAATCAGTGAGGCTTTAATTTGGAAAGAGGCATAAAGATGTAATCTGATGAGTCCAGATTTACCCTCTTCAGGGTAAGAAGAGAGGCAGATGAAGTGAAGCACCCATCATGCCTGTGGGGGCAGCACTATGGTCTGGGGGGGGGGGGGGGGGGGGGGGGGGGGGGGGGGGGGGCAGGTCAAAGTTCAGCAACATTATGAGGTCAGCTGACCTGAAGAACCAGATTATTCTATCAATGAACTGGTTCTTCCCTGATGACGTGGAGGAATTTTACAAGATGACAACGCCAGGACTCATTGGGCTGAAACGATGCCACAGACAATGCCATAATAAAAGCTAAACGCGTTCTTACAAAATATTAAAAGGATTCTTTCTTTTTTGTATATTTTGGAGTCTGGCCAAAAGAACGTATATAAGGGTTCACCTTTTGCAAATGAGAAACAGAAAGTATTGAACTTTCACAGTATTCACATGTTTTGATCTATATTTGTAACTCTTTGAACCAAACAGCTTGAATGCGTCTCCAGTTCAAAGTCTGATTGACTGACCGGCTGATGACAGGAGGAGGAAATCCTGCTGTTCATCAGTCGCTACTCTCACCCTTCTACTCTATTTGGGTTTTTTTTTTCTACTTGGTGTGAATTTCCAGTCAGCTCCTCCGTCTAGTCTTACTCTGAAGTGAGATTCAAATTACCAGGACAGAACTGGGAGAAAGAGCGCTTTAAATATTCTGCTCCTCATTACTGGAAGGGATTATGGCAGGCATATTTTTAAATTGTCTTGTTTTGCTGTTGTGTAGCCCAAGTCACTGGTAAACGACATTTTTAATCTCCACGAGTTTTTCCTCTTCCTCGTTAAATAAAGGTTACAAACAAACATCGGTGAAGGCGGTGAGTTGAAACTATCAAACCCCCAGAAACCCGATCCAATGTGAAAACTGAAGGCTTAAAAGAAAAAACTAAACTGGAACATTTCTCAACAGATTTTATTCAGTTTGTACAATTCTGCCATTTGGTGTCAAATACAATTGACTTAAAAATAGTATTTACATCTTAAATAGTAAACACCACCACCAACACCGAAATAAAATTCCCCATTTACAACATAAAGTTTAGGTTTTTGGTGCAAAGCTACAGAAGTAGCAGAATCTGTCTTGTGGAGATACCATAATCTCTTCCGGGTTCAACATCAATGAAGATTTTGACTAAAATAATCAAATAAAGCAGTTTAAAACCTAGAATATAACGCTTACATACAAAATATCAATGTAAATCTAGTAGGTTGGGATTATATTTAACAATTTGTAAAATATATACACGTGTTTTTTTTCCCTCATCTCACACTGGTCAGCGACATGTTCTCACATTTAGAACAGGTGTGAACATGCAGCTCCAGATATGAGTCTGTTATAGAGGAGTGAAATAGATGAGTATCACTTCTTCATAGGTGAGAGAATTTCATAGATTCTCTCAGAGTTGTGAGTGTTTAGACACTTTTAACCGTCTTTGCATAAAGCCAAGAAAATAAAATACTCTTGCGGCTTTACTCGACTAAAAACAGCAAACCTCCTGGTTTAGCATTAAAATAATTTCTTAATCATAAAACAATGACATCTATAGTAAGCAAGTGCATGCTGCGTTATGGCTTTTATAACCGGCAGGTTTAGAAGAAGCTCGGTTAAAGAGACTAACCCACCCTTCCTCTGGTGATTTCCATGTGGACCAACAGAGAAGCCAACTCCAGATCTTCACTGTAGCTGTTCTTCAGCGGTACCGACCTGTAGCCTGAAAAACAAAAGCACACACATTTACAGCTGCTTACAGCCGTGCGGCATCAAGATTTTCCTCTCAAAGACAAAGATCTGGGGAATAGACACACCTGTCTTGAGGCTCTGAATGGGGAATGTCGCCTGAGCCAGAAAGTTTTGGTCGTTGAACATGTCGATTTCATAAACCCCGAAGCGCAGGAAAGCAAAGGCAGAGTTGCAGACAGTGAAGGAGAAGGACTTCCTGGGAAAGGTCGGGTTCAGGCCGTTGTCAGCTGGAAGAGACCGCAGACATTGGAGCAACATGAGACACTCAGAAATCCAGAAATACTGAGCTGAAATAGCTATTTATCCTGCAGACGATGAGCCTGAGGTTGTGACAGCGTCCGTCCTTTATGATTAGAGGCTGTTTATTCAGGATCCTGTCAATAAATACATGTAGGAAAGTATTTCTTGAAGCAAACAATCTTATTCTGCTAATTTAGAGCTCAATAAGCTTCTAAAATGATCCATATTTATTTACAGATCAGTTGCAATTTTGAAAAAGTTTCAGACAATGTCTGTTCCCCACAAAACAGACATAAATCACATGAACACAAAATCTAACTTTTGATGAATTTGGATTAGTACAACACATTTTGAGCCGGATGTTGAAAACGCTGAAGACACCGGAGGACCCAAAGTGTTTTCCTCCCTGGGATTAGTCCTCCCTCTTTCTCTCTTATAAAACATTTTCTTAAAATAATTCAGGTAAATCACCACGTTACACCTCAATATAAAGAACTCTATTAAAGAATGGCTGGATGGCCTTTTGTTTTGTTTCTTTACTTAATCATTACATTAGGTTAATCTGATTTATAATGGATTAATTGATTGTATGAGGGAATAATTTCCAATATTCATTCTATTACTAATCTTCAGAGAACCATTGTTGTATACCAAGGATATGTGTGAATGAAGCTTACTTTGGAGACACCATCGTGACTCTGCCACCAGGGGGCAGTGTGGCGCTCCTTTCTCACATCCCACCAACTACAACAACATTGCCAACCGGCTTTTATTGACATGAAGGAGCCACATACTATTAGGCAGGTGGTCTGATCAGAGCATCACTGCACTAATAGAAGCTCTGATGACACTCATTGATTCCTTTGAAAAACTAAAATCTACAACATGTTTAGAAAAACCCCTCACAAGTTTCAATGCAAACCATTCCACCTGACAAACTACAATTATGTCAACGCTGCACAATGTTTTGCTTTTGTATTCCCAGACAAGGCCAAATTGTTTGCACAACTTCCTGTTTTTCTAGGACCACAAAGGAAATTTTACACAAAAGGTAATTGATCCATTAAACAATGAAAAAATAAATTTAAAAATAACTCCTTCCTACGGTTTTGGCACATAGGCCCATTCCTGGAAGAGAGATCTGCGGCTACAGTTGAAGCGGCGCTCACCTGCGGATTCTGTTTTCTGCTTGTCGTTGTCGTAGTCCGCCCCACACACCTCAATCTCGATGAGAGGAGAGACGATGCCTCTGCCGTGCTTCGGGAGGTGCCGAGCGCCCAAAACCTTGGAAGAAAAAGCAGCGAAATTCACATTCATACCTCAAACTACAAATACACATGCAATCATTCATTAGACATTTTTTTTTTCTAGATTTGTTCTGGACTTATACAACTCATTTCTAGTTTTTGCTTATAATTTCAGTCAGCTTTAAGTTTATGATTTCTCACACTGCTTGATTACAATTATTGCGAAACTGCTTTTGACTTGTTTTGAGGTGTTTAGACTTCAATTAAAAAAAGAGAAAATTCACATCTCTGAGACGCAGATGCAGTCTGGGAGTTTGCAAGCATACGTGCAGCGTGGTGAAGAGTGTGAGAGAGTGCAAGCAAAAGAAAAGAGAAACAGGTCGCTGTGAGCAAAGTTGTTCTGTGGCAAATTACCACATGTGAAAGACAGCCCTGGTTAGACTGAGCCGAGGGGGAACAACAGTCTCACAGCTCCTCCTTGGAGGTGGTTTCCCATCTTTGCAGCCTACTTGCTGAGTTGTGCTCCCTACAACAACCGACTGAAGTATACAAACATCGCTGAAAGACGTCTTAATATTTCAATGCAACTCTTGCCATGTCGAAGTCAAACAACATGAAGACAGCAACATTAAATTTAAAACAGTCTTTTCATTTTACCAACATGTTTCTTCTGATTGAAAGTAACTGAAGAATTGATGGAAGCAGCAAAAGATGGAAAATAGGATTTCCGACTGTAAAGAATTGCTTCTATTGCGCTCCTTTGAGAAAGGTAGTAATAATTTTATCTTTAATTTCAATAGTGTAAATTAAAATAAAACACAACAGCAATCCCCGATGCACTTGTAATAACAAATTTATGGTAAAAAAAAAAAAAAAGTTTCTGTTTTTATAGTTGAAGTGTATAAAACCACACATGATCAACTCCATCAAGTCCTGACCTCCTGAACCAGAGTATATCAAATTAGAAACCTCTGTGGAAAATGTACAGAAATGATTAAAAGCCTAGAATTTAAAGTGGGTTTAATTGATTTTAATTACTTTAAGAATGAATGCACAGTTCAAGAATCTGTGCACAACACATCTAAAAAATTTTTTATCTAATAATAAAAAACATCATTCATTAGAACAATTTATATGAATGTAAAATGTCAAGGTTACATTTTAAATAAAGACTTTTTCTATTTTTTCCTTTTGGTTCATTTCAGTTCATTTCCAGCTCTTTCTAATTATATTTCACCTTCAGGCTTTTTTTACATTTGAATTCAAAAATAATAACGTCACTACATTTATTTTTGTCATGCAAAACTACAATTAATGCGGTTGTACCTAAACACGTCTTAAGTCTTTTAATTTTATTTTGTAAGTAATAAAGCTAAACCACAATTAATCAACTTTTCCAAGCCGTCTTGATAAACTCTCCTTATCGTCTTTTACTAGAATTAAACCTTGGATTTTACCTCTATTTTCATTGAGACTTGGTCTACGCCACGTAGTGTGTTTTTGTCGAAGGGATCAAAGGTGTCGTCTCTCATGATGGGAGGCTGGAGGACGTAGCCGCTCTTTCCATTCAGCATGAACAGCGCCTGGTTCATCTGCATCGGCTTGTCTGTGGGCAGGCGGAGAGGAAATGGACAAAGAAGGTGAAATGAGTGGGAAAAAACAGAAACAACAACAAAAAAAGAAACCCCAAAGATGAATTCTCCTGTCTGCACTTCGACTTACCAGCAGTCTGAAAGTTGAGCGCGACCAGCTGGGAGCCGCAGAGCCACATGGGGAACGGGTCGTAGTTGGAGGAGTCGAGCCGCTGGCCTCTGGGGTAGATTCTGGACAGCTGCAGCCGGTTGTACTGCAGGAACTTCTTCCCCTTGGTTTTGTTGACGTACTTCTCCGCTTTGGTCTCGGGAAAGGACGACATGTCCTGGAAACAGGCCCGCTCTGTGCCGATCTCTGAGTGACGCAGAGAGGGAGGGACCGCGGCTAATCTCAGAACAGGTTTAACTTCATCATAGATCACTATCTGGAAGTTGTGTGTAATCCTCACTTTCTTCATCAAATGGGACCGGCCTGCAGTAGATGACCAGGTCTGATAGTTCCAACGCAATCTTCTTCCTCCTCTCCATTATCTTGCCTTCTTCCAGCTGAGCACAGAAACACAAAAACGTAAACATGGCAGCAGTAAGGCTAGCATACAGCTAAGTGTGTGTGAAAATAGCATTAGCATTCATGTGCACTGCACCGCACTGTTGGCGCTTGTTGAATATTTACAGCTATTATAAAGGAGACAGACTTCATATTTCTGTGCATTTCCTGACACGCATCCCATATCTGCGTCTTCACCTTGGCCTCAGAAGTCGCAGCGACTTCCTGGATTTTCGTCTTCCAGTCTTGAAGTTCCTCTGCGCTGTTAGCAGCCACGTCCAGCAAAGTGCCCTGCACTGTGTTATTCTGAACCAGAGAGAAGACGAACGGTCTGCTGCCCTTCCCTTCAGTGCGCGTGACTGAAGAGGAGTAAAGAAAAAGAAGAAAGAGGGAAAATAACACATTACCATATCATGTAGGGCTACTATTAAGCCATGGTTAATAAATAAATAAAAACAACACAAATTACATAAGTTCCCAAATAACAGATGCAGTTAAATCTAGATTATGTGTTAAACACTAAGAATTGCACTGAAGATGTTTTGCTTCAATTTTTTTAAAATAAAAATTATTTATTCTAAAGCCACTAGATGGAGATGTTGAGCCGCAGAAAAAAAACACAAGAGAATCTGCTGGATCAATATTTAACTTCATTTGTTCATACTTATATTTTTTTTGGCTGAGACATTGGATTGGATGACATTTGATAACTATTTCCTCTTGTTTTGGATGAGGTGCAGCTGAACAGATTTTTACCCGTTTTTTCTTTCTCTTTTTTTAACTTTTGTCCAGTTGTGATGTGTAACCTTGACAACAAGGTATAGTTTTTACAATTGGGAGCAGCTGATAAGCATCTCAATGGCTCAAATAATACGCAAACTACAATTCCAAATCCTAGAGTAGTTGAAAAGGAGACTTCATGGATTCAGAGCAGAACCAAAGAGCAGAGAGAGAAGGAGGAAGTTCAAACCATCTGTTAAATCAGTAATAAAGGGCAAAGATTGACTCCAACGTTTCTCTGCCCAGCTTTCTAACCACGTGGTCAGATAAAGAGGAGTGGCAAAAACAAAAACACGGTAACTGATGACGATGTCATCCAGAAAGTGTTACTGTGGAACTTGAAATTGAACTGGAAGCATGTTCTGATAGTCATGACAGGCTCATACAGCAACAGTCTTCAGTCAGAAGCAAAACTGACTGCTAGTGGAGATCCTTCCTGCTCATCAGCATCACCGAGCACAGTCACACTTTGAAGATACTTGGACACCTGATTTAAGTTCTGACATTTAATTTCCCATTTGGAATAAATTTGGAAAAAGAAAAAGAAAAAAAAAAAGCCATTCAAACAACCTTGATTCTATGTAAAACATAATTTCCAACTCAATCTAATAAATGGTTTAGGCTTCCTTAGGGAGCAACAGCTTCCATAAAACATTTGTCATAACAGGCAATTAAATTCCTCTGGATGAATCTGGGTCCATTGTTCTTTGCAGAATTGCAAACGTTTACGGCTTGTTTAAATTCCCACACTGCGACTCCATCGGATTTAGGTCCAGACTTTGACTAGGCTACCACAAATGCCCCAGATCATTACACTATTGCTGCATGTTTGACTTTCATGGTATTCCTCACTTGTGAGGCAAGTGAGGATCTTCTAGCCAGATTCATGCTGCCAGATTTCATGTCTCTATACGTCAGGCTATAATCAAGCCAAGGTGTGACGAGATAAATGACACTTGATTTAAAGAGGTTATTCAAATCTCTGAGATCCAGATGCAGTCTGGGTGTTAGCAGGGAAAGCAAACATCAAGCGCAGTGATTAGGTTTACACCTGACCCCTGTTTCACACAGGATCTGATTAGTTTGGATAAACGTTTCCATAGTAAGTAACTCAGCTTATCTCTGTCTGATATTTAAAAAAATTTTGACCCTTTGACACTTAAACACAAATGTTATTCTCCTCACAATGAGAGAATAAAATGAAAACCAGCACAGTAAACGTTATCGTTTTCTTCATGAAACTGTCAAAACTCAGGAGCCTGGTGGTTCAAAGGCAAACTGATAAAATAGGTATATACACAAGCTTTACGATGGTTTCCAAATGCATGCTCAGTCGGTAAAATTTGAACAACCTTATCTTTTAATTCACTGTGGTTTTCCTAGTCTGAACATGATCAAACTATGAGATAAAAGCGTGTGAAAAGCTATATAAAAAATAATCAAGCCCTATGAGCAATGAATTAAGAAAGAGGTTGATAAAACAGCAGTCAGGAAAGAAATAACACAGAAAGCAGGCGCCTCCACTTTTCAGCCTGAAATGTGGCCTGCTGTCAAGGTAACAGGTTGCTCTGCAGCCCTGCAGCAGAGTCTGACAGGAAGTGAAGGGGATACTCACTAATCTGGCAGGAAGTTACGTCCACACTTCCTCTCAGCAGATCTCCGAGAGGGCTGTTTTCTGTAATCTCCTGCATGACAGAGGAGAAGACAAATAAAAGAAACAGATTACAAAGTGTTCCACATTATACAGGGATCCAATGAGAGATTAATGATTATCAGCAGAATAAACAACAAGGTGATGATCCTCACAGTTCTGTCTGGCTCCGCTGCCGCTTGGCTGATCTCCTCAACGTAGTTTGCAGGGAACCACATCTGCTTCTTCCCTCCACAGTCACCTTTCCACCTGCACCAAACACAAAAAGTTAAAGTGCATTTCTAACCAACGTCACAGCGGCACTATATTATAATTCACTCACTCCTCTTGTTCTCTTCCTAGAAAAATGCGATCTCTGCGAATAGAAGAACAATTTCCTGCACTTCTCACTCACCATCCACCTTCCTGTTTGTCTACGTTGGTGATGATGGCGTTCTTGGAGAAGGAGAGCTCGTCGTCTCTCTGAGCTTTGTACTCGTACATGGCTTTGACTGTACACTGGAACAACCAGAGAGAGTTATTAGAAAACCACCGGTGAGGAAGCGCGAGTGTTCAGAGACGCTGGAAATTCACCTTCAAAGTTGGCATTTGATTGGCCTCCACGTAAAAGCCTGGATTCCTGCCCTCATACAGCGACCCGTAGTCTGGCTCCTGTTGGTCAACATGCAGTGTTTACAGACTGTGGAGCGTTCTGACTGGTGGAGTTTATTTATTTTTAATTGATGTCTAGTAAATATGCAGTGGATAGCACTCACAGCAGTGCCTATCTTCTCCAGTGTGTCGTCGTTGATGGGATAGCGTAGCTTCATTTTCCGATACAGAGGGTGCTTTTCATGATAACTGATGAGATCGACGAGGCTGTCGAACTCTGAGGTGCCCAGCAACACAACCTGACCTTCCTGCAGCACTCGGCAGTGCTTGATCTTACCCTCGGCCCTGAAACCAAACACAAATTCACACAGTCATAATGACAACATGCGGTATGCAGTTCAGAAGCATGCAATGCCCAACAAAGGTTTGACATTTTGCAGACACATTTAAATGTAGTTTTGGATTAGATGGACAAACAGTGACAAAAAATTAGTCTTTTAATTTCACTATTTTTTTTTAGAAATTAAAAATAAAAACATGGAGTTTACACTTGAATCCAGTTACTATTACTCATTGCTTTGTAGAATCGTTTCTGCATTATGTGAAGTTTTTAAACCCAAGGATTTCTGCCAGATTAAATCACAATATCTTAATATCAAAATATATGATATTGCTGTAACATCTTACAATATCTTAGTCTATGTTCAAAACACCTTCTTTTACATGTTCACTGTATCCTGTGATATTCACACCAAGATCAACCACACAGGTGGACTCTGGATATTAGGTGACTGCTGTAGGAAATTAGTTGCACAGAAATGTATTGGGGGTATCAGAGTAAAGAGAGCTGAATGCAAATAGACTGCTCATTTTAGTTTAGATTAACAACATGTCATTTCCCTTCCACTTTATTAATAGTAGATTCTGTTTGCCTATCACATAAAACCCCGATAAAACACTGCAGTTACGGGTGATAAAACAAAACATAGAGAGGTTCCAGGGGCATCAATACTGGAGAGCTGCACTAACAGCTAATGGCTAAACCAGGTCTAGTGAATTAAAATAAAAGCTCTATATAGATCAAAAAGGATAATATAGGCATCAGTCAACAGGGCATCAGGATGGAGTTACCTGAATGAAATGGCAAAAGAGTTGGGCTCTGTCCTTTTCCTGACTAGGAAAGCCCCATCACGAGGAACTCTCATCAGCATGTTCTCTGCCTGGCTCCTGGAAAGGTTGGCATGGTACCATCTACAACAAAGAACAAAAGACACACCATGAATAACTTCATTCTGATTCTATGGCTCTAAGTCCATGAATAACTTCATTCTGATTCTATGGCTCTAAGTTATCAATTTATCAGAGAAAACAAAGCTAGGTTAATCCTGAGTTTAAATAAGAACACAGTAAATACATCCGTGAACAGAATCATCAAACTCCCTAGGAATTTAAAAGATTCCTGCAAACTCACTCCTTGCTCTCATGAGCGTTGGTCTGTGGCACTGGCTCGGTCAGCTTCATCTCAAACTCATTGCAGCGTAGCGCCACATGCTGGTAGTGGGTGATCAGAGCGAAGAGCGAGTCGAACACCAGGTTATCTGTCAGGTAGAACTTGGGGCTGCCAGCTTCCTGGCGAGAGTGGATCCGGCAGTGCTGCACGCGCCCCAACCGCCTAGCGTACCGCAGGGGAGGACAGGAGAGGAAGTCAGAACAACCGTGTGCTGCTTCGTATTTTCACTGTTCATGCATTGGCAGAAAGTTACCTAGGTTAATCTCAATATGGTAAAATGTTTCCCTGACACTGGACATTGTAAAAATGACACCTAGCCTGATTGACCTCTAAGACGAGACTAAATAAAATCTCACACAATGCATGCTGTTACTAACACACTTATTTTACATACTTATCATAATTTGGCGCATAACTTGTTCAAAATGAAAAGCAATGCATGCCTGAGCAGCATGCAGGGCCACATTTATTTATAAAATTATTGAAGCGCTTCTGTATGACCTTATCAGCCTCTAATATCTCTGAGGAGAAATGGTGGCTGCTATTTTAGAAGTTGCTTCCTTTCATTGATTGTTTTAGACGTTTATTTCTGCACCGGCCTCCTGAGCTCATCAAAGTCCATTTTAATCCATGGCTGAACTTTGACTGGTCGATGCAAAATCTTTATTTTTTAGTTTGTTTTATGCTTAACTGCTTCGCAGATTCAAGAGAAAAACACCAGTGGGAACCAGAAGCCCTCCACCAGTGTATACAACAGGTGTTATAAATACTGCTGTACATTTTGTTTCTGACCAACGAGTCGCCGTGCATCATGAACCAAACACGTTTTCATTGCTTCTATTCAAAGGTAATCACAAGAAGAAACCTTGTAGATCAACACTATTATAATTTGTCAAATTTGCTTGTTACTTCCTAATAAATAGATCAATCTCAGTTTATTCTCTCAGTTTTTTTTCTAGTCTCATAGAAAAGTCTTAAAGCATTGTGACTGCTGTATTTACCAGAACGACAGTGTGTAGTCTCCTACAAAGGTTTCGCTCTCCCGGACCAGGAAGGAGCCGTCAGGAGCTCCGGTCTCTTGGCAGTAATCCGACAGGAGCCTCTCAGCGATCTGCCGTCCGTCCCGCCCAGCGCCAAGCTTTCCATGAAACCATTTCTCCGTCACATGCTGGTCCATAGTGTTGAGCACCTTAACAGAAACAAAGACATCAGTCAAACTGCAGCTACAGTGTTTCCATACTCTGCAGGATACATCAGCTTTAATACCATTTCCTTATTGGCCACCTTTATCTTCTAGACTAGCAGGTGTAGTTCTGCAAGTTTCATTAACTTCAATTAAATGCTTTTTAAGACCATCATTATTTCAATTTAAGACCAAACATACACTTAGAAATATTTAAGTAAGTTCTGTGCCTAATTATTAGTGTACTTAAATTTGCATCAAAAAGTTAAAAATAGCTCAAATGTTTTGCAATTAAGTCCTTTCTAATGCGCCGTTTACTTTGAGCCTTGTAGTTTTGTATCAGCCAGAATTATAAAACTAGTATGTAATAATGGATTTGAGCACAGAAAAAGTTAATGAAGCGCAGACAACAGATAAATATATCTAAATGTAACAAATATGGAAAATCTGGGCCCAACTTTTGAATGTCTTACATTGAAATGATTAAATTTAAGACATTTTCTCACCCAGCAGTAACCATGCATTCAGCATTAAAATAACCTTCATAGAACTGGTCAACTGTGTTGGTGAGCTCAAAAGTACTCGTAGGGCAAAAAAATATAATTTTTACAACTAAAATTACCAAAAATATTCAGATTTTTTTATTTCACCAACGCAACAATAAACAAAGAATGATCTATAAACAAATACAGTAATGCAATTTTTGTTTCTAGGAAAGGGATCATAAATCCAAAACGCTTTTTCCACGTTTTCCTTGTTTAATGAAAAGCAGCCAGCTTGCTTATTATTTTGGGCTCAAGAAAACTGAAAAAATATTGTCTCTTCTCAGCAATAAAAACAGGATGTAAGCCAAATCAGATTTGGGGGCACCAAGCTGTACTTTATTGTACAAGTCAATGAGAAGATGTGGACTTATTTACTATGAAAATAGTAAGAAATCAGAAAGCTAGACAAAGATACACACTTTGAGTTGCATCTAATATTTTTGTAAGTAGATTTTAAAGCAAAAGTTGTATGTTTGTCCCGATTTATTTAATTTATTCTCGAATCAAATTGAATTGTGGTAGTGGGGTTGGGGGACACACGTAAAATCAATTCTGGGCCACAAATAGTTTCTGGGCCCCACTTTGAACAGTGGGGCCCGTTTTTGATGGAGTTTTTTAAAGAGGAGTTGCTCATTAAAGCATTTGTATTTAGAACCTTTAATTTTTGTAAAGGTGTAGCAAAGATTAGATCAGTCAGACTGAACAAAACTCATCTAAGCAACATTTGAATTTTAGTGTTACTTCTCTGCTTACTGAAAATAAAACATGTTTGCTGTGCATTACTAGTCATTTTTGGTCCTGCAGCTTGAATGTGGTTTAAAAACTTTTTAAACCACATTTTACGTTACATTTCAATGGAACCTCGCCAACCCCGCCAAAATTGCTCTTATGAAATTTCCCTGTTTATTGTCCCCCTCCAATAATGAGATGGGATTTACACCCTTGCTTGTACTAACCTCTTTAAGCTCCTCATCCTCATCATTACCCACGTTATTAGTGGTCTCCTCTGAATAGTAGATCTTATTGTGAGTCAGGACAAAGAAATGAGGGTACCAATCCTGTAAAAAAAAGGAGATAAAAGATGCAATAAAATGAAAAATGTATAAAACTTTCAAAACCAACACATAAGAAAAACTGCAGCACTTTGTGTCATTTTTACAGCTACAACATTTAGAACGACTGGAAGACTTGGGGATATGAGCTGCAACTTTCCAATCCCCCATCTGTCTCTGAACAGCCTTTCATGTGGCATCAGCTCTGCAGTTTCCAGGCAGTGAGAATGCTTACATGGTTAATGGGATCTTCCAGGTAAAGGATGCCGTTTTTGATGGAGTTGCTGATATCATTCTCAGAATAAGGCGTGGCTGTCGGCACCTCCTCGTAGGCGCTGCCCTCTGCCAGCTTCTTATGCTGAGGCACAAAGAAAGAGAAGGACAGTCAGGAGCAGCAACATTTTAACCTGTGTAGAAATGTTATTCCTAAAAGACTAAGAGTGTTAAAGGACAAATATATGTTAGAGCAACACAATATCTGAATATAGAAAAGATTTGACATAAATAAATGGTCAGATAAGTAACTAAAAAAAAAACTGACACACTAACTCTCTGAGCCACAGCACTTGAAGAACCAGGAAGAACCATATTATATGGATATTAGTGTAACACCTGGATCCACCCTGTCTGATAAACTATGATTATAAATAGGATAAGGTTTATTTCCTTGATTAAAAAAATAACTAATTTTCTTGTTAAATGTTAAATTTATTTGGATGGAATGAGCGTGTTTGCTAAAAAAAAAGATCCTTTCCCGCCCTTCAAACCTGAGGGAGGACGAAGCTAAGATCCAGAATTCTTGCAAAAAGATATAAAAAAAGAATAATATTAAAAACCCTTAATTGATTTTTTTTTTAAGGCCCAACCTTAATGAGAATCTTCTTTTTGAGCTGGTTGGGTGAAGGCAGGCCGTCTGCAGCCATATCTACTGCTTTGGTCAGCAGCATGTCTCCAAACACTTTCTTGAACTGGGTGGCCATATTCCTTTGCTGAACAATGCTACAGTGATCCTCAATGGACAGGATGATAGGATACCTGAGGGAGATGTACAGATTAAACCAAGATAGGTTGAACATTTCCTAAAATATCTGTTTCTGCAGACAGACATATTGATAAAGGATGACACATCTACATTCTTTCCACTTGTGCAATCTTCTGATCTCAGTCCTTTCTTAGTGTTTTGTTTTCTTATCGAGAACAAAAGTCATAAAGGAGAAACACAAGCTGGTGAAGACAGGAAGACTCACTCGGATGTGACAAAAGCGTGATCTTTGATGGTGTTCAGAACATCGTTGAACTTGATTTTCGTCGTGAGGGTGTGTCCGTGATAAATAACCGGCATCGAGTCAGGACCATCCCAGCAATCCACTGAAAGCAAACAGACGACTTTATTCTTAGTAAGGAAAACATGACGCATTTGCATGCACCCAAGAAACTGTCACTGTCACGGTTCAGCTAAAAGGTTGAAAGTAATCTTAAAGTTATGACGACAGAGCAGATCATGTGTGCTTACGTACATTCGATGCAGCGACATCCCATTCTCAGACACCGAGCGTACGCCTCCAAGGACGACTCGCTGGCAAACTGGTCTCCCGTCAGGTAGCTAAAAATAACCAAGCAAGAAAAACGTATGTACATAAAGCAAGTTCATACATTAACAGCCAACCAGAAAGAACAGACACACAGTGTCTTTGTTTATGTATTAAACAAACAAAAACAGCACAGCAAAATTATAAGTCCTGTTTCTCTTTTGTCAACAGAAGTTCTTGTTTCATATCCATTCAAACAGACTCAAAGGAACATGGGAAATTTTCACTTCACCCCTTCAGAAAGTATTGTTTCACTTCCAGGACAAAAGGTTATCATCAGAAGTGCCTTTCTCACACTTTTCAATGCCTGGAAAAATACTTCTTCTTACTGAATACCAGCATGAATATTATTCTGGGACATAACGAGGAAATAATACGCTTTTATCTGATACAAGAAGTCAGTGTAAAAGGCTTGTTTGGGGAAGAGGATGCCAGGCTTCAGCATTCCCAGGACCCGACTACAATTGACAGAAGAAAACTTTCTTCATCGGGGCAGCTTTTCTTACGTGTTGTGTGAAGAGGAGATCCAGTAGTGGGACAAGGGGTTGTTCATGTTTTCAGCACACACCATGTCCAGGGAGGAATCCCAGATGGTGTTCTCTTTGGAGAAAAGGTATGTGAGGAACTGCAGAGAGGAGAAAAGAGCAAAAGTTTGTGAATGAAATTATTTCAGAAATCTTGGCTTGGTTTATCCACAGTTAGCCCAGTTCAAAAAGTGAAAATTCTGTATTGAACATGGAGATAAATCTTAAACAAAATTACACTGCAAAACCAATAACAGATTATATTTAATTTTTAAATGTCAGGTGACTGAAGAGTATGTGCATGTACATAACAGTAGATTATGTAATGCTGTAAGGTATGATTGTGCATAAATTACTGCATTAATGCAGATGTTAAGGTAGCTCAGGATGCTTAAATAGTCACCATTAGAAATTAGCCACACCCAACAATGTTTACATTGTTGGGTGTGGTGTCTCTCCTTTTCATTTTGACAAGAACATCAGACAATAGATGACCTTAAGATCAGGCAGGTTTTTCCTGTCTGAACTACATGGTGATTAAACCAGGTATTGGTACCTTTGACAGTATGAGAAGGCATCAAGTTCCAATGGAAAATTAAACCAGCATCTCCATAAAGCTCGTCAGGAGAGACATAAAGTGGTCTAAAATGTCCTGATAGATGCACTGACATCCAACTTCATAAAATACAGTGGAGCAACATCAACAGATGACGTGTCCCCAAAATTACCACCAGCTGTGTAAACGTCACACTGGACGTCATGAACCAGATTGTAAGCTGCAGTCTACGCCCTTTTTTTAAAGATTTACTTCAGTTCTCTCCAGGATGCAGTTATTCCTTCTGCTGTGACACCTTTTCCACCACATTTATTTCCATCTGCCCAACTTCCTAATAAGAAGCTTGCATTCAGCACTAAGACACATAAATAAAATAATCAGAAACAAAGGGATAGACAAGAATGTTTTGCAGTGACTTAAAATGAACAAACAAAAAAAAATGCTAACAACACTAACGTTCATCTTGTTCATTATGTCCAGGGTGCTTTAAGAATAATTACAGATTGTTTAAAATGCAACTACGGTAATGCTATTTCAACTTTTAGTCATTATGTGAAAACGCAACAAGAAGTTGTTGGATTTTGTTTTTGCCGTAAAGAAAAGACAGTTAAGGCCTGTTTCACTGTTATACATATCCCTGATAATCTCCGGCTTAAAATCTAAAATCCTTTGGGTGGTCCACCCTGGAATGAACAGGATCACCTCCTGTGTCAGCGGATTGGTTTAAGATCTTTGAATGTCTGTGGCTCCAATCATCTGCTATTAGTGACAACGCGCCGTCCCATGTGGATGTTTGTCACTGTGGTTTCTCGGTTCTGTTTTTTTGGTCTCTCTTTCTGAAGGTGTAGTAGCAGACGTCTAGGGTATTTTCTTGTTTTCTCTTTAGCCTTCTTTTTCTCTGGTCTTGTCTCATTTTCTCTTAAACTCTTTATCTCACCTCTCTCCCTTTTTTCCCTTATTTACAGTCTCTGTCTACTACATTTGAAGTGTTTTATAAAAATCAAGTGGCAACGCTCCACTGACAACTATCCTAGAACTAGAACCACATTGTTCAACAGGAAACACTAAAAATATTTTAAAAACAGGAACAGAAAAAACAGGGTGATTATACCACTAATTTAGCACTGGTACTGTTTCGGATGGGGTCCTGGTTGAAACTGCAATACTGGACAAAGTCAATCCTGGAAACAATTATTCTACAGACTGTAAATGCTTTAAAAACATATTCAGACGGTAGTGCAGGTTCAACTGTTTCTGTACAGGAAGAAGTTTCTTGAGTCAAACCCAAGTTGAGACCTTTCTGTGTGGAATGTGCGGTTTCAGTGCTACTTTGTTTCTGCAGTGGTTTTTAGATGATTTACCCCAACTTTCATTACAAGTCAGTGGTGACACGTGAGATATAATGCAGCATCTTGCAAACTGCTAACAAAGTAAAATTACTTTACTGAACTCAAGTGAGTTTCTGGTCCAGCTGAAGACTGTATTTCTGCTTGTTAGGTGAAGGTATTGTCTAACTTTTGCCAGCATCTCCTGCAGACTGGTTCTCACCAGCTTCCTTTCCTTTTAAGTCATTACATTATTGGTGACCACAAAAGCATCCTTCGCATTCTGCAGAACTGTCATGAAGCCTTTTGGTAAATAGCCTTTTCTGACTGCGTAGGAGATGGTATTTTAGGCCAAGATCATTGGTATCCATACATATCAGTGTCTGAATAATCTCCCACCCACAGCTGTAGCACAGAGAGGGGCATTGGAAAACTTTACACATCTGACATGTTTCCATTAACGAGTGAAACCCTTAGAACAGAAGAGGGTAATTTATTTACCTCCTCTGGATGGAAATATGGATCCTCCACTTCCCTTAGGGGGTCTTTCAGGTAGCTAAACATAAACTCCTGAACCTTGTTGTTGTCCGAGGCCCACAGTTCCTTAAATGCCCAAACAATACATAAAAAAATAGAGTCAAATTAGAGAGCACAAACCAAAACAAATTCAGTGACATGTTAAATAGCTGAGGGATTACCTTCTGGCATTCTACGAGGAAGCTCTGGAAATCCTCCAGGGTGATCCTTTCATCAACTACGTTACCCATGAACCTGTTTGAGAAGAAAGCAGGAAATTAACAACTGACATTCAAAAAAAGACAGACTGTTCACATCGGAGTCTCGTTTTTAGGACCTACCTTTGCATAAAAGGGATCTCCACCTGAAAAGAGGTTTAAAAAAAAAAGAAAAAGAAAACAAAATATTTTAGTTAATTTCTATCACAGTGCTGTACTAATGCTGTGTGCAGTCCTGCTTATGTAGACAGACACAGACTTCCAGCAGGTTGGGTGAGGCCACTGGGGTCATCCATTTAATGTGACCAGAGTCTGTCTGCTTGCTCATCTGTGTGTCATAATGGCCTCCACTAGAGGGGTTTGGTGGGTTTCAGCCGGTGCATATTGATCTTGCAGCCATTTGAGAACACACAGATGGGGGATGAAGTGGGCCTCAGCAGGGGATCGCAGGAGGGGAAGAGTGATGGGAGCACATAAAATGCCTGCACTTACATTTTTCTGTGCATCGAACATGAGGTTTCGATAAAGCTGGGCAAACTGGCTGAAGGTCACGTCTCCATTCCTGGTTTCAGAGTCCTTACAAAGCAAGAGGAGATGGATGAATGTGTAAGGAAGAACCTTCACGATAAAAATCATAAATCTTATGGTGGAACAGGAAGTGGGCAGGGAGAGAGAATGGAAAGGTGGTCTGTGATAAGACGGAGAGAGGTTACCGGAAGTTTGTCTTTGATGAACCTCATGTTTGGCACCTTGTAGTTGACCTGGCTCAGCATGTTCTTCAGATCCTTATAGGATATCCTACGCACACACACAGGCACGTTTTGTGAAAACAAAAATCATTAAACACTAAAATGCATGAGCACGTAAAATCCATCCAGCCTGGACACCGTCCTATCAGATTTATTTTTCTACTGCTTCATTTCTACTACAGAGCCTGGAATTGTTGGCAGGCGATGAGAATAGCCTTAAAAAATAACAAAGACAGGGATGTTACAGACAAACATCTCTGCACATCTCCTTCGTGCTCTGCAGTCTGTTTCCTGCTGCAGGAAGAGGGGCTAGTGTTTGGCTCTTAGGTCAGTTCCTTCACTACACCTCAACTGAGCGCTGACAAAACACCCAGCATCCAGATGGAACCAGTTCACTTTACTCTTGATTATTAAACAGCCACTGGAAGAAGGAAAGTTACTTGCTGCTGATCTAAAAAAGGGCATTTCACAAAGCAAACTAAAAGAAAATATCTTGTTCTCTATAGCAGTGGCGACCAAACTGTTTTTTTTATTTATTTACCAAAACCATAAAGTTGAAAGTGCTGAGCGATATAAAAATTAAAAAAGAATTTTTTAACTAATTATGATGAACCTGTTGAATGTTTGCAGTCAGACTTAAACAGTGAAAGTGAAAAGTACAGCATACAAATTCACTATACAGAGATAAACACTTTAAGGCTTTATTCCTTATAATTTTGACTATAGAAATTTAGAACATTGTGTAAAAGTTGCCCATTGAGTGACTCTAATCAGTTTATCAACTACAAGCACCTGTAAAGGTTTTCTGAGCCTGTCTCTGTCTGGGTCAGTAGGACACAGTCTTGGGGAAAACTGCTGACTGGCCAAAAAAAATACTGGACTGTTGCTCAGTGGCCAAAAGTCCTCATTTCAAAAGAAAGTACGTTTTTCGTTTTCAAATCAACATTAGAGTCCTTTTGTAAAAAGTGCAACTGACAATTTTTGAGAAATACCTACAGCATGTGTTGTCATACATTGTAAAACTTTGCAAAAAGAGGATAGTCACATTTTCTTTGATGGGATGTTAATATTTGTGAAAACATTAAAAAAGCACCCAGTTTTCAATTTAATGGTAACAAAAAGAGATCTAAATATAATTTGTACTCTTAGTGTAATTCTGTTGTGGAACTCCGAAGCAATAATTCCATAAAAAAAATTTCAAACTGCTAAAACTTTCATTTATTATTATATCTTTTTTTGAAAACACTTGATTCTTTATCATTTTTAGAAAAAGTATTTGAGAGCCATTTTGGAATGAGCCTGTGCCACAGAGAATTCTGGTGCTGTTGTCAAGAGGAAGATAAGGGACACCAGATCCACTGCTTCCATACCACAGACTTTGTGATCTGTGAGCCATAATCATCAAAATTACAACACACACAGGCTTGAAATATCCCACTCTATGTGCATATGGAATATATGCGCAGTATAAATGAAAAATATTTAGTTGTGCTTAGGCCTGTCGCGATAAACAATAAATCAATTAATCGCACGATAATTGAAAATTATCCACCTCATTTTAATTTATCGGCTTTATTGTTTCTTCCTGCCTTTTTATCTTTCTATTGATGACACTGGATGAAAAGAGGCTCAACTCCGGTGCTCTCCACTGACCCCTCCCTTCCTCATTTCCTTAGCGTAATGCCGAGCTCACACTACGCAATTTTGGAATTGTCGACCAACCGTTGGCCCATTTTCAAAACCTGAGAGACCACACACTAGCCGACAGCAATCATAGGTATAACGGGTTCAATCATGCCGTGTGGTGTCCAACAATGGGCATAAAACAATGGCTACAAGTCCAGTTAACTAATTTTAAAACCAGGCATTAATCAATATTTTACTACAATCTACTTGCAATGCATGTGGCTAGTGTCAGTGTAAAGTCCTGACTGAATGAAAATCATTATAACCTATTTATGTCACGTTAACGATGAACAGCTGAAAAGTTACCGGGTTTATCAACAGCGGTAGCAATTTCGCTCCAACCCCTCTCCTTGCCATTTCTGTGGATATTCTTTGCACAAAATGTTGAATAAACATTAATGTTGTTTCCACATATCATCTCCAATGTCCGCTGGATTTTGGGTTGTGCAGTGTCAGCTCGCACGGAGGGGAATCCGTGCTTTCTGATTGGCTACCT
Source organism: Xiphophorus hellerii (assembly GCF_003331165.1). Lineage (NCBI taxonomy): Eukaryota > Metazoa > Chordata > Actinopteri > Cyprinodontiformes > Poeciliidae > Xiphophorus > Xiphophorus hellerii. The sequence goes on along the minus strand of NC_045672.1, from coordinate 18,711,556 downwards.
GTCCCATTCAATAAGCGGAGTTCTCGCTCCCAGTAAATCCCACACGCTGCAGTGATAAAGTGGCCAAGACAATCCAACATGTTGAATAAGCCTGATTTAGATTGGAGCGGCCACGACGTTCTACCGACTGAACCCAACCAGTCGGAACACACTACGAGATAATCGGTTGCGATTATAGCAAATCCAATCTTAAACGTTGGACGTTGTAAGATTGTCGTAAGGAAAAAAAATATGTAGTGTGAACTATTGCATCAGGTAGTCGGATGTGCCCATCTTCTCTATCTAAATCTAATGATTATTGAAGGGCAATATAGTATACAAACTTCATAATCTGTACTCTTGGTTGAATGTAGTTTTTATTTCCACTTTGGTTTTACGATGTTTATCAGTTCCAGTGTTAAATGTTCTTTTGAAAATAAAGTGTATTTATTTTTGGCAGGATATTTCCTGCATTATTATGTCATTACCATTGCATCAGTTTAAAATGGTCTTCAAACAATATTATCGTTTATCGCAATAATTTTCGAGACAATTAATCGCTCAGCAAAATTTGTTATCGTGACAGGCCTAGTTGTGCTGTCTAGAACTTACCTGTCCTCTCTGTTGCGATCAGCAGCATAGAACTGCTTGCGTAACCACCTAGAAGATGAGAATGAATGGACTTAACATTTTTAATAAAAAACAAACTTGGATGATAAGGACATGTTTGCTTTAGTGTACCTTTCTATTTGTAATGGTGTTGGTGATTTCAACGTGTCGTCCCTGAGCCACTTTAACCCCTTCACCCACATGGACATCTCCTCATCAGATGTTGCTGAGCGGTTAGTAAGAAACAAGAGTCATAAATATGAAGGCACTACATATAAAAAGCAGTCATAATTGAAAGAAAATGTCCCTTTTTCCACCAACTGAGGTTTGCTACAATGACAGATGAAGAATGTTTGTGCGCATACCTGCCAAGCTGAGGGATTTAAGGCGAAACTCCGTGCCATAGAGAATAACGAAGCAGAAGTTGTCAAGCCGTACTGCTGAGTCCTCGACATAGCGCTCAAAGTCCCGGGACTTCTGACCAGGACGGATCTCTTTGATCTCTCGAATGTCAACTGTAGGACCAGACACACAGAAAACAGTGAGCAAAACAAAAAAAGTCGCCATTTCTTTTCAGGACCATTTCCAAAGACGATGGGAAACTAGGCACAGGGCCATTCACTGGAATCCAGATACACCCAAGCTTTTAAAAACTGATAAAAACACTTTTTGCCATACCATTTCCTTAATTACATGCACTTAGTACTCTACTTACTGCTGGGCTATTAAGTAAACATCCCCTTCATGAACTGTGCATTCCTTCATCACATGCCCACATGATTTCTGCCACTGAACCTGCACTTTGAAGCCCAGAACACAAGACTAAAGAACGCACAGATGAGCCTGTGAACTTCATGAAGTCAGCTTTGATGACATTATATGGTAAATATATTTTATAAATGGTACTGTTTGAGAATACTGCAAGAATGCATATGAATTAAAAAAATATCTATATTTATTTTCTCATGGAAAGTTTACAATTTGTAATATTTCCACAAATTCCCAACCAAAATTCCCATGAAAAGTTTCTGGGAATTTTCCACCCCTTGATGTCCTTTCAGGGAATAATGCAGCATCGCCTCTGCTAATCTGATGTAATGTACTGCCAGACGGCTGCCTGTAGGAACATCATTACACTTTGACTTTCTTAAGAAAATCTATATTTGTGTTTGGGAACATTTCCAAATAGGAAAAAACACAGTCAGTCAGGGTGGAAAGTAAAAGGGTGAGTCCCATCCACTGTTTAGCAGCTGACTGCAGGGTAGCTGCTGGAGCAGACAGCCCGACTAGTTAATCAGTTAATAGCTTTTTATGCTTGAGGTGTCCCTTAAAGAGCAAAATGTCAACAACTAGAGATGCACCAATATAATTTTTTTTGCCTATATCAATATCCAATATTAATATTGCTGTTATGGCCAACATTTAACAATGTCTTTTATATTACATCTAAATTTCATAAAAGTAAAAAAACAACCACACCGCTGCTATTGCTTCTCTGCTTCAGTTAAAAATCCCACAACCCTGCACTGCATCACTGTCATAATGAGCAAACAAACACCACATAGTGACTACACTTCCTTCTCCCTCCCGAAACAGAAACGGTAACAAGTTGGAAATAAACACTTGATATTGATTTCAGTACGGTTTTAGTTATGGTACCAACATAGATATAAAAAACAAAACAAAACAAAAAAAAAGACTGACATTGTGTTAATGTTGATATTTTTGACATCCTTGTCAAAAACTTCTCATATTTTGTGCAATAAGCAGCTGAAAACTACTACTAATATTAGCAAGTCTGCATCATATTTATTATCTTATTATCATTCTAAGTTACAGTATAAAAAAAACATTGTATGGTTAAGAAGAGCATCATAATATAACCATTGTTAAATTATTTTAGGGACAGATGTTTTTGCAACCAGGAAGTATTGGTCATTTTTGGTTTAAATAAAATAATTTGGATTATTTTGACTGGATGTAAATCTTGTGTTGTAAAAATACAATTTCTACTCCAGGTTATTATAGTCAGAAACTCATAGTCAGACATTTGCCTAACAGGGAGAAAAAAAAAAAAACATTAGTAAAGCTTAATAAGAAACAACCTTTTCCATTCTGGGCCTGTAAATGACAACATTTTCTAAGACATATGGTAATTCTGTGGTAATGTTAAATACCTACTGAAATAGCTTCAAGCCTCCTAAGAAATTTTTTCTTTTTTTCGTTTAAATCTTATGTATAATAATTTTAAAAATAACAGTTGAGCTAACAGAGTAACACGTTTTATGCGGCCCCTAATCACATGAAGCAGAGGTTGAGAACATCAGCCAAAACCACAATTGATTCACTTTACGTGCCATACAGTACAAAGATAACCATCAACACGAATGAGACAAATATGAAGCTTACAACCAATAAATTCACTTCAAATTGCATATTGCATCATAGACACTTCTATATACAATCCGTATTCTAACAGGAAACTGAGCCAACTATGCCGCAAAGAGACGCAGCAAATAGATTCTGTCCTCTTTAAGGTGTGTCTTGGTGTGATTATCAAGTAGTCTGGAACTTTCCAAGAGTAAAGGCTTGAAGAAACTCGTTGGGTCCCTGTCGGTACTACTTTAGTAGCTTTTGAAAACCCAAAACTCTCCTTCTAAAAACACACATTTCTTTCAGCTCCTGCTCCTCTTCCTGCCCCCGTACCACACATCCTGTGCTTTTGTCGCCTACACACCACATCTGTGCTTGTGCATAGGTGACAGTGTGCATGCTCTTTTGTCGGGTAGTTTAAACTAGGTCTTCTTGTAGCTTGCCAGTCATACCTCACATCTCAGTTTACTTCACCCTCTACACAGCCAGCAGACATCCGTTGACTGCAGGGGAGCTGGAGTTGCTGTTAGTCATTTTGAGTCAAAATATTTGGAGGCTTGTGTCAGGAAGTAAAGGAGATAGCCAGAGGTGTGACCTAACCCGGGGAGTTGAGAGAAGGTATTCCTGCAACACACCTTCTTCAAGTTCCTTCTCCCATATCGGCCAAATTCCAGTTCCACAACAAAGTTCTCGTATTTGTTTCTTTTAACTAAAAATGCTCATGAACGAGTAACTAATATGGCTTCAGGTTTTTATTTAAGTATTTAATCGTAAGACTACTGCCATATTATTTGTTTAAGTGGATCCTTCAAGAAACACTGTAGCTCACAATATGACACTACGCAATCCACATTAGTTAGTTTATTGGCTTAAGTTAAACTGGAGACTCCTCTTTTCTCAACAGCTGCCCACAACAACATAACTCAACCTTCTCCAAAACACTTAAACTGGATCGATTCAGCGCCAGAGCTGAGCTCGTTTTCCAATGGGGAAAAAGACGAAATTGGCAGCATTTTTATTGGAGCTCATTCAGAAGTCCTTTAAGCTTGCGTGCTTATGTTCCACTAATTTGTTGATACAGATCTCATAAAAAACACTGAAATGAGTGTCAAGAGTGTAAAAAAACCCAAAAAAGTGCGTCACTTACAAAAGAAACGAGGTCTGAACTGAGTGCATTTGCCCTTCTTTTGCAGGAGGGCTGGAAAAAGCAGGTCACAGCGACAATAAACTTTCCACACATGAATGCAGGTTACTCACTGCATTTCTACAGATCAGCTACACAGAACCTAATGAATGACTTACTACTTAAAAAGAAAATAGGACATATTTTATGATTTTTTAACTGTTTGCTCTTACTTTCATTTACATGTTTAAAGTCTTGAAATAGTTAAGGGAATAACAAGAGGCAGAAACTTGCGACAGAATGGCACTGTAACTCTGCTATTCTCAGCAAAGTAAAACAAGAGTTTTTTTAAAAGGCAAATTTGAGCTAAATGCAGCAGAAAATCCTGATAAATAAACTTTAGGGTAGTAAACACCTGTTGCTATGGTGTCAGACTGTCAGGTTATTGAAAATATGATCGCTGTGAGAAAACACAAATAAGGTGTGAGTAAACGGCTGCAATTGAAATAACACTACACATTCACCTGGCTTCACTGAAACCACTTTCTGGTCTCTGAGCGGATCGTAACGGTGCAGTGCAATAGGACATGACACACAGGTTCATCACATATTTCTGTTAGAATAAAGTGCAAAAGTACTCTGAACGCACTACCATACTGTACGCCATCACTCCGTATATTGTTGCACACATAGCTGCATAATATGAGAAATGACGCTGGAATGATCAGACTAATCATTATTAATTAATTATTGAAATAATTGCTAACTAATTTTGTAACTGATTAATTGTTAAGTAGAGCATACAGACTCAAAAAAGGCCAGAGCAGCAATTATGATAAAACTGTAAAAAAAAAAAAAAAAGTAAAAAAACTATACATTTTGCATTAAAGATACAAAAACATTTTGTCTGTTAATGTGTCCAAATCGGATTTCCTCAAGTGGTGTTTAAAGTTTCAGTTTAAACTGGTTCAAATACTGTATTTTATCCCATATTAAGCACCTTTTGCCATCCAATTAATAATCGATTAATCCAAAAAAGTATGAACAGATTATCTCTGTTTATGATATCACTGTTTATGATAAGTCGAGGAGAAGTTTTTTTTTTGGCTGCAGATGTGTCCTTTGCTACAAATGATGAAGTGTATACTAAGGGAATACCACATTTCTGGCAATAACATGTTTATGGGAATACTTTTTTTTTTTCTTCATTTTGCAAGTTCCACGTGTTCGAACTGAAAAGGGGAAGCAAGCATTCAGTGTGATGGTTCCTACAGCCTGGAATCAGCTCCAGTCTGAATTCAAGATGTCAGAACTGATTTCATTGGATTTATTTCGAGCGGTTCTTAAAAACAGGCAACGAGAGTCTATTAAACAGTGTCACTGCTTTTAAATTGTTTTCTATTGTTTTACACTTGTGCATATGTATTAATTTGTTTTATTTCGTAACCAGGTTGCTGTGTATCGCAGACTTCTGCCCAGATCCCTCTTGAAAATGAGATCTAGATCTCAATGGGGTTTACCTGGTTAAATAAAAAAAAATAAAAAAAGTATTTGTATACATTCATGTATTTCTAATTTTGTATATGCCATTTTTAAAATCTGATTAATTGTCAGAATACTTGATAGAATAATCGGTTACGAAAATAACTTTTGGTAGAAGTCCTAAATAGAAATCCATGCAATGGCAAACATTGCTGGAAAATATTGTGATAAATACTTTTTTTTTTTTTTTTTGCTCAACTCGAGTCCTCTCAGCACTCAGTGTAACAATCGGGACCTTGGACAATAATCTCTGACGTGCAGATGAGAGTGCATCCAACAGGTTGAATATCGTACTGCAATGCAAAATATGTATTCATTGGCATCATTAGCCAGTGATTATTGCATTCCAAATAGGTTTTTGCAATATCAAGAATATAACAATAAAACGCTAGCAGTAGCAACTGTTACTTTTAAAATCATTCACTTTAGAAATGACACGTAGGAAGAAATCTATTCTTTTAAGCCCTTTGCAAAGAACAGAAAGATAACAGCTGGTGAGCTCGTCTGCACTCAATAGAAATGCACCTAAAATTGAGCTGCTGACCAAAAAAGCACAATTTTCAGCCTTGATTAGTAATGGCTGAATAATAATAAACTCAAATGTTTATTTTTTCAATTGGTGAACACACAATACACAAGACGTTTTGCTGCAGACAATGTTACTAAGAGAAAAGTTGACGTTAGCCATTTTTAGTTTCATAATGAAAATAAAGTCAAAGAAACATGAACAGACGCAAGAAGTTATTTAAAATGAAACTCTACTTGCTGCAGCATGCCAAGTCATGTCAGTAGGTTATTCAGGCTGTGAGACAGTGAGAGAGAGCAATACTTGCACAAAACTGTAGTTGCTAATGAAGACAGCCTTTATAGAAGTCTCAGGGAATACTTTTGGAGAAAGCTGTTTTAGTAATGCCCACCCTGCTAACTGTGCTAATTGCAAAGATGCTATAATTTTAAAATTAAACTGCAATTATTTCACTTCTACAGCAAAACAATACTTAGCATTAACTGCTCTCTTAGACACACTGATGTTGATTCTGCTCACAATATAACTATTTCTTGAAAGAAAAAAAGTCAACTGTAAAAAAAAAAAAAAAAATGAAACAGTGAAAAGGCTGTGATTGAAAGTGAGTCCATAGAATAATTTAACAAATGATTAGTTTCTATGGCTCACATGTGAGTAATAGAAACTTGACTTTGCTAGTCAAGCCCAAAAAAGTGAAACTTTTCTATAATCGTCTTTTTGTTTCATCATGTTCTGTAACTTACAGAGACACAATCTTTAATCATTATGTTTCACTTGTGAATTAAGTGTTACAATATTTGGTTGTCTCTTTTCTGCAGTTGACAGACTTTTGTAACCTCATTATTTGGGTAAATATGTACATAAAACATATCACCACCTGTGTTTGAGATCGTTTGTGCTTTAAGAATCCAATCAGCACTCGTATTTTGGAGTACTTTGTAATCATATTGTGAATATTTGGGACTATTATGAGACTCTTTTGAACCTTGTTATGCAGCTCTGACCCCACTGACCTACGTCCAGAGACAAAGACCACTGCTGACACAGCAAAGTCAAATTAATCTCAAGAGGTGTCTGTCCCAGTGGTAAAAATGTACAGAAATTCAAGAAAAGTGCAGCTTTTACTATTAAAAGTCACCCTGATAGGTGACCCAATGGTTTAGAGTCGATCCTTTTCCCCAACATATCATTAAGTCTGTCACGATTACAAAAATTTACTGGATGATAAATTGTCCCAGAAATTATTGCGATAAACAATAATATTTTTGATTTGAGATGAATTTTAAATAATATAATGATATTGGCATAATAATCCACGAATTGCATTATTTATTGATCTCTCAAACATCAATAAGATTTAATGTCTAAGAACAATTAAAATACCATTTAAACATTTTAAATACCCAAAATAAAAATAAAAAAACTCTAAACAAAAATAAAATGGAAATAAAATCAAAACACAACCAAAACCGTAAACATAATGGATTATAAAGCCTCTGTAAACTATTAATAATTAGGCTCAGACAGGTAAACAGACAAAACTACCAGTTTTAATTTATTATGCTATTAATTGATTTATTGCGACAGGGTTACATATCATACTAAGCACCAACAAGTCATACTGAAAAACCTTTATGTTGAAGTCGCCTCTCAGGTAAGAGGACTAAGTTAACCATGTTCGGAATCGGTGAGGAGCTTAAAAATAAGGAAACTACGAAAGGTGTAAAAAGTTTCTTTAAAGAAAATCATTTTCTACTGAGGCATGTTGGCTGCTCCATCAGGTTACTGGAGGTCAGATTTTAGATGACAGTAAGGAGCTGAACGCATTACAGCAAAGGTTTTCAGTTCAAATATATTTCACCGCCTGTAGACATAAGACACTTCTGTTGATGTTGCTCAGTCAGCTGCATGCCTTAACATGAATGAAAGTAATTATGCAAGTTTAATATTATTTTACAAAGTTAGCAACAAGTCAGGAAAATGTTCAAGTGTGCGCACTAAAGTTTACTATAGGAGACTGAGCAAAATCGTTGCTTTTAGCTTTAAAAATAAAGACAGTGCGACTTTCGCTGTATATCTCAGAAGTTAAAAGTGGCAGATGGCTTTGATGCATGCTCATGTCACTTGTTATCAGGACCATGCTCAAGCAGAATGTCAACAGATCATCTGTGAGATATACAGTAGATCTGCTGAGCATGATGTTGCAACAAATCTATTTTTGACTTTTAAGAGTGAGACCCTCACCTCTTAAAAAGACTGAGATCCAACACTTTTTCATTTGAAATTCAGTGCATATTTAACAACCCCCAATTTTCTGTAAATTAATCCTCATAACCACATCCTGCTTTACCAAGCCACACGCAAATCTTAAAGCATCATATCATGTGTAAATCACATGTTATTAGGTTTGAAAAATATGCTAGAAGAAAAAAAATAGATGAAGGCTAATTCACAGAATTTTCACGCAGAAAATATGAAAAATAGTCTTCAGCTATTATAGCCGTTTCCTTCTACAATTGGTGTGCATCATTCCTTAACACCACTGATATGATAAGCGGTAAATACTCCAGGCCAGACTGATCCTGATTGATGACATACTTCCAGCAAATCCCAAAGACTCTATTTCTGTACATTAATGAACAGCCTAAGCTAATTTCACCTCTCCATGAGTATCGAATAACAGCTATGAGCTCATAGCACATGGCTGTATGAAACCCTTCGCTGCTTAAAACGACAACTAAGCTCCCCATCATTTCATTTCTTCTTCTTCTTCTTTTTTTTTTTGCATGCTCTCTCTCTCGTTGCATCCGGAGCAGATCGCAGCTGTGCTCGAGCCGACAGACAGGAGACTTAACGACTCACCGAAGGCCTGCGTGTTTTCAGGTTGACACCCATTAATGTAAAATTCTTACTAATGGAGTAGATCAGATAGGGAAAATGAAATACTAGGTCTTCTCGTCAATGACCCAGGATTTATTTCTTTATGTACGTCATAAACGTCATTTCGTCAAATACTCACGTCTACACTTGGGGGGGAAAAAAAGCAAAAAGTTGAAGTGGACTGGAGAGGTTGTGTGAAATTGTATTGATCCAGTAAAAGACAACATGTTCATGTAGTTCATTTCAGAAAAACTGTCTTCATTGTAAATACGATTTTGCTGGAAATACTAAAGCACAAATCTCTAAATCAAGGGACTTGAGTTAAAAAACAAACAAACAAAAAAATTATAAGCAAAGGGAAGTGATGGGAAACAGTCCAGCTCTCCAGAACCTTGGCTGCATAAAAACAATCATTTCTGCAGAAAAAAAAAATCTGTGCACTGGCTGGGCAACATTTAAGACACCTGCTTCTTAGAAAAAAGGATCTAAATTAATAACTAAGTAAAAAATGGATCGACATGCTCAAGCTGTACAACACATCAACTCATTTGGCACTAATAGAATTTTTTTTGCAACATCCCAATTACAAAAAACTGCTTGGATGGAATATTTGATTGCATAGTATGTTTCAATCCCCATTCATTGACACTCAATATGGTTAAGTGGGGCTCCAACTATTTGTGGTTCAGTATTCGCCTATAAGTGCACATAACTCCAAATTATGCATGGAAGATTGGCACATATCGGAAATTTTTTTATAAATATCTTAAATATTTGGGAAAAAAATGCAGTTTCGAAAGCTGAAATACATAGGTTCAATGCTACTTGCCACGTGATTGGCTGGCACTTGCAAAGGAGCGATAGCGCCAAGGAAGCATCCACTTGGTACTGAGGTGTTTTAAGCAGGTTTTTCAAAGTTAGCTTGTTAATCATAATGCATAAAAGTAATTACTTTTAGCGCTGTAATTTTCTTTAACATAGGATTAACAGACAGGCTTTATTACTTGAAGGAGCTCTATTTTTTCACAGATTGTCTTGTATTGTACCGCCCGTTATAGTAGTCAAACAAAAATGTAAAAAAAACATACTTTTTTTAAAACAGAAATCATCTACTGCCGTTTTAACGTTATTTCCTTCTTTGTTTCAGCTCTTTCTCAGTGGGACTAATCCCCTGTTTCCTAAAAAGTTGTTGTAACTCTCTGTCCCACCCTCATGTTCTACTACGAATTGTGCGCTACACTCAGAACAGCTGTGAGTGCTGCTCAGTAGAAACAGAATAAACCTCTGGAATTATTTTACTGTTGTAGACCAAAAAAAAAAAAAAAAACGCAGCAAAGCATCATTTTACATTCCATTATTCATTACTGAAGCAACACTAGACATCTTGAAACAAATGAAAAACATAAAAAAGGATAAATACAAAAGCAACAGCATGAGAAAGAATCCCATGTTACATCTGTCCTGCTTCAAAAATGAATTACTTTGAACAGCACTATTAAAAGTCTCTTTTAATAAGCTATTCCTTTGAACCTTCCTCAGAAAAACACTTGTCATGATTATATTAGTCAGTTTCCTAGAAGTCAGACCTCAAACAAATACAACATGTGACAACTTCCCAAAAATAAATCTTATTCTAACAGCGCTTTTTATAAAGAGTCCTAGTTCTGTACTTCACTCCCCACTGTTACATTTCATTCATTGTACTTTCTTTGTTTCCTTGTTATAATCCCACTTAAAATCTGTTGTCTTGGTTAATATTCCTAAATGAAGGAAAAACGCAGTTATCTGTGGGAGGATATGCATAAGAGCATTTCTGGCTATTTTTTTGTTTTTAAAGAGAATGTGTTACCTTTATGAATTTTCTTTTGCAGAATATTCTTGATATTGTTTGTCATGTTTGGTATTGATGAAATTATAACATACATTTGCATAAAATAAGTATATTTTTACCAAATTTTACAAACATAAAAAATACTAAGTTAAAGTATAGGAAAAACGTCTATAAAAACTTGATTAATTTGTGATTAGTCAAGAGTTAATAACGGACAATGTACAGTTAATTATGATTAAGTATTTTAATTAATTGACAGCCCTAATAGTAAGGTATATTTGGTGTTTTAACTATTAAAAATTGAGTTATAAGCATTTTTTAGTAGGGGGTCTAAAGTATTCACAGGTGATTGAGGTCCCTAAAACCCACAAATACTTGGGATCCACTGGAACAGGCACGTTCACTGCCTCATTATGCCCACTTTGTAATATTTTATATTGTAATGTATCTAAAAGTTTACATTTTCGATATAAATGCTACAAAAAGTTGAGTAGACCTGAAATTAATTTGGAATAATACAGTGCTGCTCACTGCCCAACAGCTTGTAAATAGAAGGCTCCCAATTTATTCCGTCGTTTCCAAATAATTTTAAGCAGTTGCTTGGAAATATTTCTAGTTGTGAAAAACACGGTCATGTTGTGGTAACAAAGGGAGAAACACCTTCCACTAGCAAGCAATCCCTGAGCACCATACCCATAAATCCCCACAATCCCACTGTATGGCCACAATAATGTGCACTCCTACAATATGCACAAAAGCATAGAGAATCCCATCATCGCTTAAAAGATGTCAATTTGGAAATCTGTCTTAAAAATACTTGCACCTCTTTCTTAAAATATAGCAGTTTCACACCCACAGAACCACCAGCCAGCACCCTAAATAAAATGGTGAAGCCGTTAGCACATATCGTTACATGTGTATGTGCAAAGGAACTTATTCTGAGCTTCATCTGCTCAAGTTGCTGGCTGCAGACCAAGTGATGCGATTCTAAAATAAATTTGTAAATTAGATCATTTATAGAGTAGTGGGGATATTTCAAAATATTCGTGACTGAGAAATTCCTAAAAATGATGTCATGTGTTGCGTCACTGTTTCTGTTTTGTTTTCTAGGGACGTGGTTGATTGCTTAAAAACATGTTGGAGAAAAATAAATAAAAGTAACGTAATCATGCTCCTTTCAAGAAAACTCCTGCTGATTTTGTTGAGGTAATGCCAAACCACATTAAGCACGTACTGCTAAAGCACAATTTGTTGATAATGACGGCTGAATGCAAAAGCCGGAAGAAATGCTGGTCAGACCTGTCAACCCAGAAAATAGTCTGATGCATTAAGAAAACAAATTAGGAGGCTTCAGGAACCACTATTGTATTTTCAGATTAACACGGTGCGTTTTCCATCGTGCCTACCTTCATTCATACAAACCAGTTCTGGCACAAATGGCATTCTATCCTAACATTGTTCAAAAGGTAAATCACTAACATCTCAGTGTGTGAGCGTGTCTCTGCAAGCTACTCACTCTCTCCTTCAATCTTGTCAGTGCTTCGCGTCCAGATAATAGTCCGCGTCTCCAGTTTTACTTGAAAAGTCCGTCTCTCCGGCCTCTGGGACTTCTTAGAGTAAAACAGAGTCATTACTGTGCCCAGTTCCAGGTCCCGGTACAGGTTGTTCATCTCCGTGTCGTCCATCCACGGAACAGGTCCGTTGGACAAGAAGCCAGAGGTCCCAGCCATGTTCACTTCCCCCGTTTGTTATCCGTTTCCTCTCAGAACAATCTGCTCGGTCCAGGCCTAGACAGGGTTACCTACAGCAGGAGGAGGGGAGGGGGAACGCATGAAACAACAGTTCCCCAGAGTATTGCAATCCTGTATGTACGGTAAACTAGGGCAAAGACTTGGAAGTTAAAACCTGGAAAAAATAATACAGGAACCAGGGCTGCACAAAATACTGGATCCCAATGAGCAACGCAGCTTCAATTTGTCCAACATTGTCATCGTCTGTCTGGTCGAAATATTCGATTAGCTACAATATTTCAGCTGTTAAGCATTGGAGGAACTTAACCTGTTTGTCTACATCTGATTTAGATCTTAGAGACTAAAATGCTAAAGGAAGATTACTCTGATATTGTGCAGCACTGTTTTAAAGTAGTTGAACTTAGGCTATCGTTTGTGCTCTACTAACTCTCTTATGCTGATGGTTGAACTCATCTCCTAAAAACAAACCAAAAAAAAGAAGAAAAAGCTTTTTGTTTACATTATGAGGTGCTAATTTTCAATGATAATGTAAAGCAGACATGCCCAGGTTATTATATATCCATTTTCTCCTCATTCATTCATTCATTCTTGTTGATTGCATTGCTTATTATTGACGTTTCAGCATGGCAAAATCATATGTATCATCTAAAAATATATAACATGATTAGCTTGCCCAATATCCAGCAGAAAAAAAATAACCTACAATCTAATTTCAGGATTTAACTGTATTGGTTTCATTGGAAACAAAATACAAGCTGAACAGCTTTTGTTCAAGTCACAATAATCGCTGCTGCTGCTGATTTTTATAGTGTTATTTTCTATAGTGATAAATGTGATGTTTAGGTTGAATTAAAGGATTCTAACATGCTTATAATTGTTCTAACTATAAAATCTGGGCATTCATACAATGCCCTTTGTAGAGTCTTTTATTGAATGATCTAAAGAGTCTTCATTGCAAATCACCCATGAATGAAGTTTTAATTGTCTTCAATTTTAAACCTACACATGATCTAGGGATCACTTAAATGTTCATTTAGTACACCTATTGAATAAATCGTCTTTTCCGGCATGCAACCCCTGTAAAAATGCTTACATACATATTTAAAATCAGAAATGCTCTCAAACATTGAGCATCCAAAGCCTAAAAATAGACATCTTAAGATGAAGCAAAAAAAGTTAATACCTCTATTTATATTAAACAGACTTTTTAAAGAAAATCCTTCCAGACAGTAAATTAATGCAATATAAACATCATTTCTGCTGACTATTTTGACACATAGGCTAAAAAAAAGAAAAATAAAGAAAAACTGAATTAAATTGGGATTTCTGACTCTTGATGAATATCTTGATGAATTATGCACTTTTGACTTCTTATGTCTTTTTTCAGATTTCCCAGCACAAATATCTTCAATAAGTCAGTACAGGGTATTCAAATGTATTACATTAGAATGTAGATTAGAAAAGAAAAATATTGATTTATAAGGAAAAACATACATTTTAGTCATTTCATATATGCTGCTGACTTTTTTTTTTTTACACAACTCCACATACAGACAGGATAATAATTCTTTAATAATCATTAGCAGTGCTGTAGACAAATGACAGCTCATTACCTCCACAAAAACTGTTTTCCTATGATTAGACATTTAAAACCAATGACACTACATAACTTTTAAATAAGCATATTTTTTCAATTTAACCCGGAGGCTGTCAGGTTTATTTTAATCTAGAATGATGTAAAAGGCCCGTGCCCTGCAGGAAAACAAAGCCCCCCTCTGAATACAGAAAGTTTAAGAAACGACAGTGTTAAAGCAGCAAAGGGGGACAGCGGTCTAACAAGGAGCTTTTCACTATTTTACCAGCGTGGAAATGGGGCCGGTGGCTGCTAGCATTTTGCCTGGGCCGACAGGAGAATATGGCTGGATTTTCCCGTCAAAAACAGATAGCAGCAGCTACCCTGCCTTTTTCCTCATCCTTGTTTATTACTCTTAACACCCAGGGAGAAATTAACAAGGAGAGTGGGGTGGGGGGGGGGGAACAACACGTAGCAGGAGCTGGGGAGCTCCGTAACTACCTACCGCAGCAATCTCGGCCCGACCGCACATCTCTAACGGCTGCTCCTCCTTTCTCCTCTAGCCCGACTCCCCTCGTCCTTCTTTCTCCTGCTCCTTTTCCACTCCGCGAGCCCGCGTTTCCCGTGAATTAAATCATCACCAGGCCCTCTGAAGGCACCACGAAGCCGACGACAACAGCTACAATCCCAGCAAAACCCCCCTCTCCCCTCCAGCGGTCCATAGAGAGAGGCAGGCAGCGGTGAGCCAAGACTACGTAAGTTTGTCTGTTCTCAGATCCAACCAGCGGAGGCCCTTCCCCCCTCTCAGTCCACGGGCAGCAGCATCATCCCAAGCAGAGTCAAAAAGCAAGCTTCCGCTGCGGATTTTCAAAATAAAACATAAACAATGTCCGTTTGTTTTAACAAGCTGATGTTTCACCTAGAATGCAATTAACAAAATTGATCAGATATTAGCAAGAAACTAATTGTGCAAGAACATCTCAGGGATTAATATTCAAACCCTAAATTCCACTTTCAAGGACTTAAAACGATCTACTTTAGCACAGTTAAACAAGTGTGGGTTGAGAGTACTTGCTCATGACTGATTGCATAGTTATTTAAACAAGTTTTTAGTCAGTTTTAGTTGCTGATAGGCCATTACAAAACTTTAAATTTCCTCCCAGATTTAGCTGTATGGTTGGACTCACAGTGATGCTGAAAAAAATAAATCACTCTTTATCTTCAGCTTTATAGCTCACATCTTCTACTTTTTGGATCAAAATTAGACATTGGAGTTGTTTAAAAAAAGGCCTAGAGTATGATGCTTCCATCCATCCATTTCACTGAGGGCATGATATTTGTTTGATTATGCTTAGTGTTGATTTTGTGTCAAACAATTATTTGGACATTTTTATCCTAAACTTAAAGATAAGCATCATCAATGTTGGTGTCAGCCCCTTTGCAAACTGACTGACCAGATTTCGTATTGCTTTTTTTTTTTTTTAAACTAACTTAAGTAAAATATCCAGCTTTTGTAATATCACTGCTGTCCTACATTTTCTCAAATTATCAATTGCCACATTGTGTTTTAGCAACTGTGAAACTTTTTGTACTCTTCCTGTGATTTAGTAACCTCTCAGCAAGCGGTAGTTTTAACCGAAGGATTACAAATGGACAAATCCAACTAGGACAATTTTTTTTTCTCGGTTTCATTCAGTGAAATATAACTGATAGCAGATGTGAACTCTAAAAGAATGAATGCTGAAACAGAATCAAGTAGTGGTTAAGCAAGGCATGTGTGGAAAAAGACGACATGCTTTTTTATTTTTGTAATCTTTTTTTTTTTTTAAACAGTCTATCATAATTGGGGTGTATAGACTTCTGACAACCATTTTAAGCTTTGATTTTTCTCAAAACTTACCGAGTTTGAAACGGGCTACGAATGTCAATGTCTTTTACTTTGAAAGTATTAACCTTACTTCCGGAAGCTCTTTTGAAGTTTCAGTGTAATCTTCAGGTAACTTTTTCTCAGCAGAAGCGCCTATTTCAGTCTCTTTCTCCTAAAACCTTTCGTGACGGTTACAGTAAGAACCGGCCACTGTTTATTGTTTTCATTCAGCTGTTCCACAGCATGTCATTGAAAACAAAAGACAGCAGAGATGAATTCCAATGGAAGAAAGTGATATTAATATTGAGGATTATTTGCTTGAATGAATCTGATGAGCTCGAAACAGCTTGTTTTTAATTCTACTGTGTAAAAGATTAGGATAGCAGACAAATAGAACAAGGTTGATGTTTTATTCTGAAAACTACAAAGCTCTAAACAACAAGCTTTCAAATCAGCGTGGGATTGTGTGATAAGTGATCAAATAACAAGAAATATTCATGACAAAAGCTATTCATTCACATTAGAAGATTTCTCAAAGACATGTCCTGCTCTATTATGGCATTACAAAAACAGCACACCTACAAGGATAAATGATGTGATCATTTTTGGCAAAAATCCAGACCCTTCTGTCAGAGGGAACAGTCTCTTTGAGCTCTGGCACACAAAAACATAATGCTTCAGGCATTTTAAGTAACCGAAATCACCGTTAGGCCTTGTTCACTGTAAGACTGAGGAAACACACACGCACTAAAGATTTGCAATAAGGGCTTTTTGTTGAGGATGCATACAGCACACGCTTCAAAACAAAACAATGACAATATGTACATCCCTGAAATAAACAGCATGGATAAAACTTGACATTCTGTGTGCTAATGTGTGTTAGCATAGTGCTAGAGTTTAGTTCCTCGCCGTCGCTGCTTTGTCCAGCTTAATTTAAACACCACCTACACATTCGTCAAAACCATCATAATCTCTTATGTTAGTGAAAAAACATAATAATTTATTATTCTATCAGA
Source organism: Xiphophorus hellerii (assembly GCF_003331165.1). NCBI lineage: Eukaryota > Metazoa > Chordata > Actinopteri > Cyprinodontiformes > Poeciliidae > Xiphophorus > Xiphophorus hellerii. The sequence goes on along the minus strand of NC_045672.1, from coordinate 18,694,486 downwards.
ATTATTATTCCATAGATCAGATGACTTAGCATCTCAGAACATTTAATCGGACACAACTTAATACTTAACGTGATCATGGTTGCGGGAATACGGTCAAAGAGCTGCAGCTACATACACAATATCATAATGTTTCTAAGGAGAGATGACGTATGGGGCAACATGGTGAAATCTTTCAAGAGTTGATTTTCGCCTGTACACAACCGGTCGATATTTACAGCATGATTATTAAACCTGTCTGTGATCACAGCTTGGGTGCCGTCCTGGCTTCGTCCCACAGCCATCGCACAGTGGAATCGTTTGACATCGGCGACAAACCATCTGTACAATCAAAGGCTTGAGTAGAAATGTTCAAATAAAAATACTAAGTGCAGTTAAAATTCATAATCCTTTTCGGCCATGTCGATCGCCCAGGCAAACTTTTCCCTCTGGGTCTTGTTGTAGATCTTCTCAATTGGAATGCTCCACTTCTTGCACCTGGAGAGAAGGGAAGACGAACCAATTAGGGACAAAAATATGAGCAGCAGTTTGTGCTTCTAATTCTAACTCTTCTTCACTGAAGCAAGACTGGACAAAAGTTATTGTATTTCCAAGCGGGTGCTGGTTTTGTAACAATTTGTGGAAATTTCTGGAGTTCTTTTAGCTGAATAAAAGATATGATCTCTCTCTAAGAACTTTCAAACTTTTCGGTCAGTTTTGATGAAGAGGAAATAACATTATCATGTTAATGGTGCCAATGACGGAATGGGATAAACAACATTTCTGCAAATCATATTCAAGAGCTTTAGATGTATTCTTATTTCTTAGGAAATAATGGTTGCCTTTAAAGTTTAAAGGCCTCTCAAGGCCTTTAGATGGTGTCTTCCACAGTTTAAAGTTTTTCAATTGTAAAAAAAAAAAGAAAAAGAGGTTGCCAAAAACTGAGTTGGAACCATGTGCAGAAAGATGGCAGTATCATATTGAAGTTGACTTATTGAAAAGAGGAGAACATGTACAGGTACTAAAAATAAATATATGAGAATAAAAAAGGTGACAGGCAGGCAATTGGAATTAGAAGTGAGAGAAACTGGCAAGCTGATAAATGTGGGGTCGGGGTGATTAGTGGAAACAGGACCGGGTGAGTCTAATCAACTGCATAAATGGCACCTGTGAGGGAAATTGAATTATGGTAAATATGTATGAATTAATCCAAGAGGACTTAACTGATACAAAGCGAATAACCAGAACTAAAACAAAACACAAAAGAACACCATGAAAACAGAGCTGGGTATCAACAACACAACAGAACTCTATCAAAACCAAACTCAACCAGTCCATGACACATGTATCATTTCCACTTTGTATTGGCCTATCAGAAAAGAACTTCATAATAAAATATTACTTGCGTAACTTATGTATTTTAATTTTATTATTATTAAAACTATTATCAAATTCCACAAATCCTCAATACAGTAATTTAGCAGGATGAAGTGAACAGGCAGGATCCTGTAGAAACACAGACTGTTCAACCAACTAACCTTTTCCCCCTTATTGTCACAGGTCCTACACTGTAAACCAGGTTTCCAGGCACCACCCCGTTACTGGGACCCCCCATCCCTTACACTAAAGCAGGGAGCATTCCTTCATCCATTGTGCCTGAGGACAAGTTTCTCCATAAATAGCTGTGGAGCATCGTTTAGGGAGGGCGGGCCACTGTTCACCCCTTTCTCTGAGGCATTCTGCCACAGACAGTTCCTCATGGACTTCCCACATGGAGGAAGGAGAGCTGTTTGGGGACGCTCCCTAGCTTTCAGAAACAAACCCCATTGTTCCTGGCACTCACACGCTTTTTCTTCCTCTTATTTTCATTCTGCAGCCACTAGCTTTTTTACCTCTGCTGCTTCTTTTCCTACAATGCAAGGCCATTTCCTGCCTTTTTGTCACCGAGGTAGATGTGAGGCCCACACGGCCAGCCACACACAAACAAATGGCTGGCCTGTGCATCAGTCGGTTTTCTACCCTAACGTTCCATAGACCATCGACCATAGAATTCCCAGCGTCGGAAGAAAGAAAGTGCGTAAATACCAGGCAACAGAGATGCGTGGATCCAGGTAGTTGAGCTTGGAGGTGCCCAGAGCAATCTGCTTGTTCTCCTCTCTGTCCGTGGCTTGTACCTGGAGTTTCATGAGCTGCTCCTCTATCCTCTGCACGGCTTTACGCTTCACCTCTACAGTCCTGAGAATGAGAGAATACAGAAACAAGGACGTTAAAATAAGCCAGAGATTTTGATGAAGAAATAAAAACACACATCATGTGCACATTCAGCGGTGGAGGTTAAAAACGTATTTCCTTTCTACCCCAAAATGGACAGAGAGTGTTAGGGAAGCGATTGATTAAACACTTTGCTGACAACTAATAGCGCTCAGGCGTCCTTACTTTCTACTCTTTTCATCATGTGACGCCTTGTGATCGGCCTTGGCGGCCTTCAGCTGCTTCCTGGCTGCAGACAGCTGCTTTTGTTTCTCGTCAATCTGCATCACAAACACACGGTGGATGAGGAAATTAGTGTAGATGATGCATCTCTTTTTGTTAGGTTTTTTTTTTTTTTTTTTTGCTTTCTAAAAAAAACTTTTACTAAGGCATGGTTACCTTGGTCTGAAGATTCTGCATGGACTTCTCAAATGTTTTGGGCGGAGCTCTCTGGTGGTTACACAGAATGGCTACAGCTCTGTTAGCTCGGTTGTATGACAGGATCTTAGCTGGGATACTGTCCTCAGCTGTGAAACCAACAACAACAGAAACGGATAAAGGAGAACGTTTCAAAGAAACACAGATGGTTTAGTGAATAGAAGTAAAGCTGCTCACGGCAGGTAAGTTCTTTGAGCTGCTGCTGTAGGGTGATTGAGGCATTGTAGGTACGGAAAACTTTGGCTGTCAGTCCATCCATCAGCTCCTGTAAGTGCTTGTTGAGGATGGAAGTCTATAGGAAATGCAGAAAAAAGACGGATAGCGTGTAGGTGAGGAAAAGTACCGCAGACCTAAATGTAGCCCGATCACATCCTGAAGGCAGATTGTGGCGCTTTTCTTACATTCAATCTGTCAAAGAGGTCGTCCTCTGGCTGCTTGTTCTCCAGAAACAACTGAAGGTTTTTAAAGACCTGAAGAGACATAAACAGAGGATCAATGTGGATGAGAAAAACTGTACAAGTTGCAACCCTCATTCTTTAATTGCATTCACTGTTGCACCATAACATTTCTAATGAAAAGGGGAAAATGACATCTGAACATTAGACCACTATACAACACAGCAGCAGCATGTGAGGGTCTGTTTTGCTCTACTGTGATTCTATGGTGTTGTTGTTTGTTGTAATTTTGCAGCTCACCCGCTTCTCCACCGGGATCTTATTATAGTAGCGGATGGAGTCTTTTCCCAAAAAGTCGAACTCCACCACATACTCCTGCTCGTCCAACTTGGGATACAGCTTGATGTGCTCCACCCTCAGCGAGCAGCAGCCGACCGTGTCTGCCGTCTCACCTTCCTCCTTCTCATTCCCTGCCCTCAGAGCCAGCTACGCAGGGGGAAACTCAATGTCTAAGTTTATTGTTTCAACTTAATTTAAGACAGCAATTACGGAGGTTTACTCACCTTGTCAATAAAATACAGTGCAACGGCCCTCTGCCGGATCCTCATCTCTTTTGACTTCCAGTCGTCTCTGTACTGAGTACGAATCCGATCCACGCACTTTTTTAAACGCCTGGCAGTCTCATACTTCTGCCAGTCCTTCTCCCCCTGCACAAACACACACACACAAATACTTTCTTTAACTGAGGTAAAAATGTTTTTAAAAAAAGGCTAATGAATGCATGGAAGGTTTGAGAAAGAACAGACACCTTGATTCTGGAGCTCGGGTTCAACATGATGTACTTGATGGAGCCCTGGATGTTCTCTGTCCAGGATACTAACCAGGTCACCTTGTTGTCATGGCGAACCTCCTTCCACTTTGTCCCTGGTGGAGGTTTGGGTTGCTTGGAGTCCCTGTGGGAACAAACAGCTGGTTTAATATGAATGTTGGTGTATGGTGGACTAATTCCACCAAAACTACTATTTTACATCCCATCAGTAGCAGCAAAGTCTCACCCGATACAGAAAGACTGAGGTATTTTTCATGATAAACACTGTCTGTAAGATATTGTAGTGTAGAGATTATAACCAGCATGTGAGGATCAACACATCCTCTCTGGGTTATGCAACTGTTGGCTTTCTTTTACAGGAAGAATACCTTTGACACACTGCCAGTGGTGTATCTGAGTGTGTGCTCTCATACTGTTGCCACTTGAATAATAATATTCTTGCCACTGAATAATATTCATTTCCCCGTCTTTTTGATGGTAACTCATTGCTGCAAATTAATTATAAAAAGAAACACTAAGGCAAGGTTTCACGACAATAAATTTAACAAAAGTCTATAAGAAGCTGCCACAACAAGATGGTAAGGAGAGAAAGGTAAAGAAAGACGAGTGTGAACACAGAGTTGAGCATGACAAACAAATGCGAGTTATAATCCTAAGGAGGAACTCCTGCAAACTGACTCAATCTCATCTGACCCTGCAAGATTCCCATGATGTGAGTTAACCTAACTGGATTCAGGTTGGTTTGATGGGGCCACCTTGTGGTATACTGCAGAACTAGGTACTATTTTCACTGACCTCCTAGGCTTAAAAATAAATAAAATATGATGGCCATACCAACAAAATCTAGACGAAAATCAAACACAGAAGAGATGACTCTGTCTTCATTTTAAACAATTAGAAAAAGTCCACTAATTTTTGAAATTTATTTTGTACCAAAACATTGATATGCACTCAGCCAAAAACCCAATCATTCATAGGATAATGCTGTCCCAGGAAGGTCTCCTCTGAGGATTCATAAATGAAAACAAGAACCAATGTTAAGGTCTACAATGATGGCTGCAGCAGCAATTAGGTGGTTTGGTTTTAGCCTGAAACGGAGCGGAGTTAATAAAGCAAAAGATGGTCCTATTTTCATAAAAGTGCACTTTTATTGAAGACAATCTTTTAAATGTTATTAAAAGTACAAACCTTACCTGAGCCTAAAAGTGAGCCTTGGTGGACTCCTTTTAAAATGTTAACATAATGTAAATATGTGGTTAAAAAAGAAAAGCAAAATAGATCTCTAAATAAAGATAATGTCTAAATATTAATGAAAAAAAAAGATAGCTTCAACGGGCTAACAACGCCTGTCTTTTAATGTCTTTTTTGACACATGTAAGTGCCTCTTCCTTTTCTTTGGCTCCCCAGGTAGAGCTCTCTGGTTTCAGCAACATTAGGATCGAAGAAACTGTTGTTGAACCAGGACACAAGAGTCATAACATACTGGCAGGAGGAGGGCCATATCCTCAGGATATGCATTCATGCATAAATCACTGAATTTGCATTGTTATTTGTATATATATGTAAAAAGTCATTTGCATCCTTACTTGCTACAGTTGATGATGATGTCTTCGGGTCTAATGCGTCGTTTCAGCATTCCCATCTTTGGATGGTCGCCTCGTCCTCGGAACAAACCCGGCGGCTCGATGCGAAAGTTTCCAATCCTTTCCTTGTGATTGTCCATGATGCAGAAACCATACTCCTGAAGGATCCGCTCATTTTCCTCTTTGATTTTCTGAAAAACAGTTTTGAAAACACATTAACTCGTTCCACCGTATTCTAAACACTGATAGCATCCACATAAATGAGCACCAACCTGTTTCTCCTCCTTGGACATCTGTTTGCGAGCCTCTGATTGGGCTTTGAAGTACTCACTCATTTCTCTGAAGTCACACTTGTTCAGATCTGTGATTATTGACTTCTCTTCTGATGTCATTTCCTAAAACACAAGGAAAATCAATGAAGTATTCTCTGCTTCTTTTTCTGAACTCATACATATTTCATGGGGATTCTCCCCACCTTCCTCCAGTCTTTATAGAAGTTCTTCCTAAAGATGTCTTTAGTGGTGTACTCATGATCTAACATCTTGGCAAAGAAGGTGGCCACTTCCTCAGCGGGAGCACTAAGCTTCATTTGCTTACCTAAAAAACCATTGCAATCTTGAACAATTAAATCTCTGTGACTTGGACCCTGATTTTCAAGGTGATACTCACCATCATAGTAGAATTTGACTTTGTTGGGCAAAGGCTCATAAGGTGGAGCGAAGACTGGGCCCTTGTGTTCAAGAAAGCGCCATTTAGAGCCATCAGTATACCTCTCCTCCTCCCACCTAAAAACACAATCAGGGAAGAAAAAGATCAGCCACCCAGTAGCCTATCGGTACTTTGATTGTCATTTCCTGAGGAAAAGAACAATTTGAGCTGAACTTTATCTTACCATTTCCATTTCTCCTCTTCCTCTTTTTTGCCTTTCTTTCCTTCTGTTGCTTTCTTGTCTTTCGTCTTCTTTTTGTGCATAGTATCCTAAAAGACGCAATTTACATGATTTAATATGAGGTTTCGTCAACGCAACTCAACAAGGCACGTTAAACTGGTATACCTCCTCCTCTTCGTCATATTCATACTCATGTTTCCTCTTCTTGGCCTTCTTATCGTGTTCTACCTTGACTTTCTTAGGCTTGTATTCAAACCTGTAAACAACTCCTGCTTTAATAAAGGTTCAATTACAAAATAGCTTAAAATACATTTTCAATTGCAGCTAATTGCAGAAATTTCAATATATTTGAATGATACATACTCCTCATCATCATCATCCTTCTCACGTTTGGGGGCCTTGTTGTGTTTTGGAGACGGATAGAAGCCATTGTCATCTTCCGGCTCGCTTTTAATGGCAGCGGGACTTCTCTCTCTGAATCGCACATTAAATATCATTTAAGTAAACCAAACAAACACATACATTTAGTGATACAATGGCAGGCTAAGCTGCTGTTTTATTGTACTTGATCATTTATATATTATATATATAATAATAAAGAAATACTGCGAACCTCACATATCCATTTTCCTTCTCCTTTTTAGGTTTGTCAGGATGGGATGATAAACTCTGTAATAAAAAATAAAAACTCCTTTAGTCAAAGTTAATGAACAGCTGGTCAGCTGGTCATAATTTAGTCAGCTTGACAAGGAATTCTAGAATAGGGCTGCACACTGTTGCAGCTTGTTGAAGTAGCTAAATAGTAAATAAAGCCCTCTTTTACTCTGGTATTTTGGCCATAAGTATAACAGTGACAGAAGGGTTAAAAAACTGTATCTTTTGATGAGATAAAGGCATATTATGGAGTAGGAGCAAAGTGGAGGGAGAGAAAGAGGAAGTTTAAACATTCTTTGTCCTAAGTCTTAAAAGGGCAACATAATCTCTTGCAAATAAGATGGATGAGCTGCTGAGGACCCAACCAGAGCATCGGGTATGAAGCATTACATGTTTCACTAAGACCTGGCTGAAGGGTCAAATCCTGGACTCCAAACGATACTCCTCCCCAGATGATATGAGATGGGGCAGAGACAGTGTAATCCACGACATTCTGCAGTGAAATATTGTGCCGGCAGACTCGATGTTGAGATGCTACCTCTAAGATTTGGGGATGTTCACCAGCGATAGCTGAAAACCTAATTTATCTTTTAAATTAATAAATTATTTTCAAATTAAGCTGAAATAAATAAGTAAGCAATTGTTTTAAGAACAAAATAAAATCATTATGTAAAACTAAAACAATAGTCTGAAAACACTTTTCAAGCCAATTCCTAAAGTAGAAAAGCAAGGAAGAAAACATGGATGGTTCAATAAATAATGGCTAGAATAACAAACAGATGGTTGAATGCAGCCCTGCTCTATTTTGTTTTACCATACTTGTCCAGACCTGTAAAATGCTTAGATCATAAGCACCCAGTAAGCACAAAAGTCATCCAGCTCACAGTGATAGACACTAAGAAGGAATCAACATACCTTATCCTCTTTCCTCTTCTCTTTGTCCTTGTCTTTGTGTTTTTCTCTGTGCCTGTCTGTGCTACCGTCACTGTGCCTCGGCTTCTCTTTGTCTTTGTGTTTTTTCTCAGAGTACTCCTTATGTTCGCTGAAAACCACAGAGGTCACAGAGTTCAAATCCAAGAGGTCAGACAGAGCATGTCAGTGACATAAACTTCTTTAACACATCATCTTTGCTCTTATACCTCAGGCCACCACTATTTCACCAAGAACAAACCACAACACATGTTCTGCAGATGTCATTACTGTGGCTGGCTTACATCAACTTTACTGATTTAATATTTCAGAGTTTTCTTAACAGTAATCCAAGTAATATTTGTGAGCATATTCCTTACATAACATTCTAAAGCAAGCTATATAGAAAATCAATCTTGAGGCAAATGGAAAATAGATTCATGTTCTGTTCTTAACTTGAGAGAGAAAAAAAAATGTGTACCTGTTGCTGTGCTTTATTTTCTCTCTTTCCTTGTCTTTCTTGTGATCTTTGTGTTTGTGCTCCTTTTCTTTGTGCTTGTCTTTATGTTTGTGAGAGTCTGCGACACAATGAAAAGATCCAGCTGTAGTCACTCATAAAATGACAACTTTAACTTAGTTTGGTGAAAAAAAAAACTTTAAGGATAATCTTGGGAAGTATAAACGCTTCCCAGGGCGCCATAATTCACATAGAGCCTGGATATTTATTGCCACGTCTGATACGGATGTGTAAAGCAAACTACAAGACCAACAAAGAAAGAAATTTAATGGGCGGATTAATTGTGTGGGCCAACACAAATCAGAGCTAAAGTTGTGATGACTGAGGGAAAAATTATCCATGTCATTTAAAATGTCTTTTTTTGAAATATGAAGAGTGTGGTCTGCATTTGTATTCAGTCTCTTTTACTCTAATAACCCTACATAAATGCAACCATTGCTTCTGATGTCACATAATTTGTCAAATATAAATGATCATTTCAGTTTCCACTTTACATTGTTGTAAAGTTTGTACAATTGCAAATAAAAAAAATAGGTCTCTATTCATAATGTGACCAAATGTGACGTCTCAAAGATATAAATACTTTTAGCCACTTAGAAAAAGCACCACTAATAAATAAGTACCACTTGAGCACCAACAAGTACTTTTTGTTGAATTTGAAACCCCCCCCCCAAATAAACTATTACTGATATATAAAGGTTTTTATGCAAAGGGAAGAATCTTCATGTATTTTGACATCAAATAATCCCAGTTGGGAGTTAAATATGTTCCCACTTTTTTCTCTAAGTTCAGTACAAATGTAACCTAACAGAGAGATAAGAAACTCTCAACTTTTAAAGTGTCACATAAGGGGTTTATAATTAGATTAAAATAGCATATGCTTTGAGTAAATGTGTGCAAATTCCTCTAGTTTGGATCAAAGTTTCTGAACCTATATCTATTTTCTGTTGGCGGTGCAGTTAAACGGCTCTCTGACAGGGATGGAGGCAGAGAGCAGCCGGTGCTGAGATGCGATAAGCGCCCCGCTCTCGCCTCCATATCACGGCGGACAGCTGGCTCGCTCAGCGGCGCCCTGGATGCTACACACAGAAAAGAAAATGGCGCAGAGACTAAGTCCTCAACCCCAATTCCATCACTTTCGGCTCCAAAATTCATCCCAATTGCATCCATATATCATCACACTAAGGCATGCAAAATTTACCAGAGATCAGCCTCTTTCAGAATATTCTTTTACTTTTGAAATCCGGGGGTGGTAAATGCACATTTTAGACCCTCTTTTTGAACAATAGCCGCAAGAGAGTGGAGGAGAAGGGACTTAGTCTCTGGGACGCCATTTCTGTCCTTTAAAAACTAACAGTAGACAGGTACCAGCGGCTACGGTTAGAAACTAGTCAGGATGAATAAAGAAAATCGTCAGAAAAGGACCTACCACTTCCTTTAGATCCAGAGTTGACCTGAAAATTGTGAGGAAAATATTTTTATTATTTCAATTTTAAAAACGCCGGTAGGTTGGCTGTTCAAGTTACAACTGCAACCTAGAAATACGTTCCTGTATCAAAATACAAAACAAAAAGGGCACAAACAACCTGGACACCTGGAGGGCTCCCTCTGCGAATAGTTGCTTCAGTTTTCAGAGTTAATTAACATTTATTTCATAACGTGACGGTTATTACTCATATTATGTCAGTTGTGGTCGGAAATCTTGATTTAAAACTACCGAGAAAAAACCTCGACTATGAAGCGAGAGCTACCTGAGAGTCTCCGCGTCCATGATCCCCACTCATGGTCAAGTTGTTTTTGTTTGGAGAGCAGATAAAGTTATCACTGAGAGGACGACAGTCCAGGATGCGAGGTTCAGGGAACCCTCACTGACAGCCTGGAATGGAGTCCCAATGTTTGTCAACTGCGCATGCTCACTCTATCAGAGAACTCTCTCCTTGTATAAACATCTATGAAGGCTGGCATTTATTACTACTCTACACCAGTCATATAAGTTATAAACACGTCGGGGTCAGTCTTGGCATTATTGAAATTCCCCCAAACTCTTCATCAGGTTTGCCCTCACCTACTCCCGTGGCATCCAAAGCTGGAACCCCGCTATGGATTTTTACATTCACAAATTAAGAGTCAAACTAATGGAAGTTATATTGATCAAAACAAGAGAAAAAGCAAAGGTTAAAACGGATAAAATAATTTGTAAGTCCATTAAAAAAATACTATTTTAAATTCTTTTTAATTTCCTTTATGTGTGTGTGTGTATATATATATATTCAAATACATTTATTCAGTTTTTTTCAGCTACAGATTTTGTTTTCAGATTGAGATATTTTTCCAAGATTTTTTTTCTCCCTCCATATGAGTTTTTTTTTTTTCTGTTTCTAGTATTTTAGCAAAACTATTGATGGAAGGAAAAGGGCTTGAAGCCAATTGCATACCTTATAATTTACAGGTCTATGCACAACCTATGGTTATGACACACATAACCATAGGTTACATTCTGGTCACATTCTTACCAAACGTAAGAATGTGATCCTGTGTATAAGGATAAGGAAATAATTTCCGTAGTGTGGCCTGTCAAAGCCTTAAAGTGGGTAAGGAGCTCCAATATTCTTGGAAAGTTTGGAGTAGAATTGCTTCTTTTTCACATCGACAGGTTTTCTATGCAAATAATACAGGCAAACGCAGAACTCACCAAAAAGACTCCTTCTGGCCTAAAAGCATCTTGGAATGAGCTGAAGAATGTCACTGGGGAGAGACCCCTCTTAGTTGCCTTCTTGAACTCGTTACCTTAGCGACCCTATCTCGGACAGCCATTAAACCGTTAAATGGGCGGACAGGACACAGATGTAAGCACAATCAATTCTGGTAACATAAAAAATCTGAAATCAAATTCAACATAATTGACAAAAAGAACAAGCATGTCATTTCACAGAACAAAAGCAGTAGAAAATTTAATTTGATTTTACAACTTAATCATACAGTAAATGGTGAGTTTCATTATCAATCTTCATGATTAATCCAGCATTTTATAGAAAAAAAAATAGCACATTCACACAAACTGTATACACACATTCTAGCTACAATCACACATAAGCGTCAACAAAACAATAGCTTTATTTTTTTTCAGAAAACAATCTGTACATAGTATCTTCCTCTAGTTTAAGTTTTAAACTGAGCCAGAGAAACTAAGGTCAACTGATTCACAGCAGAAAAAAAAAACATTTACAGTACAGTTCACAGGTAAACGACCACCGTTGTGCCTATTTAGACTTCCTTCGTTTGGCTTGGGTGGGACTTGCTGCGGTTTCTGTAAAACCAAATACGTCGGTTAGAGAAAACTTTATAATGTCTTACGTCACACTTATGTGAAAGGTACTGACTTTGAAACGTCACTTCGGTGATTATTGTACCTTTGACTGCAGCACTGGTTCCAGGCCTGGCTGACCTCTTCCGGATGCCGCTGTCTACCGCCGGCTCCTCCTCTGCCTCCTTCTCAGCTCGGGAGCTCCGTCTGCTTGGCCCCTTGGGCTTCTCCACAGCAGCTCTGGGAGAACCACAAAGACAAACAACAAACAAGGAGAGAAAAACAGGACGTGGATCTGTTACTAACGAGCAACCATTTCTGCTTTACTCAACATTGTAATACCAAAGAGGACTCTGCTGTTTTTCCTCATCTACCACAGATACTGTCCATCTTCATCCCAACAGCATCCACGACTATGTCGACATGATCACTGCTTCTGCCTTTGCAGCACAACCATGTCAAAATACATACCTTGGGACTATGTTGATGGGCGTCTTTCTTTTCTTTGCCCATCTGTGATAGAAGTGGAAAAACAGCGGTAAACTATCAACTGTGCTGAACAAACAGTTTTACCACCTCACCATATCATGACAATCCCAATGTGGAGATACAGCCATGTGGTAATGATCTGCCTTTGATTTGACATGCTTTAAATATCATATAATCTCATGCTAATCATACATACCAAGTCCGTAGGCCTTTGCTCATCACGTACCCCCATGGCCAACCAAACAAACCTCCAAATTGTTTCAATGGAGACAGAAATCCCCAAGAATATCCCAAGATTGGTTTTGCTCTCCGTGAAATTAATGTTAAAAAAGAGGACAGCTTAGAAGCCCCGCCACCCAAAACAAGCAGAGAGGACAGCAACGATAATTTTGGAGCCTTACCCCTGCTCTGAACCTGTTGAGATGTCTTCACCTGAGAAAGACAGGAGCAAATGGTCTATTAGGACTCTAAAGTTTCCAAAAATGTTAATGCTTGTTTTTTTATTCTGAAAAAAATAAAATAAAATAAAGATAAGTTACCCGTCTTCTCAGTTGAGGCAGGCTCCTGTGAGGCTTCTGGCTGCAGCGGTGCTGAAACATAAGGAGAAACATCTACAGTGGTGGAAAACATCTAGATGCACAACAGTTTAAAAAGCTACAAGAAGCAGCTGTGTGTGTGTGAAAGTAAAGCAACATCATCTGCATAGTAGCAGATAAATTTGTTGGCACCCTGATAAAATGTTTAAATAGTTCTCAAATAAATTTGCGAAAAATCTCATTTTTAATTAAACATACTGAAGATATCAAAAATGTGCAAAAAATCCCAATAACAACCCAGAGCACAATTGTTCCTCATCAATTTCTTTAAAATAAAAGTAGCTGAATAATTTTTCAAACTGTATGTTAATCAGCTTTTCTAGAAACATAATTAAATCTTAAGTAATCTGTGACAATTTTTATTCATCCCCCAATTATTTACTGTTATGTGATTTAAAAAAAAATTCTGCAGTTATCTATCTTTATGTCAATTAGTAGCTTGGAGGGCACACAAACAATAAGCCTTCTGGTCAGGTTTGAAACAAAGGATGAAGATGTGGAAATGTCCTATTTCTCACTACTAAGTGTGATGGAGGTCTCGTGATGCTATGGGCCAGTTCTTTTTCCAAATGCACCAGGTCTGTTATGACCCATTTACAATAACAGGACATTTTAAATGAACATCAGGTAAACTCTACTAGTAATCTTGGTGAATGTTACACATGTACTCAAATTAACTGATAATTATTAGAATTTATTAATATTGGCAGATAATGGTGCTGCAACATGCTTTCTTTTTATAAATCTTTGCTATGGGTGGCAATAAATTTGTATGCATATGCAGACAATAGCCCTAAAATTTCCCATTTAGGGCCAAAATGCAAAAATCAGTTAACACAGGAGTGACAATACGTATAATAACAAGACGAATATTTTTTTTTGGCTTGCTATGAATGTACCTGGGGTGGCCTGGGTGGATTCAGCTGCTGCTGCTGCTTCTGCTGGCGGCGGCACAGAAGGCTCTGCAGCTGGGACATCTGTCTGGCTTGCTGGAACTGCACTGGGAATACCAGTAGGGGAGGAGGTGATGTGGGAAGCCTCATCGGGTCCGCTTGCAGCAACAATCGGAAGAACAGATGTTACAGAAGATTGTATGGGAGGGACTGTAGAAAGCAAAGCACTGGAAGAAACCCCGGAGCCAACTACAGTCGCAACGGGAGCTTGAGAATTTACAGGTGGTGGCTGATTTGGGACTGAGACTGGTGCAGGAGCCTGTCCAACAATCTGAGTAGGAACTGTAACTTGACTGGGGATTTCTTTAGAAATCACAGGTGGATTATTATTTGAACCAACAACAGTAGTATGAGGAGCTTGTGTTTCAGTCTGATTAGCAGGATGTAGAAAGACCTGCTGTGGGACACCCCCTGTATGACTCTGCAGAGGCCTTTCTACAGTAGTTTGTTGGGAGTCGCCTTTGCCAGAAACGGATACAGTGACCGATGTGGGCATTGGTTTCATTTGGGAAGCAGGGGATGGAGGCACAGGACTCTTTCGAACAGCCATGGGGCTGGAGCAAGGAGGCGGAGAAGCCAGAGGTGGCTGAAAGGAAGCTGATACAGACGGGCCTGGGTGGGGAGAAGGCTGATGCACCGGGACAGCAGATTTCTGAGAGGAACTCGCCTCACTTGGAGTTTCTGGTTTGATGCTTCCTTGGTTAAACTGCTGAGGAGCTACAAGAGTACTAACTGGCCCTGATGGCGACATACTAGTGGTTATGTGGACCTGTCCAAGACCACTCCTGTTAGACTGAGCGCTTGTCATGGTAGCCCCTGTTGTTTGAGAGGAGCTAGGGGCATGAGAAAGATGGATGTTTGCAGCTGAGACCTGTAAAGACCCCACCATGGTAACAGACTGTGATACAACTCCTGAATTAGGTGCCACAGAGGAAGCTGGGACCTGGAAAATTGGGTTAATAAATACAGGTGTAGTGGTAATAAATTGTGCAGGTCGAGGGCCAGAACTCTGATGCCGGATGTCTTGAGGCCTTATATTCTTGTTAGGGACGGCCACCATGGTGGACACCATTGATGTTGGCACCTGTGAAGTGGGTGCAGATGTAATGGGGTTTGATGTAACAAACACTGTTATCTGGTTGGGGGAAATGTTACTAGATGACGCGGGGATCTGTATGACTGATTGAACACTGGTCACAGGTTTTGGACTGGGGCTTGGTTTGACAGCTGAACTGGCAGCGTTTACTGCAGAACTGGCACTAACAGAGGAGGCAAAAGTGTTCTGACCGGAAGCAGGCATACTGGTGCTTAGACCTGGATTGGCATTGGTGTTAGTGCAGACTGAGCTGGTAAGAGTAGCTGCTGGATTTACATTTGAATTTACAAAGTTAGGTAATGGGTTGTGTTTAAGACTAAGGGTACTACTAGAGTTTGCAGCAGTGGATGGGTGCGAGCTTGGAATTGAAGTAGGTGGCAAGGCAGAACCACTGGTAGGAATTAGAGCAGATCTAGGTATAGCTGGAGTTTCATTTGCGGCAGTAGCAGGAGCAGCGGCTGTAGTAACGACAGATGTTGACTTATCTGCGTTCTGAGAACTGCTGGATACAGGTCTATCTGGATCCAAAGTAGACTTGTTGTCATTCCCTGTTTGCGAGGGCCGAAGTGACATGTTTGGAATATTTGCGTTATCCAGTAACTGGTTAAGGGATGTTGGAGCTGCTTTAAGAGCAGGTGAGACCTCTGAGTCCTGTCCAGTAGCTAGATGTGTTGGGGGTCTGTCAACTGTGTTGGCCTGCGTCTCAACATCAGGTTTGAGAACCTGATGTGCTGGCATACGAGGGCTTATTCTTGGCGATGACAAATCTCTAAATTGCTGTGTCTGGGCTGGAGGTTGAGCAATTGGTCGCTGCTCTGGTGGCATTATTCCCTGATTTTCCCTAAATCCATCAACAGGGTTACCATGAATACCATGGAGGGAGCTCTGGCTCTGCTGTGTCTCTATGGCTCCGCCAGCTTGTGAAGGCATTGATACTGGACTCTGTGGTACAGAGGAAGGACTTAGCATCATGGTTTGTCCTTGAGGGTTAACCATCTGCTGCTGGTGAGGAGGGCAATTCATGGTATTTTTTGTCGCCTTCTGCCTTCCTGGACTTGGAGTGGCAGACTTTCGACTGGAAGCCGGACTCGACCTACGACTGTTGCTAGGACTTGCCCTTTTATTCTGACCCCCAGACTGTTTATCTTGCTTGGCACCTAAAACCCCTACACCGGCTCCAGCAGACTGTTGATTGTTAGAGTTATTTCCTCCTAAATTGCCGTTATTGTTGTTGCCTGGCAGAGTAAGGCTAGGGGGAGCCTGGCCTATGGCTTTCAGAGTTGTTGGGTTCAAACCTTGTTGGTCAAATCCCCTGTTAAGGTTTGGCTGTCTTGGAGGAAGAGGAATGTTAATTTTGGGAGGAAACAAGCCTGCAATGGAGGCGTTTAGTCTCTCAGGCGAAAGGTTAATTTCTGAGGGCTCAGTGCTTGGTGGTCGATTAGTCGGAGTGAGGGGATGGTGGTACGGCCTAGGGCTTGCTCTGTTTGGGGTTTTGGGTCTTGAGCTCTGTGAGGACGTTGGGACACTGGGAAAATGAAGGCCAGGCATATGGCCTCCTTGCTGGGGCTGAGTGGTTAACTGCTGCTGAGGACTGGCCCCAGTATGTTGAGGCATTGTTGTTTGCCCAGGACCTTGCTTCATCATTTGAGGGTTGGACGTCTGGCTGGAAACCATCTGCTGTGTCCCATTTCCAGGTTGAACTCCAATTTCTGAGCCAGCAGGTCTGTCTTGCTTTGTGTGGGGACCAGTGGAGACCTCTTCAGACCCACTGCCTTGAGGTCCTTGTCCTACATCTGGATGAGACATTCTTCGTGCAGCACCTGAGAGCTGGAAAAGATTTTAGAAAGTATTTTAAAAAATTCTGATTACCTCTGCACTTTTAATCAAAAGTTATCTTTTGATTATCAGATATAAATGTTTATATTAAATTCATTAACATTAAGCCTTACTTGTGGGTTCACCATTAGGGGCATCCCCCTGGCTTTGTCAGGTGAGGGTGGGACACCACCATGCCCTTGAAGGTTAATCATTACAGGCATGTTTCCCTGCTGCGAAACAGGGTGCCTCTGCACGTCTGTTGGATTGCCTAAACTTCTAGGAGGAAGCTGCCCTCCTGGGGGCATGGGCATGCGATTCTTGGATTCCTGTTGCATCTTTATCATCATCATCATCTGCTGCTGCTAGAATGTAGAGACAAACTTTAGGAACGAGATACAGCTTCTGATGTTGACAAGAAACAATACCATTAAGTCACACAATACGTGTACCTGTTGTTGTAGGGTGGGCTGTTGCAGCTGTTGCTGTTGTGATTGCTGTTGCTGCTGCTGTTGTTGTTGTTGTTGTTGTTGCTGTTGCTGCTGCAGCTGATGCATCTGTGGTTGACTTTGTCCTGGTGGTTGTGACCCTGGCATCCCTTGCTGTGCTTGAGCATTCTGAAGATTCTGCATTTGTATCATCTGCTGTTGCTGCTGCATTTGTTGCAATTGTTGTTGTTGCTGCTGCTGTTGTTGTTGCATTTGCTGCTGTTGCATTTGATGTTGCATTTGCTGCTGCATTTGCTGTTGCTGTATATGCTGCTGTTGCATTTGCTGCATTTGATGATGTTGCTGCTGCTGCTGCTGTTGATGCTGCTGCTGCTGCTGTTGATGTTGTTGTTGCTGCTGCTGCTGCTGCTGTTGTTGTTGATGTTGTTGCTGCTGCTGTTGTTGTTGCTGTATGTATTGCATCGGTACCTGTTGCAGAACTCTCTGTTCTCCAGTCTGATTTTGAAAGCCTATTCAAAACAAAGAGGGTCATAGTCATAACTTAATAACAAATACAATACAATTTTATAAATTAAAAGAGTATGCAACTGTAATAATTGTTTGACTAATTACTGACAATTTGTACTGAATAACTTAGGTTTTTTGGGGGGATTTTTTTTTCATAAAATGTACCTGAAGGCCTATTAGGAAAATCGGGGAGTTTTTGCCCGGAGCTTTCCAAACCCAAACCCTGCTCCCCACTTAGATTTGGCAAATCTGTATCTTCCATGCCAACAGTCCCATCAAGGCCACTGTAAGGAGAAACAAAATGAGCCATCTGACAAAATAACCAGTTTAAGCATTCAACATAACTGTAACAAATAATTGTTATTACCCAAGTCCCTCGACTTCCTGCTGTCCATCACTCTCCTTGGGCTTCTTCTTTCGGGGTGGTTTCTTCTTTTTGGGTTTAGCTGGATTATCCCCACCAGCTCCCTGCTTCCCCCCTGGTCCAAACTGGCTTGCTGAGATATCACTCTGCAGTAGGTTGACCAGCAGTGGGCTGGTCAGTGTAACATCTTTGCTAACAGGAAAGCCACCGGGCTGTCCACATGGTCCTCCAACTGGCATCTGACCAGCAAACTGTGGGTTGAAGTTCATGCCATGACCTGGAAAGTGACCATTACCCATCTGCATATGCTGGGGGCCTCCCATCATGCCTTGCTGCTGCTGAGCTTGCATATCAGGGACCATCTGCTGCACACCTAACTCCCCTGTCCCACTATTTGGATCTCCAATGACATGTGGATGCTGCTGAGCGGCCTGTTGTTGCTGCTGCTGCAACATAACTTGTTTTTGTTGCTGAAACTGTTGTTGCAACTGTTGTTGCTGGTGTTGGATGAGATGATGGCCAGTAGGGAGTCTCAACTGTGGCCCATGCATTCCCATAGTTTGATTAGGATTACCAGCGATTGGGATCTGCTGAGGCTGTTGTTGGTTCATCTGTTGGTGCTGCTGCTGCAGCTGTTGCAGCTGATGCTGTTGCTGTAACTGCTGCTGCTGAATCTGAGCCATTTGCTGCTGCTGCTGTGGAGTCATCTGTTGTGGGCCAACCTGGCCCTGGAACTGAGGCATGTTACCAGGAACATTGGGCGAAGGGCCACGCATCATCTGGCCAGGCATAACCCCAGGTGGAATCTTCCCTCCAAATGCCTGTTTGTTTCCTTGCATCTGGTTGGCAACCATCTGCTCCATTATTGAGTTTTGTTGTTGTTGCTGCTGCTGCTGTTGCAGGAGCATGGCCTGATGCCCTTGGCCTCCAACCATCTGACCCTGCCCATGCATCACCCCCTGGCCTTGCTGTGGCATCATTTGCTTGGGTGGGGTCATCCCTCCTCTCTGCCCTTGACCAATGGGCCTTGAAAGGACAGTCTGACCTCCACCCTGGCCTTGAACCATCTGGCTGGGGGAGGAGGACACAGGCTGGGCCTGATGCTGGAGGCCCATCATTTGGGTCTGGAGGCCAGGCTGCTGCTGGCCCATACTAGCCCCAGCTGTGGTGCCAGGGGGTGGTCCCGGCATACTACTCTGACCAGCCATTATATTGGGTTGAGCGTGGGGTGGTCCCTGCATCGAGTTGGGAGTAGATGCTGCTGGCTGGGCTCCTGAATTGAAACAGAAAAAATATATATGTAAGATTGTAGAAATTACTTTAATATCTTTTTTATGACACAAACATATTCATATTTTACATCTCAAACTAGACCAGTGGTTCCCAAAATGTGGGGCGCGCTCCCTAGGGGGGGGGCGCGGGAAGCGGTTTGGATGAATAAAAAAAAAAAAAAAACTGTTACACAAAAGTGTTTCACTGTAAAGATGGTTTGTAGTGTGTTTTGTTGAAACCTGAAGTGTGAAATAAACTTCAGTGGAGTTTGAAAACAAAATATGACCAACAAGTGTATAGGTTTCCATCTGGTTGAACGATGTGTGTGCCCAGTTGATTTTTTTTTTTTCTTTTTTGGGGGGCAATTTTATGGTAATCCATAGGGGGGCCCAGAAAATCTTTGGGAACCACTGAATTAGACAATCTAAACTTTTGTGCAAATTTGGTCTAATTTGGCAAATCATTTTGTAACATTCCACAAATTATAAATAAATGACAAAAAATGTCCAATATTACTCTGATATTTAGGAAATTTGGGTAATGCCAATAACCTAAAACAAAAAATTTGGTCTGACATAATAATGGTGAATGAGGTTATGTCTCTTTATGCAGTGCATGCAAATAAATAGCTTGAATTTATGTACACTGTGGTAGCAATGCATATTTTTAAAAATGTCGGTGTCCGTTTTTCTCTGATTATTTTCTTCTAAAACACAAACCTAATAAAATTTGAGAAAAATGTCAAATCTTCAAGAAATTGTGAACATTGAGTGAAGAACAATGAAATATAGTTTACATTAGACCAATATGATCAATTTCCCCCAATCATACAGCCGTCCTTCTGCAGTGTCATTTGAATTTCTCTTATATTATTAGTTTTTACCTGTGTGAGACATTTGTTGGTTCTGCAGCTGCTGAGTTGCTACAGGGGCTCCTGGAGTGCTGCCAGTCACCTGACCTTGAACAAAGTTCATGTTTGGAAAGCCCATGGGACGCTTTGCCATGCCTGCAATCAGTAGTAATTCAAGAAACCATCATTACATTAGAAATAACTTTATAGTGATTGTTCTATAAAGACAAAATTGCATCATGCTTTAACATGCATGGAAACCAAAAAGAAAAAGAAGCCGTTACCAACAATTACTCACCAGGGTGGACTTGGGCTCCCGGCTGCCCATGTTGGGGCATTCCCATGAATCCTTGCTGCATGTTGCCCTGCTGGCTGAGAGCCGCTCTGCCTGGTGAGCCGACACCCTGGGGGAACCCCTGAGGAGTCGTAGGTCTCTGAGCCATCATAGGAGGCGTCCCAGGAGAACCTTGCTGAAACGGAGATGAGGACGATCCAGGTGACTTGGCAGTGATGTTGCTCTGTGGTCCAGATGTTGACGGTAGGGGCAGCGGGGGTCTGGGTGGTCCGCTGACACCACCTGGACCAGCCTGTTGGCTTTTAGGTTGCGGCGTAGCAAACTGACCCATTCCTGCAGGCTGTTGCTGCTGTAACTGCCCCTGTCCCATTGCATTAAATAACTGCCCAGCCTGCTGGCTACCAAACGGATATGGGGGTGGGGGATGGTTGGGGGTCTGAACTGTAGCCAGTGACGGTGGGCGTTGAACCATTTGGTTTTGAGGGGGGAGTTTTCTCCAGGCAGGGCCTCCTTGGGCTGCTGGTGGCTGTAGTACGCCAGAGGGCAACTGATTCCAGCCAGGAGGCACACCCATCGGGCCCGTGGGGTTGAATGGAGGTCGAGGTCCGAGCTGGGAGAGCTGAGCCTGCTGCTGAGCTTGTTGCTGGGCCTGCTGCTGTTGCAGTGCGGCAGGGTTGATTGGTCTGCCTGCCTGCAGAGCCTGCATGTGATGAGCAGCCTGAGCAGACATGGGGGCTGAAGCATGTGCAGCACCCTGTTGGTGCTGAAGCTGCTGCTGCTGCTGAACTGAAATCATCATTGGATCCATCACATCTGTGACAACAGAGGAATTTTGTTATGCAAGTGCTGTAATGTATTTGCAATTCCAACATCAATCATTAGGTGAAGCAAAAATAAAGACCTAAACCTGTCTGCAAAGGTGGTCTCTGTGCACGAGCGTGCATCTGTCCGCTGCTGCCTGGCAACATAGGCTGACCCACCATGCCAGGCCCACGTGGAACCATCGCCGGATTGGGCATCCTTACCCCGCCTTGGAGAAAAAAAAAACATGCCACCAACTGTGAAAACATGCATATTTTCCCTCCCCACTTTATACACTACTTTGTGCAAGTTCATGACATAAAACCCAAATAAAGCACCTTGAGGTTTGTGGCTGTAATGTGACATAATGTAAGTAAGTTCAAGGGGTATGAAGACTTTGCAAAGAATTGTAAGCAAATCAATCAAAATCAATATTCTAAAGTAAGCAAGAACAATACCTAAAAAGAAAAAATGAATGCTGAATAAAACAAAAGAAAAAAACTCATTTATATTGTTTTCATAACTTGTTCAGACTCAGATGTCTTCTGCAATATAGTTTCTCATTCACTGGATCATCTGTTGCTATAAATTGAGAAAAATTAAGTAAACCCATACCTGGGCCAGGCTGACCTGGAAAGCCACCATCCATTCTCATCTGACCAGGTGCACCAATTGGTCCATTCACTCTTACTTCTTGTCCTCTGTTTGGTCCAACAGCCACATTGATTGCTCCCTCGCCTGAACATTAAAACATAAAAGAAAAGCAGTAAATATGGATTTGCATGTTCATTAAATTTCCAAAGAAATCAATTTATGAATTATGCTTCTATCACCTTCTATTTGCACAGAGAGAATACCCAGGTCTCTGAGCTGCTGCTGGTTGTTCTGGGCCAACAGTCTGAGACGCTCTGCTGCATCTCGGGGAATGTTGAAGGTTACCCGGACGCTGTTCCAAGGCTCTACACACTGTGGCTGCAGCTTATCAGAGCCTAAAAGATGATAATTAGATATATATACAAAGTGATGCAAGAATATATATTTCATATAATCGTAGTGTAGTTTTTGTTTCTCATGAGTGTTACAGAAAGATAAGATGGAGATGGAAAGATAAAAATGTCTAGAACACACAAGAGCTCACAGAAACAAATTTTGTGACTTGTCAAAGTTTTTAGGGCTTGTATATCTTATGCAACGAACTGCAAATTCTTTGAATATAAAATCTCATACATGTTATATTTTCACACTTATCAAAGCCTTTAAAATTTAAGAAAGTTAAAACCAACTAATTAGAAGGAAACATAATAAAAACTGTGGGAAAATAAAGCCATTTTTCCATTATAAACTATTATAAACAGAGGAACATTTTATCTGATTAATACATTTACTATGTAACAAAAAACAAAACTAACCCATATTAAGCACATTGGGTATCCCGCTGAGAACCGAGTCAAGTTTCTGAGCGAAGTCCTCATCGTTCATGTTGCCTTGAAAGGCAACAAATACTGTGGAGTCCTCGTCCTTCACACCGTGCTCTTCCATCCTGTCTGCCTTCTTAACCTCGTCTACTTCAGTTGTGTTGCATTTATGGCAACTATCAGCTTCTTCGACTGCATCGTCCCCAACACCTGAGTCTCTGTCTGAATCGTTATCAGACTCCAGGTGCTCAGCCTTGTGGGACACATCAGGCGGGGTCTGTTGGTGAGCCATCCTCCGCCTGTACTAGGAGTGGCGTCTGAACCGTTTTAATCTGCAGTCACATGTAATAAAGACTCAGGTTAAAACATCTTCCAAAAAAACAACAGAAATGTCAAAAAACTAACTAACTAACTAACTAGGTTGTAGTACACAAAATTTAAGCAATACAAAGTCAAACATATTATTCCTTCCTAATAAAAAAACAAGCCAAGCACTCAGAGGAACTGGATTTGCTCACTGCTCAGCTTTTAATTAACTTAACTCATTTCTTTAATCAAAATGAGTTGATGGCAATCAGGAATGACTTGTTGACATAAACAATTGTTAAAGCAGTACTGATATTTACAAAACCACAATCGCAAAGAAAATACATAAAAACACTTACACTGCACTTTGGAAAGGTAAAAACCACAAAATGCTTCACAAAAACTAAAAATACATCAAACGACCTAATTTAGGGGAGGTGGGCTAAAAACAAAGAGTTTATAACAAAGTAAGGGACTGAATGAATGACATACTTGGTAGGCTACAATTTCTCAGTGGCCAGAGATTCCGATATTATATTTGACCAGAAGGACGGACTCTGGACCCTAGACCCTTGGAGCAGATGTCGATTTTATTGGCCAAAAATAAAGAATTGACGAATGAGCATTTTCATGACAGAAGGAAAAAAACACCAGTGGAATTGTGCCTTAACTGCAATTAGTATCAATATGCAACAATCGTCCCACTCACTTTTTTCCACTATCGAACTGCTCAACAGCTCAGACGAAAAACCTTCTGAACAGTTCTGAGTACTCAACATTTCTCAAGTAGTTGGAATACAATTAGCACATACTTGTAAAAGGTTATACATACATCCCTCATTTTTCCTGCACGGCTTACAGCATTAACACTGGTTTAATCCTAAACCTGAACTCAATATGTGCTGTACTCAACGTCCTCTAAAGTCAGAACATGGCCGCCACATCAGAGCAGCAAAATAGACTTAGATGCTTATAACAATATGGAAGGAAATGTTTTCTTTTTGTGCTTAAATGCATACAAAAGGAAAGATGAATTTCTATTGTTATTGGACTATATTTCTTTAAGTAATTAGCAATCTAAAAAGATACAATTTTTATCTTTTGTCTGTTTGTCTGATATCCTACTAGGGAATCCTCGACATGGTTGGGTTATTATCTTAGGTTTCACAGAATTTGCACATTTCCTTTAATTGCTTTCAATCACCCAAAAATCTAAAAGTAAGAAATCAATTGACCAGTTTTTATTTCTGTGCCCGAAGCCAATGGGTATTTTTTATCACCTGATTTTAAAAAAAATCTTATTTAGTAAATATATCTTTCTTTGTCAATTTTTTGGATATCAAACAAATGTGTACTGGTAGACTTAAGTGTGACGGCTGAAGCCGTAGATCTGCTCATTTTCTGTTCCTCAAGAGATTTGCTGATGAAGTTTCAGATGACCCACATGCACTGTGTTAACAGATCTGCTCTGCCTTACACACAGCCTCTGAAGGGAAGCAGTTTCCTGGCGTACGGTCACGCCAGAACCATTTGTTCTGAAACCCTCTGCAGATCAGAACTCAGCTATATCTGAAATATTGCTGATTGAAAGGGCTGTTATTAATCAAGCAACATCCTCTTCACCATTCACTGGAGTCTGTCTATCTAAACCAAGTATTATCAGGTATTTTACATTTAATGTCCACACAGTAATAACATGAAAGGAGGTATGAACAGGCAACAGATTCTCAGGATATGACAATGAGTAAAAATACCAGCATTTCACTACAAATAAGGTACTTACTCATATAAAACAAAATAAATAACATAATCTATTGTTCTAAGCTCTAAAACAAAATTATCCCAGTTGTTGCAAAAGTAAAATAAATAAAGACAATTTATGCATAAAGTTTGATCGTCATTATTTCGATTTTAAAACAAAGACTTCAAATTTAAGTCACAGCAAACGGGGCTACATTACCCGTTTGCTGTGTTGCTCTTTTTAGAGTAACACAAGCACAACATGTTGATATTAGCAGGTCGATTGGTTGGGTTGCTACCTGCTGCCTGGCCCAGGTAGCCAGGCAGCATTAAAGGAGGCACAATGCTTTAAAAAAGAATGCAACACTCCTGGATTAGTAACTAAAGCTCTCCAGTTTTTCTGTAGTAAAATTGAGGGTGTTGCTACTTTAATTTCCACATTATTCTCTTTAGCAACAAAAAAAGTGTCGAATCCCTCTTCTGCCACCTCACAGACAGTCATGGGTGCACATTACATCGCAAATATATTGTAATAGTGATACCAGTGTGTGTGGTACTGATGTGGCAAAGGACTGAGAAGCAATAAGAACCACCTGTTATATTCCAGGTGTCAGGAATTTTCATGTTTAATGCCAAAATATATTGACTTTTTGGACTATGGATGATACAAGTAAAAATTACAAATATTGGACTAAATTATGGGCCAAAATCTACACTGAATGTGTGTGTAAACTTAAACATAATTGTGCATTTAAACGAGCATTGTTGACACTCAAAGGTTGGAAATATTTGACTAAATTACCTCTAAACTTAGATAAATCTGTCACATATAAAGTTTCAAACAGCGTATAGAACTGTATCTACAGTAAGTACGGAGCTGTGCTTTGTTGTTTTTTTTTTAAATGTTCCCAATTCCCAAAGAGGGGCCACATGAGGAAATTAAGAGTCAGTGAAAAATTTTGCACATTTAAAACGAATAGACATGTGTTCATTAATGTACATAGTCCGTTCTCAATAATGAAAGCAAGAAGAATTAAAGCTGCAAGCAGCCTCGGGCGGCCCTCGCAGCAAGCGCCGCTCCGGCCTATTGGCCACCGCGGGGGTTCCGGCCACCGCAGAAGCTCTCGCGCGTTTTCCAGAGCCGCAGCCCGCTCCCCACCGCAGAAGCTCTGCCGCAGTTTCCAGCACTGCCGCCCGCTAGCCGCTGCAGAAGCTGTCGCGCATTTTCCCCAAATTACATCTCAAACCCGTTGGGCTCTTTAGAGCAGAACAAAGGTCATACATATCCAGTTTGGCGCCAATCGGATGATCCATGTGTGAATTAGAGCCAAACGTATGTATATGGCGAGGGACTGATATTCGCCATTTGGCCACGCCCACACGGTTCAGCCAGCAGTGAGCATTGACAGAGTTTATCATCCGAATCATCTTGATTAGGTCAAGAGAGCCATAAACAGAGCTTTCCAAGGAAAAAAACGGCACTTCCTGTTCCGAGGGGGCGGGGCTTAGATGACGTCATAATATGATGACGTAGGATCGACGGGCAAGCCTCCAGGATCACTCAGGCCAAGTTTGATGCAGCTCGGTCAAAATATGTGGAATGTAGAGGCAAACGTATACGAACGGCGTTGCCGCCATTGAAAACTCTTGGCACTTTAAAGCAAGCGAGACCAACTTCCTATCTGTCATCCAACACAGAATCACCTTGATTAGGTCAAGAGAGCCATAAACAGAGCTTTCCAAGGAAAAAAAGGCACTTCCGGTTCCGAGGGGGCGGGGCTTAGATGACGTCACAATGTGATGACGTAGGATCGACGGGCAAGCCTCCAGGATCACTCAGGCCAAGTTTGATGCAGCTCGGTCAAAATATGTGGAATGTAGAGGCAAACGTATACGAACGGCGTTGCCGCCATTGAAAACTCTTGGCACTTTAAAGCAAGCGAGACCAACTTCCTATCTGTCATCCAACACAGAATCACCTTGATTAGGTCAAGAGAGCCATAGATGAAAGTTTCCAAGGAAAAAAATAGCACTTCCTGTTCTGAGGGGGCGGGGCTTAGATGACGTCATAATCTGATGACATAGAATTTTCAGACAT
This sequence comes from Xiphophorus hellerii, assembly GCF_003331165.1. Lineage (NCBI taxonomy): Eukaryota > Metazoa > Chordata > Actinopteri > Cyprinodontiformes > Poeciliidae > Xiphophorus > Xiphophorus hellerii. The sequence goes on along the minus strand of NC_045672.1, from coordinate 18,667,696 downwards.
CACACCAGCATCACTCAAGCCAAGTTTGGTGCAGCTCGATCGAAACATGTGGAATCTAGAAGCAAAAGTATGGCATCGGCGTTACAGGTCACTTCGCCACGCCGCCACGCCCAGCTGCTATGTCAAAGCCGGTCAGGGTTGGAAACCTCAACACACCAACATGTCTTCTGTCTCTGGACACAGGTTCATGTTGATTAGGTCAAAGGGCTAAGAGAGCGACCGTTCACAGTAAAACATGACACTTCCTGTTCTCAGGGGGCGTGGCCTACGTGATGTCATCATTTGACCATATGGTATTGTAGGCCACCTGATGACGATCAATCACTGAAAGTTTGGAGTCTCTGTGAGTTTTTGTGTTAGAAATACCAATTTTTCATTTTTTCCTGTGTATTACAAAATCGAAGAATTTCATCTGCAGGGCAATGCTGCCCTCTGGTGTCGAATTACTGAAATAATGAAACTATTTCAGTGGCCAGCAGAGGGCAGCATTGCCCTACAAACGACGAACATGTACTGTTTATTATGTAATTACACAGAAGATCTCTCTAATTCATTCTGAGGGGGCGGGGCTTAGATGACGTCATAATATGATGACATAGCATTGTCAGGCATCACAACAGCATCACTGAGGCCAAGTTTGGTGCAGCTCGGTCGAAACATGTGGAATCTAGAAGCAAACGTATGGCATCGGCGTTACAGGTCACTTCGCCACGCCGCCACACCCAGCTGCTTCATCGCAGCCGGTCAGGGCTTGAATCCACAACACACCAACATGTCTTCTGTCTCTGGACACAGTTTCATGTTGATTAGGTCAAAGGGCTAAGATAGCGACCGTTCACAGTAAAACATGACACTTCCTGTTCTCAGGGGGCGTGGCCTAAGCGATGTCATAATTTCACCACAGGGTATTTTAGGACACCTATTGTTGATCAATAACTGAAAATTTGGTGTCTCTGTGAGTTTCTGTGCAGGATATATAAGAGTTTCGTGTTTCATGGCGAGTAGGTGAACTTTGACCCCTGGTAACCCCCCTTCAGCAATCTCAGACAGTCACCAATTTGATAACTTTAAATCAGACATGCCTTATGATCAGACTGACCGAGTTTGAAGCCAATCAATCGAAATCCCTAGGAGGAGTTCGATCAAATACGAATGCTGTGAACGTCAAAATCGAGGTCAAATGAAATTCAATCTAAAATGGCCGACTTCCTGTTGGGTTTAGAGCATGGCTCTAAGAGACTTTTTTGTACGTCCCGACAAGATACACATGTGTACCAAGTTTCGTAATTCTAGGTTTAAGCATGGCTTGGGGCTGTTCATTTAAAATACTCTAGGGGTCGCTATAGAGAAATTAGGCCACGCCCACCAAATTTTGTTATGAATTCTTGTCGGGGGGTGGATAAGGATCCATCCTAGTGAGTTTGGAGCAGCTGGGCCCGAAATTGTGGAATTCAGAGCCAAACGTATGGCAACGGCGTTACAGGTCACTTCGCCACGCCGCCACGCCCACCTGCTATGTCAAAGCCAGTCAGGGTTGGAATCCTCAACACACCAACATGTCTTCTGTCTCTGGACACAGTTTCATGTTGATTAGGTCAAAGGGCTAAGAGAGCGACCGCTCACAGTAAAACATGACACTTCCTGTTCTCAGGGGGCGTGGCTTAAGTGATGTCATCATTTCACCACAGGGTATTTTAGGACATCCGATGCCGATCAATCACTGAAAGTTTGGTCCCTCTATGTGTTTTTTTATAGGAAATATAAGAGTTTCGTGTTTCATGGCGAGTAGGTGAACTTTGACCCCTGCTAACCCCCCTTCAACATACTCCAAAACTCACCAATTTGATAACTTTAAATCAAACATGCCTTATGATCAGACTGACCGAGTTTGAAGTCGATCAATCGAAATCCCTAGGAGGAGTTCGATCAAATACGAAGGCTGTAAACGTCAAAATCGAGGAAAAAAATGGACGTTCAATACAAAATGGCCGACTTCCTGTGATAGTTGGCTAATAACATTAAATGTAAGTTCTGAGTCTTTTGGTGAGCTCTACAAGTGTACCAAATTTCATGTCTCTACGATGAAGTACGTTCATACCATTGTGTCAACAGAAAATTGCTAGTTGCCGCCGTTGAGCAATTTTTTTTGCGATTTTTGCGACAACCTTAAAATTCAAAATTTTGAATTTTTCTAGTCGCGACCGCCAAGTTTGGTGAGTTTTTGAATATGATAAAGCCCCCAAAAAGGCAATTCATTTGGGTGGAAGAATAATAAGAATAATAATTAAAGCTGCGAGCAGCCTCGGGCGGCCCTCGCAGCAAGCGCCGCTCCGGCCTATTGGCCACCGCGGGGGTTCCAGCCACCGCAGAAGCTCTCGCACGATTTCCAGAGCCGCAGCCAACTCCCCACCACAGAAGCTCTGCCGCAGTTTCCAGCACCGCCGCCCACTAGCCACCGCAGAGGCTGTCGCGCATTTTCCACGCCCGTCCACCAGGCGACATGCGTGAATGCGTTCGGCAGCGCTCCCCGACCACTGTCAAAAAATCTGGTGCAGATCGGTCGATGCCTCGAGGAGACACAGCCGATGTATTAACTTAGGGGGCGCAGTGGAGCCAAATTACATCTCAAACTCGTTGGGCTCTTTAGAGGTGAACAAAGATCATACATATCCAGTTTGGCGCCAATCGGATGATCCGTGTGTGATTTAGAGCCAAACGTATGCATATGGCGAGGGACTGATGTTCGCCATTTGGCCACGCCCACACGGTTCAGCCAGCAGCGAGCATTGACAGAGTTTATCATCCGAATCATCTTGATTAGGTCAAGAGAGCCATAAACAGAGCTTTCCAAGGAAAAAAATGGCACTTCCTGTTCCGAGGGGGCGGGGCTTAGATGACGTCATAATGTGATGACGTAGGATTGACGGGCAAGCCTCCAGGATCACTCAGGCCAAGTTTGATGCAGCTCGGTCAAAATATGTGGAATGTAGAGGCAAACGTATACGAATGGCGTTGCCGCCATTGAAAACTCTTGGCACTTTAAAGCAAGCGAGATCAACTTCCTATCTGTCATCCAACACAGAATCACCTTGGTTAGGTCAAGAGAGCCATAGATGAAAGTTTCCAAGGAAAAATATAGCACTTCCTGTTCTGAGGGGGCGGGGCTTAGATGACGTCATAATCTGATGACATAGAATTTTCAGACATCACACCAGCATCACTCAAGCCAAGTTTGGTGCAGCTCGGTCGAAACATGTGGAATCTAGAAGCAAAAGTATGGCATCGGCGTTACAGGTCACTTCGCCACGCCGCCACGCCCAGCTGCTATCTCAAAGCCGGTCAGGGTTGGAAACCTCAACACACCAACATGTCTTCTGTCTCTGGACACAGGTTCATGTTGATTAGGTCAAAGGGCTAAGAGAGCGACCGTTCACAGTAAAACATGACACTTCCTGTTCTCAGGGGGCGTGGCCTACGTGATGTCATCATTTGACCATATGGTATTGTAGGCCACCTGATGACGATCAATCACTGAAAGTTTGGAGTCTCTGTGAGTTTTTGTGTTAGAAATACCAATTTTTCATTTTTTCCTGTGTATTACAAAATCGAAGAATTTCATCTGCAGGGCAATGCTGCCCTCTGGTGTCGAATTACTGAAATAATGAAACTATTTCAGTGGCCAGCAGAGGGCAGCATTGCCCTACAAACGACGAACATGTACTGTTTATTATGTAATTACACAGAAGATCTCTCTAATTCATTCTGAGGGGGCGGGGCTTAGATGACGTCATAATATGATGACATAGCATTGTCAGGCATCACAACAGCATCACTGAGGCCAAGTTTGGTGCAGCTCGGTCGAAACATGTGGAATCTAGAAGCAAACGTATGGCATCGGCGTTACAGGTCACTTCGCCACGCCGCCACACCCAGCTGCTTCATCGCAGCCGGTCAGGGCTTGAATCCACAACACACCAACATGTCTTCTGTCTCTGGACACAGTTTCATGTTGATTAGGTCAAAGGGCTAAGATAGCGACCGTTCACAGTAAAACATGACACTTCCTGTTCTCAGGGGGCGTGGCCTAAGCGATGTCATAATTTCACCACAGGGTATTTTAGGACACCTATTGTTGATCAATAACTGAAAATTTGGTGTCTCTGTGAGTTTCTGTGCAGGATATATAAGAGTTTCGTGTTTCATGGCGAGTAGGTGAACTTTGACCCCTGGTAACCCCCCTTCAGCAATCTCAGACAGTCACCAATTTGATAACTTTAAATCAGACATGCCTTATGATCAGACTGACCGAGTTTGAAGCCGATCAATCGAAATCCCTAGGAGGAGTTCGATCAAATGCAAAGGCTGTAAACGTCAAAATCGAGGTCAAATGAACTTCAATCTAAAATGGCCGACTTCCTGTTGGGTTTCGACCATGGCTGTAATAGACTTTTTTGTACGTCCTGACAAGATACACATGTGTACCAAGTTTCGTAATTCTAGGTTAAAGCATGGCTTAGGGCTGTTCATTTAAAATACTCTAGGGGTCGCTATAGAGAAATTAGGCCACGCCCACCAAATTTTGTTATGAATTCCTGTCGGTGGGTGGATAAGGATCCATCCTAGTGAGTTTGGAGCAGCTGGGCCCGAAATTGTGGAATTCAGAGCCAAACGTATGGCAACGGCGTTACAGGTCACTTCGCCACGCCTCCACGCCCACCTGCTATGTCAAAGCCGGTCAGGGTTGGAATCCTCAACACACCAAGATGTCTTCTGTCTCTGGACACAGTTTCATGTTGATTAGGTCAAAGGGCTAAGATAGCGACCGTTCACAGTAAAACATGACACTTCCTGTTCTCAGGGGGCGTGGCCTAAGTGATGTCATCATTTGACCATAGGGTAGTGTAGGGCACCCGATGACGATCAATCACTGAAAGTTTGGTCCCTCTATGTGTTTTTGTATAGGAAATATAAGAGTTTCGTGTTTCATGGCGAGTAGGTGAACTTTGACCCCTGCTAACCCCCCTTCAACATGCTCCAAAACTCACCAATTTGATAACTTTAAATCAAACATGCCTTATGATCAGACTGACCGAGTTTGAAGCCGATCAATCGAAATCCCTAGGAGGAGTTCGATCAAATACGAAGGCTGTAAACGTCAAAATCGAGGAAAAAAATGGACGTTCAATACAAAATGGCCGACTTTCTGTGATAGTTGGCTTATAACATTAAATGTAAGTTCTGAGTCTTTTGGTGAGCTCTACAAGTGTACCAAATTTCATGTCTCTACGATGAAGTACGTTCATACCATTGTGTCAACAGAAAATTGCTAGTTGCTGCCGTTCAGCAATTTTTTTTGCGATTTTTGCGACAACCTTAAAATTCAAAATTTTTAAATTTTCTAGTCGCGACCGCCAAGTTTGGTGAGTTTTTGAATATGATAAAGCCCCCAAAAAGGCACACGAAGAGGTGGGAAGAATCGTAATAATAATAATAATAAACAGTACAGATACAATAGGCCTTCGCAGCGCTTTGCTGCTCGGGCCTAAGCCTTCGCAGCGCTTTGCTGCTCGGGCCTAATAATAAACAGCACAGATACAATAGGCCTTCGCAGCGCTTTGCTGCTCGGGCCTAAAAACTTAATATCACATTATGACTGAAGCAGCACACACTAAACACACCTGTAGGTCACATCAATTTGACCGGTGATGTTCAGTCTATCAAAGCAGATATATCCCAATTTTAGAGGCGTCTTTTATCGATGTCAAGTGTAGTGTGGTTTCTACCCCCAGCCAGTTAATATCACACGGTTTAAATGGAGCACTTTAAACGAGGTCCAGCGTAATTGAATGATGATGATGGGGCCCAGCAGTAGTATGGGCCTTAACGCAAATATAAGGTAACGAAATTCCCGACGCAAACGCTCATATACAGTTTCATTTGTCCTTGTGCACATTCAACCAAGGGCAGACAATGTCTACACCCCACATCTTTACGTTTTAGGCGATGCATCTTAAAAATATACAAACTGGAAGTCAAAACTGTTCATCCTACCGTCTCCGTCAACTACAGCTAATTCCAGCTAGCAACCGCTAGCCAGCTAACAGAAAAGGTAACTCATGACGAATCCATTGAAGCGCCTACGCTTAGCTAAAAAATTCACTTATTTTAAATTTCTACACCTTGCAATTAGTAAGAGCGAAACACCTTACCACACATAATCGTGAGGAAATATGGTTAACCAGTTGAAATCTGCTTGCTAGGAAGGCTAACAAAACATGATTCTCGTTAGCAGGTTAACAGAACGACTTCCGATGATGCTTTCCAAAATAAAACTACAGTTGTGATAAAAGATTGAACAACGCCGTTAAAAAAAAAACTCACTACAATTTGCTTTATTTAACCCTCGTGTGTGTCTGGATATTTTATGTTTTTAAATATTATTTTCGCCATCTTGATGTCTTGTACGTGTGTTAAATACGCCTTTCCTTCCCTGCAGTTGCAATCCCTTCAAATGTTTATTCATAAACTGTGAATCCAATTTTCATGGGGTTAAGCAAAACCTTTTTGATGGCTTTTTAATGACAAAAAATAAAAATGGATCAGAATTAATGTTGATGGCAATTCTTGACAATCCCTTTTTCAGAAAGTCTCCCCCCTTCCCCCCCAAAATATGAAATATGAGCATACAATGGGACAGGGGAACAAATAACATGAGATTAGCAGAGGTTAAAATGTTGAAAAATCGAAATTATTAAATCAAAACTTAGTCATTATTGTTGCTGCCCCGTTTTCACAGTCACAGGTTTCTCTGTTTATGCGGCCATCCATATGAAACCCTAGCCCATTTAAAAATCTTATTTAAATAAAAAACAGAAAGATAGAACTAGTTAAACATTTTTTATTGTTTGGTCGGATGACTGCTAACTGTTTGCCCAGACATCAGTTGTGCAAATGTATCCGCACCGCATCGCACCCAAAAAAGATGAAAGACCAAAACTGATCTAACTAGTTGAGATTGGCATTTATATTTCAGTGATAAAGTATGCAAAAACATTTTGCTCATACCTTAAATACAATCTAATACAATTGCACCGGTACACAAATAAGATGCACTGATTGGTATGTGTTATTAAAACTATATAAATGATAATAATGTATACAGTCAAATAAACATTAACTTAAAAACAGAAATCACATTAAATTATTTAGAAATAATCCAGCCACATAACCTTCAAATTAAGAAAATTCAAATATTCAGTGTCTACAGGATTAGTTTAATTGCACTCATCAAACACTTACTGATATCTAAGACCTGTGGAACTTAATAAAAATATCTTGATAAGGAGAAGAGAAAAGAACAGAAGTTAGTCTAAAATTGTATGTAACAACTTATCAGTGTCAGTGCATCCGTACAGTATTCACAGCACTTCACTTTTTCCACATCTTATTGTGTTACAGCCTTATTCCAAATTGTTTTAAATGTATGTCTTTCCTCAAAATTCTACATACAAATACTCCATTATGACAATGTAGAAAAACGTTTTTGAGAGTTTTGCATTAAAAAAAACAAAAGAAAACCAAAAAATAAGAATTGTCTGAGTCCAGACTTGAATCAGACTGAACATTTCTGCAGAGATCTGAAAATGGCTGCACAGACGTCTCCCATCCAACATGATGGAGCTTGAGAAGAACTGCAAAGAAGGAGCTGAATTGCCTAAAGATAGGCAGATACTGATTTTAGGCTGTAATCACTGCCAAAAGGGAATCAACAAAGTATTAAGCAAATGCTGTGAATACTTTTGGAAATGTGATTTCTTGGTTTTCTATTTTTGTTTAAAAATTAGAAAACCAAGAATTTGCTGGTCATAAATTTGGAAACACGCTACCATAATAGGGTATGTGTAGGTTTTTGAGCAAAGAGATTAAATTGACACAATTTTGGAATAAGGATGTAACATAAGAAATAGTAGAGGAAGTGAAGTTATCTGAATACTTTCCGGATGCACTCTAGTCTGTAGCATGGTCCCAAAAAATCAACGCAACAGTTCCAGTTCCAGCAGCTTCACCAAGTAACATCGAATCACAGTTACATGCCACAGAAAGAGGAGGAGGTTGTTAGTTTAGTCTGAGACACTCCTTCTCAGGTGAGATGTAGTAAGGATTTGTAACAGGTGTAAACGTTTCCACTAAGCTCTAGGTGGTTATGTGCAATCACAAAGTAAGCGAAGGTGATTCAAATATGTTATAAATGATGACTTTTTGGTCTGGCATACCCCTTCATTTTTCCAACGAATCCTTGCAAAAGACTGATTATTTTCCAAAGGAATTTCACTCATAATTCCTGAAAGCCATTTCTAGTGCAAAACTCAGGAACTAAAATAGTAAAAAAAAAAAATTTCCCATTTCGCCACCTTCGGACAAATAACTTCACCAACCGCTCATGCTTCTGTTTCACTTTGATTCAATAATAAACTTTACATTACTGTGTATAATACAAGCAGCTGACTTTTAAGCCATTTCTGGGATGGGTGTGCACTTTTACAAGAGGGTACACTGTGCTAGGACGGTCCTTGAGGTTTTGAGAGGAGGTGCACTATTATCAACATTAAAGTGGATTCCAATTTAATATTCTAAAAGAGGGTCAGATTTGTACCATGTTAGTTCAGGGAAACCTGCATGTGTTTCTGCTGTTAGATGATTGCAGATCGGATTAGCTTGTTGTTTTATTTATTAAGCAGCCTCCTTTCTTCGTCATTAAAAACCACTTCTCTTACTGTTGCAGTAAGGAAGAAGTAATGCACTAAGGCATGTTGGACATAGTGAGGGCGGAGGCATCAGCACTGCGGGGATCTTTCACCCCGGTGATGAGATCATTGGTTCTCCGTGTTCCCTCCACCAACGAAAGAACGTCCCTCCATTCGACATTGTGCCCTTTTGCCTCCAGCAGCTCCACATCGTCCTTTAAAAACTCAGCTGTAGCAGGTAAAGTAAAAGAAAAAAGAACACGACAAGAAGGTTAAGATATTTTTTCTTATGTGGCTCAAATATAACACTCACAATGGGTGTAGCAATCACAACTTGTTTGGATAGTGTGTCTCTATGAGGTATTTTACACTGTTGGACACTTTTATGACAACCCTGCCTTCAAATAAGTTAATCTTTTAGTGCGGGAGCATAATCTGAAACACAGCTTTTAAGAAAAGGCACACTTTTTTGTTACATTTCTGAGCTTATATGGCCATGTGTTAAGGATGAAAATTTCACCAGAAAACCATATGATGACCCATTTTCTATTTTCTGGCACAATATCCTACCTTTTCATTTGAAAGTTCCTGGTATTTTAAATAATCCCTGTTGTGCAGTCAAACAAGGTTTCCACAGCTTTTGGAAGAGAAACGGGCCCACACCATAACAGATCCCCCACCATATTTAATGGTCTGTGGTGCTATTCTACATACAAATTCTTTGTTTCAAGCCAGATCAATCTGGAGTGTTTGAGTGCTAAAAAGCTGAAGTTTGTTCTCAGCTGACCACAGTGCATTACTCTTCTAGTCCCAGTAAGGTATAGTTAATCGGTGTGTTTGCATGTGATATGACAGGAAAGACCCGCATATGGAAACCAGTTAATAGCTGTAGACAGGTGCTGCAGTTTTATAACCGTGATGTTTGTTGATATTTTCTTATCTGTGATACATCCTGCTCTCTGTGTGTATGGTGGAAAGATAAATATGGGTTACTGTCCAACTTACAGAACAGATACATGGGTCTCAGTCTCATGTCATGTTTATACTTCAGAAAAACAAACATTTATGAAATTTATAAGATCCCAGAAAGTCTAAACATCTGAAAAAGTTAATAAAAGCATTTAAAATTGCTTCAACATTTTGCTTAGCTCTGGTAACTGCTGGTATAGACACAGACACTTGGTATTTTTGTTTGCCAGAGTCAAGCTTCTACTTTACATAGACTGCATAATAAATTACGCAGATAAAAGTAACAATTTGCAATAGTACATGCTTAGAACAGGAGAGGTTAATGTTTGTGGAGACAAATTATTCATTCTGAACATGTTAAATTGAACATAACACTTGACTGAAAAGACTCAACTTATTCCTAAACATACATTTGAACTTTTCTAGCTTATCCCGATATGATACCTTGACACTGGCTTAAAGAGTAAGTATGACAATGTTTGTGCCCAACCTGACAAAAGAGGAAAAACTCACCGTCCACCAGGAGTATGTTGTCCTCCAGCTGTGGGTGGAGTCTGCCATACGCTAAACTGTCACTCATATTTTTGCGCAAAGAGAGAACATTCATAAGTACCTGTGGAGGAATTACGTGAACTGTAATAAAATATAAATTTTATGAGAGCTGTATGTGTAACAGGACTAAAAGGTGAATATTTAACCTGTGTGATGCCGCTGAGGGCCTTCTCTCCGTTGGAAGATCCAACGGCCACATATGTGCCGCATAATCCCACGGCTGGCCTCACCACTGTGGGCATCAGGAAGGACATGGGTCTTTTTCTAGCCTCAATGAGGTTATGCTGCAACAACAAGGAAAACATAAAGATAAGAGCCGTAAGATGGTGCAACAAATAATTTAATGAAGAAGTAGGTCAAGCCGAAGGTTATACATACAGGGTTAGGTGATGAGCTCAGTGTTTCATTAGGCCACGAAAAGTCCAGGATCTGGCTATTTAGAAGAATACCTGACGAAGTCACTATCCTACTGCCGAATGGTTTATTTAGTGAGCTAAAAGAAAATAAAAATACAACGTGTTGCAACTTTAACAATTTGGGTGTTTTTTTGTTATCAAACTGACAATAAGACGTACCTGACGACTGACACAATGTGGTCATCTGGGCCCATAACCATAACCTGTGCAGCTGCTGCACCGTCCTTCATTGGAAATGATGAAGTGTAATGGTTGACAGAGAAAGCTTGGGAGTCATTGATCATCTTTCGGAGCTGGGAAGCCTCTGGTTTACTGGAAGACCAAAGGGAAGAGGTTCCGTACTGATGATTTACTAAGAGAGAGGCTAATTTGGCTTCTTACAAGGTGGATTCATTTGTACCTCAGCATCTTATCAACAATCTCTGAGACAGAATCGTTAAACATAGGGTCTCCCAGTCCACTAGAAAGGGCCAATGCTATCTTCACAGCCTGGGGAGGTTATTGTCAAATAAAACAGAAGAAAACACAGAAATCAATCCAACATGCAAAGTGGTTATACTCTATAATCAGAATTAAAAAATACGTACATATATGTATAATTATTTACCTCTGCAATCCAGTGGTAGGTGCTACTTCTGGGCACTTGGCTCGTAATATTGTAGCCTTCAAGAATATTGAGTGCAGTGATCAATCCAACACCTGCATGTGGGGCCGGGGCGGCCATGATATGATGTCCTTCAAAAACACCAACAGATCACAATATTAAAGACATGATGATATCAAACACGAACAAATCAAATAATAAAAGGGGCTAAAATATGTAGTTACTAAATAAGATCAGTGTTTGAATTTCATTTGGATTCCTAGACTAAAAACAGGTCACTTTAGGTCCAAAAGAGCATCAATGACACTTCTGCCAAAGTCAAGAATGGGCATTTAGCTCATTCTAGAATCATCCAGGAAACATAGAGGACTGGTAGAAAAAAGTGTTTATACCAGGTCAAATGAATATTGTAGTTGAAGGTGTCTCTCCATCTGCTCAGATGGGTTATAAGGAACATTTACCTTGATAGGTGGTTTCCACTGGCCGTTGTATGACAGTGCTGTAGTCTCCAAAGTCTTTCTCCATCAGCACGCCATCTTTTGCCTTCACCTATTACAAAGCTAGAATTAGGTTAAATATGCTTATATTGCTGGCTTTTACGAAACACATTTCAACAGTTAAAGTTAAATATATTACTTCTATCAAGTTGCGGTAAGAGACAAACCTTTCAAGATGGTGATGAGGAACAAGATTTTCCAGTGTTTGCAACTGAATGCACTATGTTATCTATCATCGAGCTAAAGTCTTTTTCCAGTGTGTTAGTGCCTCGCTAATCAAACACACAGCTTAACACCAGGGAGTGTACTTTTAAAGGTCATGTCAGAGTCACTGAATCAGCTGAGTGACAATATCAACTGATCAGTGGTTTGCTTGTTTCTAATACGCTGATATTTATTCAGCCCCGTGTGGGTCATTTTATTGAAAAGTCAGTTATCAAATCCCACTGTTCAGCGGGGGTTTTATGTGACAGACCAATAGAGCAGAGATCAACAAAGAGAAAGGAAAATGATACATCCTTGTACAACAGCTTTTTTGTATCAAAACTATGTATTCAGCCACCTTTCCATTGATATTGCTTAATTAAGTCGACTGCCATCAGAAGCAATAAGATTACAGAGTTGGGATGCAGAGATCAGTATTTCAAGTGGGACAATCTGTTTACGACACAATTGTGAGTTAAGCACTCCATAAATCTGGAGTTTATGGGGTAAGAAGAAAGTTATTGTCAAAACAAAGCAACAAGAAGTCCTGTTTGGAGTTTGTCATAAGCCATGAAGAGGAGACGGCAAACATGGGAAAAAAGTGCTTTGGTCAGATGAGACAAAATTAAACTTTCTGGAGCATTAATGCAGAAAAGTTGTCCTCAAATCATCTGTACAAGGTTAATCTGCAGCTTATTCATCAAAGCTACAGAATCAGTAGAGTTAACATTGAAAGCTGCCAAAGTCTTTAACTTTCTTTAGAGCATGATGCAACACAACAGTGTATTATAAATGTGTTAAACTACAGGCTATATAGAAAATGTAATATCATTTTTGTCTATGATATTCCTGTGCAACCAGTAATAACCATATTATCAACATTAATTCCATTTTGACATTCAATAAAACCAATAAAATGATACAATAAAATGAAGGTACAACTAGACTTTTGATGTCTGCAGAACAAAACTCATCTTGTATGGACACTATGCAAAATTCTTGACTGCTATTATAATCAGACAGAAATCAGTCTTCCTTACTGCAGCCACCATTTCCTGTGCCAGCTTCCCAGTGTAGAACTCTGATATTCCTTTGTCTGCAACCGCGTCCAAAATGTCTGCTAAATCAAGACGTCGGGTGAACTGTCCGGAAACTGGAGCCTGACCGTTGGGGAGGAACAAATCCCGAAATGCACCCGACACGTTCTTATTCTTCACTTTATTCACAGCTTCCGCTGCAAAACAATAAACAAATGAAAGGGAGAGAGAGGTGAGATTACAGCTAAAGTTTGTGTGCCTTCACTTTATGTTGTTTGAGAGAAACATGGTGCCTTGCTTCTGTCTGCAAAAAGGAGCACTGTAAAGACAATTACCCGGTGTCTGGCATGATAATAATCTGTAATTACCCAGATCGTGAGTAACGTTGAATCCATTTCTGGCTACATCTGCTGCCATGGAAACAACATCCTTCCATGGTATCCTAGCAAAACAAAATATTAAGTCAACAAACAACTTAATAGTCATGCTAACGTGACAGCTTAAAAACATATTGTTACAGTTAACACATAAAAAAGCCCCATAAAATAAAGGCAAAATATTCAGTTTTATTAAAAGAATTTCAACAGAAAAAATGAAATTAATGGAGATATGCAAAATATAATTGCTTGTAACAAATTTAACAAATAATTTTACCTTCCATAGAGCTGGTGAGCCTGATGCATCCCACTGAGCATCCCTGGAACTCCCACTAGCAACCCTGACTGAAAAAAATAAACAACATGTTAGAGGCAGCAGAGAGCAACTGCAGACCTTTATCTCTCACTTCTAGCAGGCTGACATGAAGAAGAAAAACGTACTTTAAGGTCAAGGTTTGAGAGCAGCATGTCCTCCTGAATGGCAGATGGCGCCGTCTCTCTGAAGTCAATCACTCTTGTCTCATTCTTACGAATGTTGTGCACCAACATAACGCCACCACTACACATCAAAAGACCACAACGCAGACATTCAAGCCAGCATAATGATTAAGTTGGCTGACAGAGGCAAATATAAAGCATGTGATGAACCAATAAAAAGTAGTGCTGATTGTATAATTATTGTTTTTAAACATTCAATTTTGGCCTCATACATTCTATGTCCACTACATGCCTTGTGGCGAAGTAGTACAAACAAAGCTTCTTATGTTGTTCTTTCAACAGTGGCTTTATTTTTGCTATTCTTCAATGATGAAGGCCAGATCTGTGGAGTGCTTGACTAACAATTGTCCAATCATCAAATTCTCTCACCTGAGCTATAAATCTCTGCAGCTTAGCTCAGCTTTACCATTGGCCTTTTTGCCGCTTCTCTGATTAATGCTCTCCTTCCCTGACAGTCAATTTAGGCTGGACGGTACGTTTGCAGTCTCTTCCTATACTCAGATGATGGACTGCATGTCACTTAGTTAGATATGAAAAGCTTGTTATAATGTTTTATAGCCTGAATGTTCTTTAAGCCTCACCAAAACTTTGTTATTGGTCTTCCTGTGATGTTCCTTAATCTTTATGTTGCTGTTTTTTCACTGTTAAGTTTAAGTAACTCACCCCCCAATGCCAGAGGTGTGAGGGTGTACAATTCCCAAACAGAGAGCAGCAGCGATGGCAGCATCCACACTGGACCCCTGCTTCCCCAAAACCTCAAACCCCAGAGATGTACACTGAGCTACATCTGTCACCACCGCTCCCTGGTTAAAGACCTGAAAACATAAAAAAGACAACGGAAGGAAGCATATTCATCACACCTTTTTTTTATGAAAAGGCTTATACAAGTGTAGACAAGCAGATACACACTGTAATCTCTTAATTATTAATTTCACAGAAACAGAAGTGATGCAACGCTGTTGGCATTAAATGAGCAGGAAGCAGCAATAGACCAGTACCTGCGGATCGCCAAAGTAGATCTGCATGATGAGGGCAACAGTGACCCCGGTAGCGAAGGTGAGACAGGCCGTGATTATGACCGTCAGCCCGTCCCGCTGACAGGCGCAGTCCTCTGTGAAAGGGTCAATAGTGGTCTCCCGCAGCGAGGCGACATCGTGGCCGGCCAAGTCTGAGGCCGAGGACGGGAGGCGCTGCAGGCGCGCCGACTTCAGAAACAGATCTGGGTCTGGGATGAGTAAAGCGTAAATGAAAAGCAGCCATAAGTGGGAAAGAAGAGGAAGCAGTGTTTCACACACACAAAAAAAATGCAATGGTTCTAACCACAGATTTAAATGAACTGGCAAGATAAGCTCAACTAGGAAGTATTTTGCATAATGATTCCTGACGTGACTTCCTGAGTCCTACCTGTGTCTTGCTCGCTCAGGACGTTGTCATCTTCTTTGCGGGATTTCAGGGTGTTTTCTCCAGAAGTCACATCATCCTCCGGCAGCCGGGGGAAGCTGGTGATGCTCATGTAGTCCACCGGAGAGTAGGCGCTCCCCAAGGTTGTCTCCGGGTTGGCATCCTTGTCCACCCCACTTCCACCCGGATAGGCTGCCACAGCTTCTGGAGCAGGGTTGTGCATGACTTGCAGTGGATCTTGTGCTGACTCTGTTTTCTAAATTCTTGAATTAGGCCAAGAAATACATGTTTGTAAAAAATAATAATAATTAAAAAAAAGATAATGAGAAATTTATGGATTTCCTCTTTTTAGGGACTGCAAATCCGGAACCTGCAGCTTCTTTAAATTCTCATGATATCCCAATCCTGCAGGGATTTGTAGTTTTAAGTGTGATTGTGGCACATCTAGATCACTGCAGCCGGGTCTAATTGGGAAACGTTTCATTAGGCCAAAGCACACGTGTGTAGCTCCAATGATGGTGCTTTTCCTTCCACCTGGACATAAAAACAAACATGCAGATTGACCGACTAGTTTTAGACAAGCAGTTTCCTTTAATACAGCTACGATGAGCTGCGTCTTGTAGGATTTAATAAACTACAAGACGCCTAAAGCAAATGTTTGCAAATAAGACAACATGATTCCTGGAAAAGTCAAGTAACAAAAGAGTTTGTTATTAATAGAAACAACAGCGTTATTGCCTGTTAAAACTCCCGAGGTTAAATTCGTGCGCTGTTTATTTATCGCGCTGCTACAAGCTAACGCATCTTTCCATATATACTGATTCTAAGAGCATTGGTGTGAGGCAATAATACTTACCCTTGTCGAGAAATACATGTTGTTCAATATAAGCATTCCTTGGCGGTGTTTTTTTTTTTAGGTTTTTATGCGGAGCCGGTGAGGTGGAAGGACGGAGTCATCCCAGCGACCGAATCCCTCCCCGCAGACAGACAGCAGCCGCAGCTCGACGCTGAAGTTCACTTCCTATTGAGTGTCGGACAACCGGTAGGACTTGTTAGGGGATAATTATCGGAATTTGAACCCTCTGTTTTAAATATACATTTGAGTGTAACCAAAAGGTAAAATTCGATGCCTTTACTATTTGTCAGGCCAAAAAAAATAGCCAGAGGGTTCTGGTCGTCTTCTATATACCAACGTCAGACTTACTTCAGTGGGAAAGAGCTTGAGGCCTTGAAGGTTCACTGAAATCTCTTTCTGAAAAACATTAATCATCCGCCTCTTCGCCCGTCTGCATCATAACAAGAGGGGAAACTCTCTGCGCGATTCCTGGACTTGCTGCCACGGAGTATTGGTTAACTTGGCTGGAGTGGAAAAGCACGTCATAGCAGGTGCATAAACCTGCTCAACCTTAAACCCTCCCTTTATTTATTGTCTTCTTCTCCCTCACCTGAGAAAAGAATGAAAAAGTCTCAGATGTCGGTCTACTGTTGCTTTTTCTCTCTCTTTTTATTATTTGTTCCCCAAGGGGAAAAAAAGATGAGGGGAAAAATAAATAAATAAAAACAGGGTGGCAGCTATATTAATTTCGAAAATTTCTTGATCTAGCTCTTGGTTTTTCCTCGTAACATTTCCCATTTTAAAAGCACACTTGTGACAGAGCGCCTCTCCCTCCATTTCCGTTCATGTTTTATTTTACATTTACTTTGCCTTATTAGCTTTGTGCAGGGAAAAGAAGGAGGAACTCAACTATGGCGCTGTTAATGCAACTGCTCCTGGCCACATTATAACATTAAACCTGAGACTAACAAAAAATATCACCCTCACTGCCAAAAAGAAATCATGGAGAGTTGTGCGGTTCCTTTTGTGTGTTTATTTTTAGCATAATTGTGTGTGTTTTCATGATTACTGTATTGAGTTTCTTGTGCACACTATTTTAAGTCAGTGTTACACACAAGAACACAACGCCCAGATCTACAGACAATATTTACTTGATTGCCACACCCGTCTGTTCACATAATGTGGATTCATTCCTGAACTGTTTCTTAACTACATTCACCTTATTGTCTCCAACAGCATAAGCAGAACCAGCCCTTTATTGCTAGGGTGTGTAAAATAAAGTTTGATTTTTACCTAATAAGTTAAAACATATAAATGAAGATACCTGTTCTCTTTAACAATATTTTTTATGCCAAACTGTTTATTCATTATTAGGACAACTAATGTATCACTTCCTGCATTTGGTGATGTTTAATTACATTCCTAAATTAATGTCAGACTTAAAATAATGAGACAGAATTCAGGTCTTAACCTGAGTATTTATTCTGGTTGCTACTGTTATTGTTCAGTTTCTTTTTTAAATATATGTATATATATCTTTTTTTTTTATTGGAGGGGTGTCTGAGTGAATGCTGAAAAATTCCCATCCTTTGATTTTCTTTTTTTTTTTGCATAGATCTTGTCTGTCAGTGGATGACTTGTCCAAGAATGGGGAATCAGTACATCACAAAAACCATGCAGAAACAGTGAAAAGGCACAATCACCATAAATATCAGATACACAAAATTTCAAATGTTTATAGGTTTATCTTTTTTTTTTTTAATGAATGAGGGAGGGGTTGTACCAACTCAGGCGTAATATGGACAAATCCTCCCGAGTATTTTTAAGCTGCCATTATTTTCAGGGCACAACATAATACAGGAAATCACCTCCCATACATTCAATGCCTTTTGTTTGAAACACCCATAATGTTAAACAACTTCTAATAGCTATGTGGGAAAATACGAGCATGTCCATCTTTTTTTTTTCTTTAATGCAGTACCTTTCTTTTCATATATAGAAACTATTTGTCTTTTGCCTCTTTTTGTCCACATCCCTCACATCCATCCACAACCAATTTTTGAGAACTTTCACGCAAAGCACAACACCTTAATGACAATCAGACACAACATACAGAAAACATTTTTCATTTTTGAGTGAGGAAGGGGGTGGAGAGGAGAATAAAAAAAGATTCAAAACAGAAAACATTTTCCACCTGCAATCTGTGGTGATTTTGCACACTTACACACACTTGTGATCTTTCACTGTTTTATTTGCAACAGATTAACATTATCTACCTCTCAGGCACAGTATAGTGTTGGAATACTGTGGATGTCATTAAAGACAGCACTATATGTTGTGTGTGTGTGGGGGGGGGGGGGGGGGGGGGGTGATGAGCTCAACACCTTATATGCTCTGCATTATTTTGGATATAAATGATTACATAATGTTTATCTTCAAAGCAAGCAAAAAAAAAAAACAAGGTAGTATTCACTTTTTTATATTTTGAGTGCAAAGACTTTTTCATTCATAGGATCACGGCCACAAGAGGAAACAAAAAAGGTACATCAGAAAAAAAAAAAAAATCATATAATGTCACTCATTCAAGCAAAACATCAAGACAACAATCAGAAATGAATCCACAGACAATCTTTCTGTTGAACTTGAACTCCTTCAGAGATGTATTCAAACTATGTCATCGTTGCTGTGTGACGTTGTTACCATTCATGTAGCAGGTGCTGTGAGACACTGCCCTCTACAGGCCAGGGTTTGCCTATGGCACATTAACTGAGTTTAGTGATGTTTTGGGTGTTATTTTGAGACCATTTGCAGCCTCATCGAACCTCAGTCCCCACTCGACGCTATGTCCAGAGGCTTTGACATCTATAACGGAGAGTTGTAAATTGTTTTCTAATATTTACAAGAAAAATAAATGACCAACACTTTTTTTTGTATATAATTAGTATTTTCCCCCATATAGGAAAGGTTCTAGCATTTAGTATGCCAGTACACCTCCTCACGTTTCAGGATCCAAAACAAAAAAAGTTTCACAAAAGTAAAAACAGAAAGAAAGAAAGAAAAAAACAAGCACACAGCACACTGCTAAAACTTTTACCCACACGATATCTGACAGTGCAAACTTACATCCATGTCTTAAAATAATTTACAAACATTAGTATACACTTCAGCACCATTGTTTAATATTGTTGAATACATATCAGTAAGCGAGACTGTAAAAGTGGATGATGTCAGAACTGGATGTGCAAGCAACAAAAAGGGCTGGACATTTATGGAGTGGTTGGAGCGATGTTGCATGTTGATGAACCGATGCAAGGTTTTTGCTGTACGGCATTAAGAAAGTTGTTGTTTCTCTTTCTCCTAATACAGTGCCTTGCAGGATTATTCAAGCACCTTGAACTTGTTCACATTTTGTCACATGGCCACCACAAACTTCAGCATATTTAATTGGGATTTTTATGGGACCAACCAAATTAGGGTACGATTGTGAAGACTAATCTTTATGGAAACATGGTTACAATGTTGAATTGTTAAAAGAAAATCATAACAGATCTTGTTTGTCTATATTGCCAAAGCCGTATAAAAGACACAGCAAATGTGTGGAAAAGTGTGCTGGTCAGATGAGACTAAAGTGTAAAATTTTTGGCTTACATACAAAATCTTGTGTGTGGCAGAAAATGAACACGAACACTGCATTCCCACCGTGAAACATGGCAGTGGCAACATCATGCTGTGGAGTTGCTTTTCTTTAGCAGAACAAGGAAACCGGACAGAGGTCATTGGTAGAGGGATGCAGCTAAATAGGGCAAGCCTAACCTTTAAGATTCTGCAATGCAGTTGAGATAGAGGCAGGGGTTCACCTTCCAGCAAAACAGCGACCCTAAATATACAGCTACCTGGGATGGTTTAGAGTGAACCCCTTTCATGTGTTGGAATGGCCCAGTTAAAGCTCAGACCTTACTACAACAGAGAAAATGTGACAAAGCTTGAAAACTGATGTTCATAGGCCCTCTGCATCCAGGCTTACTTGGCATAAGATATTTTGCAAAGACAAATGGGCAGAAATGTATGTTTACATGTCCATAGCTGGTAGAAATGACTTGCAGCTGTAACTGCTACAAAAAGTGGTTCTATCATTCGCTCAAAAGGAGCAAGTGCAAGCCACAAATTTCAGGTTTTCTACTTGTACAAGTTTTTTTTTAACTTCAAAATTATTCTCTTCTTGTTTTTGGTCTCTCACATAAGCTTGTAGTGGTAATGTGACAAAGTGTGAAAAAAAATCAAAGGTTATAAGCCTTTTTGCAAGGTACTGTAGACCTCTTTCAATAGGTTATTGTAAAAAAACAAAAAAACAAAACATAATTACATAGTTAATTTAAGTTCACAGCACATATTGTTGTTAAACATGGCTGGGCAAATGACATATCTCCAAGGAGAATTAATTTGTTAACTTTAAAAGCCAAATCTTTCCATCTGACTGCAGGAACAGTTTTATTTTCTCTCTTGGTGGAAATTTGCAAAAGAGACTTCAGATAAAATAAGATTAAATCCATGTTATGAAAACAAAATAAAGAGTTGCCTTCGATACTGCTTTTCACCTATCATGTCTTGCTTATACCTTGTAACCCAAATGTGAGCCCCAAATCTCTAAATTCTCACTGGCTGCTCTGAGGGTTAAACCACTTTCCTTTAAAACCATATACTGAGGGATTCATTTTACTCTTTAGTCTGTTTTGCACATACTCTCACCATCTCCTACATGCTGTGACCTTCTTCACGAGGCAGAGAAGAGAATCAATTGTTTCCTCTGGCAACACTTTTTTTAGTAAAGCAACTTTGCTGAGAAACCAACTTGTGTTGATTTTTCTCTCCTCGCCAGACGGTATTTTCTTCGACCTTTTGTAAGCAAAACTAACCGAATTAAAATCATGATCACGTTTCATAGATTTGCTAGGAAGAGTGTTCCTCCAGTCAGAGTATGAAAGAAGGGGCTATTTCAATCTTATTTTATTTTCTATGATGGTTACACAGTATTATGGTTTTAAATAAAGAAAAATAAAACTCGTATGTCTTTAAAACGTTTCTATAAAAACTCAGCTATTGCCATTTTGAGAAATTATAACTGGATAAAGATTGAAAACGTACTTATTTTTTTGTTTTTTGTTGTTTATTCTGGAGGACAATAAGGGGGTAATCGTATCGTCTACAAAGATCTACATTTAGCAACTGCTTTCTAACTGCAGATTGGATGGAAAATGACCAAGATGAGTCAGTCTGTGACTCATCCTGACGTAATGTATGGAAATGGAAGCTAAAAGTGCTGTGGGAGGACACGTGTTGTCGATGGTGGATTCTGCACTACGAATACCCCCAGACGTAAACGAAGCCCCTCTTTTTGATGGTAACCTTAGTGACAGAAGTTGCGCTTGCTGGGCTGGTGAAGGAAGGTGCTTCTGGTGTGCGAAGCGTGACGAGGGACCTGCTCCCTCACACGGTTTTGGCGTTGGATGTGGCTGCGGCTCAGATGGCGGCGCTCCATGCGAGCCTTGTAACGCTGGACCCTGGCCACTTGGGTGACCTTGGCCAAAGCCCCAGCCTGGCCAGCCGCTCCACGGCTCACCCTGGTGGGCACAGTGCTGCGGGTGGCTGCGGGGCTGCGGGGAGCTGCTGGTTCAGTTACTCTGCTGCAAATAGGGGAAAAAAAAAACAGCAGGACTCTTATTAGTTAAAAAAGAAGGTGAAGATGAGATATAGTGTGAATAAAAATTTCTCACCTCGCACTGCTCGCCAGGCTGACAATGCTCTCTTCCCCCACCACAGACAGGTTGCTGCTGGAGAGCATGGACAGGTTGTTGGGGGAGACATACACAGACATGCTGGGGTGCTCTATGAGCAGGTCCTCCATGGGGCTGGTCTCTGCCGTGGCTCCCTCTGCAGTGAAACAGGGGGGAGGGGTGACAAACCAGCTCTCATCCATGCAGCCTCTCTCTGATCCTGACCTACTGGCACCCCCACTGCCCCCGCACTCACTCCCAGAGCCTGGAGACATTGACGGGGTGGAGGAGGGCGTGGACAGTCTGGCCCGTCTTGGGAGGCTCACGGGTGTGGCGGCACCTAAGTGTGGTGGACTAGCACTGGGACAAGACAGGGGCTCCGAAGGTGCTGCTGGATCCTGTGTCTGACCTTTATGCGGCCTGCGACGCTTATGAGGCAGACGGGGCGTGGAGGCTGGGCATTCAGTCCTTGTTTGCATGTTTTGGTGATCTGCTAGTTTACTGTGGGGTGATGCTTGTGTAGTCAGTGGGGTTCCCACATCATCCTCCACCTGCATCATGCAGTCAGAGTCTTTTAAGGACATGGCACAGATGAGATCAGGAACAGGAAGGCCAATAAAGGCAGGAGGATGATTTTGCAAAAGTTTTTTTTTTTTTGCAAATGTGGCAAAAAAATTTTTTATCAAAAGGCCATGCGGGACGTGGAGGATCATTGTAGAGGGACCACATACGCACGCGCACACATACCGATGTGAGATATATAAGGGTGTTTAAACAAAATTTGGAAGAGGGGAAAAAAGAAGGGGTAAGGAAACACAAAACATAAAGGAGTCACATTGTTAGTTGTGTTGACCCTCTGAGGTTGTAATGATGTCAGTGACATAATGTTTTGATTCTGCTGAGAGGTACTTTTGATGAGCTCTGGGTCAGGTAGCCCCTTTTCCATTTTGTACCCACATATTGCCATTTCATATCTTTAAATAAAATGATTGTTTCCCAAAAATAATTGCATCTAAGTTTATTTTTCTTCCATGTTACGTATGGAAAAAGATCATATGCTCATACCTCGTCTATGCATAATTTAAAACTCAGTACCAGTCCATTTTTGTTGTTTATTAGTCAATTGAAATAATGTGATGAAAACATTACTCCTGATTTCCATGGATGGCGGTCCTAATACTCAGTTTGAGTGAACTGTCTAATAAAATATGTCATATTTGCACTCTAGATCAAATCAAAATAACTGAGTGACCTCATGATGGCTGAAAATATTTATCACAGACACATAATTGCATCTTCTTACAGTAATCTAAGAGCAGAAGACAGAAAATTACTTAAAAGCAGGTATTATGCTTTGCCTAGGTTGGCATGCATTGATGCATGACTGGTATGACATGTCATGTTTCTAATGGTTAATTTTTCAACCCCAAATGTCAGGCAGAAATTGACCAAAACTGCAAAGGCATAAAATGGCAAAGGGACAAAATGATCAGCACGACTTTTTGGCGTGCTGATATGTGCTTGGCTCCATTAAAGGTATCAAAACAAGCTTTTTTTTTGCAGTCGCTGTGTTTGTCAAGATCCCACCATGAACAAAAAGTGGATGAATCTGAATGTTCCTGTGCTTTCATCTGCAGAGAGACAGCACTGTTGTCAGGGCAGCCATGTAGATGTACGCCATGCCCAGACTGATTCTACACCGTACTCCATCGTCCCCATTTACCTTTCAGATTTTAACTGCATTATGCAATGGCAAGGAAGAGGTGAATATTTCTTACTTTATAACACACAAATTAATTGCACCATCAGACATAACAGTGTGACCACCGCCCCAATTGTGAGTTGGATCCCTGAAAGGTTCCTGCGGCATCTGGCACTGGATGTTAGCAGGTCCATAAGCTGTGAGGTAGGGTCTCCAGGGACTGGACTTTAATGTCCAGTACATCCCACGGATTCACCATTGGATGTAGATCAGGGGAATTCTCTTCAAACGATTCCTGTCCTATTTCTGCTTTCTGGCAGGGAGCATTATCTTGCTGAAAGACAACCCCACTGTCAGGAAATATTGTTTCCACCCTAACTAGTCTGCAGCTATGAAGCTCCATAAATACCAGTTTGAGATGAGACTGAAGCTACAGTCTGTGTGAGTTGAGTCTTAGCTCCCCATGTTCATCACCAGCCCTGTTTCTGATTCACCACTACTTCTTTCTTTAACCCTTATGACTGCTCTGCAGACTGGGGGACACCAATTAGGTGCAAGAGATTCTCTGACACAGCTGTCTATTACAAACTGCTCATTGTCAAACTAAAATTCCTACATCCATTAACACGCATTTCTATAAAATGACAATCTGTGTTATTCACTTCACTTTTAGTGGTCATAATTTTATGCCTGACCGGTGTATTTTCTACTGTGATGTTTAAATAAAATGACAGATCCCCCCCACCACTCCATCCCTGAACTCTTGGACTCACCGGCCAGGTTGACGAGCATCCATCCCTCTTCGTCGGCCTCAGTCACACATGGATTGGGTCCCTTCAGATCAGCTGCCACCTCTTCCACCTCCCCGAACAACAGGTTGCTAAGACGTTGAAACATTTCTGCTTGTGTCGTCAAGTTTTGATGCCTGTGATGTGCTATGTGCTCTCCCACAGAGAAAATTTATGCAGTAGCTGCCTTTTCTTTTTTGTATTTATCAATGTAATAGTTGTTGTGTAATGCTATTTGTCTGCCTGATGTTCTTGTTTCCACTTAAAGTCCTGTGCTTGATCTTGAAGTTGACAAATCAAGGCAGGAGAGACTTTTGTAGTGCAAATGTAAGGTTTCACTTGGTTTGGAACAAAGGCCTGGGGAGAAGGAGAGAGATAAATTAAAAAATATTGTTAGTTTGATAAAACCAGTGAGTTTTCAAAACATGGCTGTAGCAAAAAATGGTGCTTAGTGTTTCATTAAGTTCATGAGCTGTAAGCTAATTTTATATCCAGAATCATTACAGGTCGACACAGGCAGAAAGCCCTGTGTGTTTTAAAATAAAACATGCCTTTGAAAGTGCATCAGTAAAGTTAAGCATCATCATTGTAATTGTGATTTAGCAAAATGGCCTTAAAAAAGTTAGCTAAATATAGATTAAAGGCATTTTAAATGTCCTGGGAAATTCTAATCTCCCCCTTTGCCTCCACTACAGAATAAACATTCATCCATCATCCAACTCTGGTCTCATAGAGTATAGTGCCACACACACACACACTCCTTACAACAATTTAGGGAGACCAATTAAACTAACATTTACGAAAAACAGAGAACCTACACTTCCACAGGGAGACCATGGAAACTCCAAGCAGAAAGACCCAGATCTGTTTGAACCCATGAACTTCTTACTTCAAAGCAATAATGCTACCAACTGTGCCACTGTGCAGCCCTCATAATAAACACACTCACAGTATATCAAACCGTTGACACAGTCAATTTAAAAAAATATAGCTTTTCATAACAAAATGCCCCAGGATGATTTACTGGACTCGATTCCCTACAACAGTTATCTGATGTCACAACTGATTCTGTTTGTATGCAACTATTGATTTTGATTGTTGTTTTTGTTTTTTTTAATTAATGTTAAGTTTGATTTAAGATTGAAATGTATTGATTGTTGGATGGCATGTGTTTAAGCTTTAAACTGTCAATTACATTAACATATCTGTGAAGTAAACATGTACAAAAAGTGATTTATGAACATAGTAATGATTCATTAAGCAAAGAGCAGAATGACAATGACAATGCAACAACAAACACAATGACTGTACCCATGCATGCAAATAAAACCAGAAATGCAGCAACAACAGAGGAGGCAAAGGACAAGTGCCCCACCTGCATGTGAACATGATGATGTAATACAGAGCGATGTTAAAACATTTGGCCCTGTCCAACCTTTACAAGTTCAAAGGGCATATTTTATGTACTTAAACCAAGTGACTGTAGGTGAAACAAATACCACACCTGGTCTCTATGCAGAGCACTGACACACTTTAAATAATTTTTAGATTTGGGGTTGCTTGACAACATATACGTTAACTCAGTTTTGACATTCTTTACTGATGTATCGTTGTTAAGAGATATAATTCAATTTTAACTGCTTCTGGTTACATATTCTTAGTAATATTGTCTGTGTCCCAAATAATTAAATAATAAAGTTTGCTGTCAATAGGTACACATGTATGCATGGTTGCCACTTGCTACAAAGCATACACTTCTACAGGTTTGTCCAATTTCTACGAAAACCTCCCCACACATGACTGTCAATAGCTATAGATACACACACAACCTTTCAAAGTGAGAAGACTCTGGTCTGCTTTGCCTGAGATTAAAACACAATCTACATGTTGTACATGATGCACTAATGAAACTTTTTTATTTACT
Organism: Xiphophorus hellerii; assembly: GCF_003331165.1. Lineage (NCBI taxonomy): Eukaryota > Metazoa > Chordata > Actinopteri > Cyprinodontiformes > Poeciliidae > Xiphophorus > Xiphophorus hellerii. The sequence goes on along the minus strand of NC_045672.1, from coordinate 18,641,377 downwards.
TGTTTTGACAGTGCATCATTTTTCAGTCTTTCAGGAATTTGTAAATGTGAACTTACTGGTTTAAACATAGTTATTGATACTGGATGTGGCAAAAGAGATCACATGTCTGCCTGTATAATTTAAACTATTGGCAAACATTAATTATTACAATCTATGGATTAACAACTGTGCACTTTTACTGATGCACAGTTTAAAGGTTGTGGGCTGGAGCGCTCTTTTCCTTTGCAGTGCCTTTTATGTGCTCGGCTACAGAGCTTTGTACCTCTCTTAACGTTACTAGGTTTTGGGTTGCAGATTATAATTGTATTACAGTATCAGTTACAGGGAATAAAGCTTAGCCATTTTATTACATTGTAGGACATTAATTCAACCAACTTGCCATTTATATTTTAAGCTTAGGTTTTCAAAGTTTTATTTTTTTTTAATGACAATAATCATCTCACTAATTGCTACATTCCCCAAGTTTCACCAAGGTGAGAATGGTAACATGTCTCCAAGCCCAGGGCAGCAAGGTTAATATTATATTACCTTCCACTGCTAATAGCAATTAGCCAACTTCTGCTAGAACATGGTAAAGCTCTGAAAACCTCTGTGTATTCTGGTGAGTGTGTTACAGTGCCACATACAGGCATGGCTGAATATATCTCTAAAAATGAGACTGTGTTTTTATAAGAATCAGAGAGAGAGAAAACAAAATGTAAAGATTGCTTTAGAAAATCTTGATGTTGATGTGTGTCTAATGGCAATTCTGACCATCGCTCATACCCAACTTTCAATGTACTGCAAAATTAATATAACAGATACTTGTGTGAGAAGGGCATCAAAACTAGCTTTAGCTCAGGGACCCACAAGCTCCTAAATGCGGCCCTGGCTTTGCCCTCAGGTCTATAGGGAGAAGCAAAAGCTGGTGATAAAAGCAATATAATTATACAAGACGTTTTCAAACTTAAAATATAGATATCTTATGTATTAAATGCATAAATATCTCCAATTGAGACTTCCTCTAAGAGGGAGGCGAAAAAGGAGCGCGATGGGCGGAGATCTGGAGAATGAAAACAAGAACCCTCTGACGTCACGTTGCGTCACTGACGCCGACACTGAAGCTCCAGCCCATTTTGCTACCAAAGGCGAAAAAAAAAGGTCTTAACAGCAAACATATCGAAATGCAAGATCATGTATTTTGAAACATATTCCGCTGTCCGTGTCTAGTCTGCATTTTGAAACGGCAAAGCCATTTCGTGCCTGTCGATGGATCCCGTGAGAACTGCGCTTATGTAAAGATTATCCTGCCAGCAGCACTAATATTTACACTGAAAATGACAAAGACGCCCGCGATGTTTATAAGGTAAATAAAACAGCTTCAGCTTCGTCGTATGAAGCAGGGAGAAGTCGCGACTCCCTCGGTGTGTGTTGGTGGTATTCAGGTTAAACATGAATTATCCGTATAAGCTCTACAGCTGAAGGGTCACAGCAATGACAGCTGTGCCTCAATGCACTGCTCGCAGGACATCAACTGGATCAGGCTCCGGTAACACAAAAGACCGGTGTTTATACTGAATAACTTAGGATTTTATGCAAAATAAATGAACCCTGGAAAAAAAAAAAAAAAAAAAAAAAAAAAGAGGCTGAAAATACGTCAACATCCGCCATAGACCCACATCAGGATTTTGGTGCAGTTTGCAAAACAGCGGCTGCTGGCTGAGCATATATATTCAGTCAAGCAGGAGTCATTTTTCATAGTAACATATGAGCGCAAATCGGCCTTCTTACGCATCTTATTCTGCACCGCGATACTGTCTTCGCATTTATTCATGTCCTAATAATAGATCATCACAGATAGAATACACTGCGGACAGAAATAACCTACAGTATGGGTCACAAAGACAAATACGTTGTAACATAATGTCACATTATTCAATAACCAGGAAATGGGTTTAATAAATGTCCCCCAAAACCAGGATAACAAGAGGCTGGCCGGCAAATTTGTTGTCTAAGATCCACGGCCAAGACACAAAAGACTAAATTGAAGATAAACAAAAATGAAAACATACATACCTGCCTTTGAGTTCAAGTTGTAAACGAGGTGTCAAAACACAGTAGAAACGACAACTCTTAAAGCATAGCTTTAGATATAGCCTTTACGTGAGGTAGTTGGAACACTAATATACAAAAATAAAAGGCTTTCTTCTTAGAAGAAGGGCTTCGTGTAAAAAAAATTACACTGATGTTTTTGTTTTCAGATCATAACATCTGCAGCTGCTTCCTCCTCTTTTTTTTTTTGTTTCCTTTGCTGCAGATTTTCCTGTTTATTGCTGCCTTCCAGCTGATCCTCGGATCAGAATGTAGAAACGTACAAAACAGCTGATTGTGAGATCACAATGTGTCGGCCACGCCTTTCGCACGCCTCCCAGAAGGCGAGGCAGCCAATCAGAATATTACACCCGATAGGAGCCGAGTCCTCTAAGCAACAGGGATAGGTGGGGGGTTGGGCAGGATGGAGCTGTCAGCCTGAACCCAGATGGAAATGGAGACTGATCCCTGATCAGCTTCTGCTTTCCAGCAGCTCTGTTGTTGGAAAGCAGGGCTGGGGGAGGGTAAACTGATCCAGGGCCTGCTCAGGGAGCAGATGAAGATGTGATGACAGCAAAGTAAAGTTATATGTTAGTCAAAAACTAATTCCCTTGAAGTAATCAAAACAGTCATAGTATATTAAAATAACACTTCACTCCATACTCATGCTATTTTTTTATTTATTTATTTATTTTGCAAATTCATAGCTAACGGTGGATTACCTAATCCTATTTGCATGTCTCATCTGACACCACACTGATCAAGCTGATCATTAACTGGAAGAAATAAGCCTCAAATATTCAAATGAGTAAACAGCCACAGTGCAGACAGCACCAAAGTTATTCTTTTCAGTGATGCTGCTGGAATTTTATTTATGTAAATAGTCATCTCTTTCTCCCCAAAGCATCACTCAGCTCATTGTACCTTAATGGGATGGACCTAAATATGCCTTTCATCACACTGTATACCACCCACTCCTACTGACTTTTTATGAATGCAGCATCTGGGCGTCCAATAGTATTTCTGGACTTTTGGTTTAAACCCCTGGTGGTGTTTTGTTCTTCCTGCAGTCTCCAATTTCCTTCTTCTTTTTTTCCCCCCACTTTATGCAATGGTGTGAAGGCTCACATCATGGCTCACATCTATACACACTGCTGTTGCCCACACTGGTGTAGCTTTATATTTTAAAAATATAACTCCATAAAGAATTGCACACCTGATTGATCGCCAAACAGCTTTGCTTCTCTTCAAATATATTCACTTCCACATATTGGTGTAAACTCACATATTGGTGTAAACTGCACTCAGGTTCTCCTTCTGCATGCATGGATTCTCTAAAGTGTTCTGGTTTCACCACCTATAAACAGCAATTAAGTTTAGTCACTATAAGTTGCCTTTGAGCCCTTTCCACTGTGTATAGGAGAAGGGCATTTGCTCTCTTCTTGTAAAGGATATAAGTATATATATATAAAAGGATGGCTAGTTGGATAATATTTAGTAGAAAAAGTCTTACCAGGCCAACAGAAACTATAATTAACCATTGACATGTCAAAAGCTTAACTGGAATCAAAGTTAGAGGCCAGTCTATGTGGAACAGCGTAGTGTTATTTTTTTAAATAATAAATCTTGTTTTGGCAAATGTAGAGTTTGTATTGCATTTGGTCCTTCCATGTGCTTTTATGGAACTGGACCAAAACATAAACAAGATGCAGGCAGAACCCTTCTCATGAGAGAGTTGATGGTAAAATGAAGATATACTAGGATAGAAAAACAATCACGGAACAGAACATTACTAAACAGTGGAATCTAATAATACAAACCCTGCATGACAAAATTGAATAAAACTTAATCAAGTCACAGAAGTTCATAAATTATCATGGACTTTTCTACTATAAAATAAAGTAAAGTAAAACCACGAAATAATTGATCAATTTTGATGTAACATGTACCGTGAAGTTTTAAGCCCTACTGATATTTCTATGCGTTTTCTATTTAATTCCCAATCGTTTATTCTTTGCTCCTTAAAAAACCCCTTCATTTTTAAAAAGGCCTTCACCTCTACTAGGTCCACTGCTGGAGAGTTGTTTATGCTGTTTATGCTGTTTTTACTCCTACAACTGTTTTGCTTAAGCCACATCACACTGTCCCATGAATCATTCAGGCCTAAAAGGCTCCTGGACTTCAAAGCCTGATCCTGTATTGTGTCTTTGCATAGCAGAAAACAAAACAGGAAACCTGCTTAAAGTGGTTTTTTTTTTGCACTTTCCTGTTAACAACCACTGACATTCAGTGACAGATATGAAATTGTGTATTTAAAAGCTGAAATCATTAATGATTAACTAGATGGAGGGTTTGTGAAGGCCTCACTTTTTTTGACTGCACACTTTACAGGGTTTTCAGTTTTTTGACAACAGTGTAACGTGCAAACTCATGTCAAGTACAAAGAATAGTATAAAAAAATAATGAAGAGGCAGCCTAAGCAGATCTACCCGAAGCTTGTAAATAAAGTCTGACTCCTCGGCTGCAAAGTAGTCAAGTGTTTTGGTGCTGCACTGTAAGGAAGCAACAATAACAGAAACTCAGCTGGACACTATGAACAAAAAAGCACCACACCTGTCTCCAGATTCCTGCTGAATGTGTCACAGATTTCTCATGAGGATGTGATGTTTTAAATAAAAGCACTCCTCAAAGCTGTCTTAAGTCTGGGTGGTGAGGCCAATACAGTTACCAGGTGCTGGGTGACTGGAGCACGCAGGCACACCGAGAGACAGAAACACACTGAACACACTGCAGTGATAATGACATCCAAACTCAATTGACACGCTGAACACAAACATTCACCGAGAACACTGTGTGCATCTGTGTCTAATGTTTGTGCTCCCAAGCTAATCTGGACAAGTCACAGCCCTCTAGCGCTTGTTTTGTCATGCCCAGGGTTCTCAGTGGAAAACATACAAAACATGAAACGGGTACGTGTCGAGATGTTTGTGTTTGCTATTATGCGCTAGAAATGATTATAGTAACAATTTTCACAAATAATTGTAGCTCAAGCTTACTAATTAAATATCCAAAAGGCAGTGGTGATTATTGTTTTTTTCCCTCTTCCTCAATTCATTTGGGTGCTTTCACCTAAGTTCCCTAAGAGACCTGCAGTTTTTTATGCTGGTCAGGAAACCAGGTGAAAGGTCACACATTAGTCGCCCTGATCTCTCTCTGTTTTTAACAGCTGTAATTTATTTATCAAATGGTGGTAAAAGACATTTTGAAAAATCAGACTGAAAAAAATGTCTGGTCCTTCACATTCTCTGATTTTACTTAGCTTATTTTAATTCTTAAGTTTAGATGCTTAACTTCACAATATTTACCTTCATTGTGCATGTAACGTAGGCTTTATTTTTAGTGTCTCTCTTGTCTTAGGCCTCCTACCATCTGGCTGACGATAAGACAGCAGCCCCCTGTGATAAGAAGTGTTACCACCAAACAACTGGCACTAATTTTAAGAGATATGTAAAAGCTCTTCATCTTCAGCACATTAGGATATTTTTTTTTTCTTTTTACAATAATGAACATACAAAATGTAGTCCCTAAATGTGATACAAGGGTCCTTTTATAAAAGAAAATAACAACAACAATGTGTATTAATTTGTATTTAGCTAATATTTTGTATAAATGCCTTTTGTTGCTGTTACAGCTGCACGTTTTTTTGGTGGGATGTCTCTAATGGCTTTGCTTGTCTTAAGATTGATGTTTTTCCCCCTTTCTGCTTTGTAAAATAGCTCAAATTCTGACTTGCAAGACAGCAGCTTTCTACTATAACTCTGGCTATATGTTTGGGGTTGTTTGTCCCTTTAAAAGGTAAAGCTATATCCTAGGTTCAAGTCTTTTGCAACATATTAAAGAATTTCTTTCTCCAAGAACATTTCTGTATTTAGCTCTGTCCATCTCTAACTGTATTCCCTTCAGATTGCTGACAAAAAGCCACCTCAAAGCACGATGCTGATGCCACAATGTTTCATTTTGGTAGTGATGTATTCAGAGTGATGTGCTGTGTTAGATTTCTTGCCAGTGCACCTTCTTCCACTTACTGTGTCCCACATAGAGACTGAATTGTGCCACACTGAAAATTGGACTTCATACACCTGGTTTCCTTTTGCTGCTTTTCTACACAGGCCAAGTTTGTGATGTGCATAACTACTAGTTGTTATAGTGGCTCAGAAAAGTCAACAAAATGCAACAGCCACAACACAAGAGGCAAAGCCACACTAGGTCATGCTTAAACTGAAATTATGCTAATATAATAAAACTCTGAGAGAAAAGGCAGAAAAAGGGTTTCATTGTGAACACAGACAAATATTTCTGGCAAATCCATAGATTTAGCATGACTTCCGTTGTGACTTTTGCTGTGGCTTTTGCGTTTCATTGACCCTGGGCCACCATACCTTGTCATAACATATTGCCCTCCTCTGACTGGGTGCTCATTTGATTTAATAACTTATGTTAAAAAACATCAGTATTGTTTGGCTGTATGACAGTCAGTGGCCTGAATAGACATCCTCTGAGACAGAAAAGGCTATTTTAAAAATAATTTAAGTAAAAAAACCCCCATTAAGCTCCACCTTTAGAAACATGCCAAACCCCAAATCATTTCTTCTAACACCGTCCACTAGTGTTAGCCGGTCTGTGGCCTTAGATGACTAACTCCTCTGCTTGTCTCATATTGCATGCAGCCTGTCTGTACTTGAAACTCTTCACACAGTCCCCAGATAACCTCTCGTCAACAGCACTATGTTAATATCGCTTACTCAGCAGGCATAGCCTGATTGCACTCTTTAATCCAAATTTACACAGCAGGAGGGAGTAGAATTGACAGATCTTCTTTTTCCTGGGAGGTCCCTGGTCTACAAAGAGAGCTCTCCTGCAGAATCTGCATCCAGTGGATCTAGCCCTACAAGGCCAGAGCAAGCAGGGTCTGGAGACAGTGTCCTTGGCAAAGTGTGCATACTCACCGATAAACATGGGTGAGAACAGTCTGTGCTCACCAGACGGAAGGGGGCAACGTTCCCCCCTGGAGGGTATTACGAAACGTAACCAGGAGAGCTATTTTAAATTCTCTAAAGGATTATGCTGTCACGGATGACAAGAAATGAGTTTCAGGCGCCATTCATTTAAGAAAAATATAGACGGCAACCTTGTCTGGCTGTCCTTCAGCACTGTCAGTTAATTATTTGCTTTTCACTCAGTGTGGGATCATCAAGGAACTCCTTGGTCAGATAGACGCAGATGTGTCCTGTCCACCGCCTAAAAGCAAGGTTAAAAATAGCACGAAGCATCAGAAAGGTTAAAAAAATAACTTAAATTAGAGCAAACGTCTTTATTTTTCATCACATGTACTCGCGTCGGTTGGTCGTCACATAAAAAAGCGCCTCTTCAACGAATATGCAAAAATATGCTTAAATAATCATTTCTATTATTTGGAGCAAGGCGGGGAAACTTGGTGAAAAAACGGAAATTTAAACTGCAAAATAAGGAGTGAAAATAGGTTAAAAATAAGGTTTTGTACATAAAGTTCTTATCAGCAGAAGATTCAACTGACAGGTTGTGTTTAAAATGACTTCCTGGTCGCCTGAGATTCCAGCAGGGGATGTAGCTCAGTGGTAGAGCGCATGCTTTGCATGTATGAGGCCCCGGGTTCAATCCCCGGCATCTCCACTCTTTTTCGAGATTTTTGTTGAACGTCTTGAGTCACAACATTTATTCAGTAGAAATCACCGATCATATTTTTAATGAATAAATCTTTTCAGAGTAGTCTCAGTAAGAAAAAAATAAAATTTTAAACGTGGGTGGAAACACAACCTGGTGGAACTAAGAAGGAACTGTATGTAAATCTTCCAGCTCATTTTTATGAAGCAAATTAGGTGTCAGAGTAAATATTTTACTTTAGAAATTTGTTGTTTTGCAAAAATGAAATGGATGTTGTTTCAGCTAAATTAAATTAGTACAATTGTTTTTAAAACTTAGTGTTTCTATCCGATAGATTTTAACTGCAAAAAATTTAAAATGATAAAGTTTATTTGAAACCCTAGGACAAATTTGCTGAAGGTTTTCTGAAGGTTGCCCTTGTAGAGAACCTTTCAAATGAGTTGAGATAAATTCATTTCAGTAATTTATATTTATATTGACTGTTCTTTCAAGGCATTTTATAAACATAAACAGATCCAACTGAAATAGTGAAATAAACCAACTTTTTGATGTATGTCTACAATTTTTTCAGGTGCTTTTGAACACAGACACATGTAAGAGTTGGAGAACCCAGTTGGAGACTGAGGTTTATCGCACCTGAAATTGACTCTTTCATTTAATTAAATACATTCAAATTCAACCCTGGTTTAAGACAGCACAGATACATTTTCATTGCTTTGCCAAACATTAAACTTATCTATTGTTCTAAGCCCAATCATTTTCATCAAAGCATTAAGTTTGTAGTAACTATAAACTCTTCCAATCAAGTAGAACTTGTTTGGAAGAGTTTCCTGGAAAAAGGCTTTACCTCTTGAAAGAATGCAGAGCCTCAGATTTGTAAAGACCTACACAGCTTCTGAAATATTGCACACAATAGAACAAGTGCTTTGGAAGATTTTTATTTATTTTTTGTGCTTTTAACATTAGCAATGTTAAAAGAGGCACAGTTTCCTTAAACAAAACAACAATAAAAAAATAACATTTTTGATGAAATCATTTTAAATAAAACTATTTCAAACGGCTTATCGTTTTGTTTCAGAATGTTTAGAAACTTTTATGTTTAGTAACATATTCCTGACTTCTCATACTTTTTGTAGTTCTGTAGAGGATTTTAAAAAAAAGCAGAATAACGTGATTATAAATAACATTAATAGTCTGAGAACAAATATTAATTATTTGTCGCCACCTTGTGGCAAATTGGAGTATTTTCAAGAACTGGTTCACATCTCTAACAGCAGGTGGCGCCAATTAAGATTGTAGGCCGTCTGAAATTTGAATTTGCTGAGTGAATAGCCTACGATCAACAACAACAGCAATAATAATAATAATAATAATAATAATAATAATAATAATAATAATAATAATAATAATAATAATAATAATAATAATAATAATATCAAAGCCATGATGTAGCACAAAAAAATAAAAAAGTTCTACAGAAATGCAGATTTGTTTGTACAGAACAAATTGAAAAAGCCTGTTGTATGAGGGCTATAAAGGAAAGGAAACAAAAACATTGAAACATTATGACAATATTAGGTAACTGCATGGCTCATAACATTTTTGAAAAAGAAAATTTAATTTGTAGAAAAAAAAATCACATGACAATTTCACATGAAAAAATATCTTAGGCTTTTGAATACTGAAGTTGAGTACTGAAATATAAAACACAAGCTCACATCAGGATAAATTCCAAGTACAAGGTTCTCAGTCTGACCGTCTTTTTGTTATCTAAGAATTTTTAGGTCAAGTTAAAGGGAAGTAAATCTTGAACATGGTTTAATAAACCACATTCCCATCATTTTCTCTCTGGGTTTTGAGCTAACATTTAATTTCACCACCTCGCATAAAAATAGACAATGTTTCCACCTGTGTGTGAGATGTAGATGTTGGCTTGTGACGTGTTTGTTCTTGACTCACATGCAACAATACGACTGTGGACAAATCTAATAATGACTGACATTATTATCATTTGCCGATGGATGTGTAAAACCTCACTTGGTCTGTAAATTGACACGCTCTGCAAACAAACGGCACGAGCACAAAGAAATGAAAATGTGAATATAAATCTGCCCCGTTATTAAGCCGTTGAAGTGTGAATGAAAGAGTCAGACTTGATAGTAGAGGTAGATATATAATAGAAGTGTATAAATATATATAATTACACAGGTAAATCTCACTGACAAATAAGGTCTCATTTTCAAGAGTGACCTGTTTTATGCTTACACAAGGAAAATATGTCAAAATAGATCATGCTGAGCAGAAATAATAGACGAGGCTTTAAGTGATCATGTTGTACACATCTCATCATGTCATGCTCAGACATACAGAGCATGCCTTGCTCAAAGAGCTAAACACACAATGTGACCAAACTACAGATCACGTGTAGGAGTTGGTGTCCAAACGAACTGCTGTGCATTCCTGTGGGATAATCTTATCTTCCACCTTGTGGACCTCTGAACTGCAGGGCAACACTTACACATGCGCCCTGGTTTGCATGTGCAAGCAAACAAAGATGCAGCCGTGAAAATGAATGAAGCAGTTAGAATACATCTGGAATAATCGAATAGGGGCATGACAGAGGTCGTTTACCCCAGATTTATCCAATGGCTTTCAGAATAAATCTGATGGACTTTAAGACGCGTACTACAGACTCAATCAAAGAAGAGCTGATTCCTCTGTCTCCGCTGAAAAACCTCCATTGACTCAATGTAAATGTAATCAAGTGGCCGCTACCTGTCTCCTGAATTGACTGAATGGTTACAATGCACCTGATTGGTCTAAGATAGTAGATGGGGTTTTGAAATGTAAAGGTGCACTTGATGCATGCATACAATGACAATAGATGTTTGGGTGTCATTTCTATTCAAATACATGATGGAAGTCGGCTCCGTTAGGCTCTGAAAAGCAGTCAGAACGGGAAATTTAGAGCTGGATTGATCAAAAACGAGGGCGGATTTTGTTGTGAAAGAAAATCCTTGAAATTTTAGTTTGGATTTTTTTTTTCTGTTTCACCTAAAATTTGATGTAGCATTTGCATGTGGGAATTACGTTGTTTTTCTTTTTTGTTGCTGTTGTTGTGCTTGAGCTATTGATTAAAAACAGCAAATTCAGCATCTTGCAAAAGTATTCACACCAACTGTTTGTCACCTTATAACCAAAAACCTCACTGTATTTCATGCTGAGTAACACTGAGCAGCGTATGAAGGTGAAGAAATAGGAGATGATACATTTAAAATTCTTTACAAGTAAAATAAGAAAGTTTGAACCAGGTTTGAACACAAGTCCAGCTGCAGGACTTTTGGGATGTGCCTTTGCTAAGCTTGTACATCTAGAAGACATTTATGTCACTTCCTTTTTTTTTGCAAAACAACTGAAGTTCAATCAAATTAGACTGACAGCGACTGCAGAACAGAAAATTTTCAAGCCTCACCACTAATTCCCATATAGATGTAGACCTGTACTTTTTCTGGGCCATTTAGTTCTGACCAGAACAAAAATCCTACAACATAACGCTGCCACCACCATATTTCACAGTATGCTTAGAGGGATGCTTATTGTCAGTTTTAAGGCCAAGATTCCCAATCTGTCTAAATGAACTTCTATGCAACCTGCGCAGGAAAGTAAGGAACTAATTTACCAACAGAATATTTTGCATCTTAATCTTAATCTTAATCTTAATCATGAGACCAACTTTCTCATTCTTGAAAACTACATTCCTTTCTGCTGCGGTGATTTCAGATTATTCAGAGAAGAAACGAGCAATCTGTGAAGGCTTCTGTGTGTGGTTCATGCCTGGAGCCACAGATGAGTGGAACATCTGTTCCCCGCAGAAAACCGTTCGTGTCGCAGGGTCACTCTAACACGCCGTAACACAAATTGTCTGCAGTGTTTCCTACAGACAAATTGCCCCCCGCCCCACCGGCCCTCTTCCCGCTCCACGAATTGAATCGTCGCCACAGTTTAATCAACCTGTTTTCACTCGTACAGCGATGAATACAGGAACCGAGAAACACACAAAGTGATACGGGCAGAACCAATTCAATTTCAAGAAGTTTTTATTGGTTCTTGACATACAATTTCCAGTGCAAACAGTTTTCAACAAATTCTACAATACATACGGGCAGAACCACTCGTATCAAGTCTCGCTTCAAGCTCAAAGAATCATCAAGGTGAAGGAAGATCGCTTTCACGTGTCTCTCGGCTCTTCGCTGTTTTGTTTGCCCTGCCCTGCTGACCCCGCAGTCTACGTGGCGTCAGGATCAACAAGCGCCGTAACGACGTGTGAACTTTTGGGCATGCGGTGATAAAAGCGCCTTTTGGACAGGTGCACCAACCCGCCCCATCACCCGGCATCTGACTCCCTTTGCGATGCTAAATAGCTCCAGTTAAAGGCTGAGACATTCCTGTCTGATGACTGGCACCCGATGCGCATGTTCAAACACTTTGCGCACCGACAATCTCAACGCAAGTGAAATATGCAATAATTTAACAATGAAACATAAGTCTAAAATAACTAAAAGGAGAAAAATATTCAATTCTGGCCCAATTAAAACTTTTTAACGGACCGTGCAGACTGAATTTACAGCTCATTTCCTCCCAGCATTTCACACCACCCCAAGGCAGGCGCTTAAATAGCACCAACTTTACATCATCATTTGGTTCCTGTCTGCTCGCTTAATTTTTTTTTTTTTTGGACCTCGATTCCCGCAGCGAGGAAGCAGGAGAACAGTGCCGCTCCTCTTCACACTGAATGATCTCCTGCTGAGAGCGGAGAGGAGAACAGATCAGGATGAACTGAGCTTTTTGTATTGAGTGGCTAAAGAGGACAGGTCGCTTGTCTCTCCTTGTTATGAACAAAATGCCTCCTTCTCATCGCTGTGTGCGTGTAGAGCGATAAAGGCTTGATTGTGTCTAAGGGACCATCGGAAACATATTTGCGGTTTTCAGCCTGATTTTAAACATTTTTCTCTAAATGTGAGAAATAAATGCGGACTTCTCAACCGACAGGGGGCGCCGCACCTGATTTCTGACCAAACTAAACTAAACTATTGATTGAACAGATATTAACTCTTGGTTTAGTGGTGTCTTTGGTTTACTGAGACTTACTCCATTAACTTGCTAATAACCCGCAGAGACTCTCTAAGGGATCATCAACAAATTATTGACTAAATAACGCAAGATAGTTAAAAAAAAAAAAAAAATCAACATTTTGCGCTGTCATAGATAGAAGTGGCTTATCTGGAGTGAATGCTTAATTTAGTTTTAGAAATAGTATACTTCGTTTGTTTAAGTAATTTATAGTAGCTCGCACTGAACATTGCTAGCTAATTTAAATTAATTCGTGGCTATTGAAATATTTAACAAAGGTTTTACATCATGTGACCACAGTGAATCATGCTGCTATATAAAATAATTTGTACTTTGCATGAATATTTTTATGGAAACATACATTTTCAAATTACTGCTAACTTGTTTTCCTTGACTGTACTTTTTGCATCTTGTTTCATGTTATTTTAAGTAGATTATGTTTCAAGTGACACCAAATTTATGTATCATTTTCACTAGTTAGGAGAAAAATACATAAGTTGGGATTAGACTTTAATTTCTTCAATGTTTCAAATGAATACATTTTAAAAAATCAATAACTTTAATTTTGACATTAATTATTACAAATTTTCAGAAAAACAGTGCTGGATGAATTTGCTATCGTTTGCTATTGAATGTGTGATTTGACTGGTAATTTGCTGACAGTCCCTATGAGAACCCGTACTGCAGCAGGTCGTCATGAAGTAAAGAGAACATTTAAGCTCATATCTTTAACTCCTGAATACCCAATATTCCAATCTGGTCATTTATTTTATTTATAAAATTATTTAAAAATTTATATATCAGTACAAGCCTATGGCGTAAAGCCGTGGAGACATGCGCAGTCGCCGACACGCTCAGCGCAGATTTAGGCACTTTGGGCACCGTCCCCTTACCTGATCTGAGTGGACTGTGGCGCCCCGGCGTGCAGGGGTGTGTCTTTGGGCGGGGACGTGCCCACCCACCCCGCTGCTTTCTCCCCCTCTATATGAGGAGGCAAACTTTAACGGAGAGATACACGCAACATCGTAGGTTGTCGTTCTGCTTCCTGCGAGTTTTCAACTCCGTCCGTCTGGAAATAGCCATCAAACCAGGAGCACGGGGACACAGTCGGCGTTTGGTTGTGGAGATTGTCTTATTTGTTCTGGCTGAGGACAAAACCCGAGCTCAAAATGCCTCGATCTTTTCTTGTCAAGAAGTATTTCTCCAACAAGAAGCCTTATTACAGGGAAAACCAGCTGGAAAGTCAAACAGGTAAGTTTTCAAAGGAAATACTACAACACATCACGGTTAAAACGCTACATCTAAGTACCTGCAGCCAGGAAAGAGTTGTGAACGTAGCCTGCAGGTGAAAAGACTGATCTATTCATCTGGAAAATGTGTTGATGAGAAAGGTTGATGCTCTATAGAGTGCAACCCGAGAGCAAGAATGATAACAAGCTTAGATCATCTGTTTAACCCCACCTGACTTGACTTCCTCTTTGTTTTCAGCTTTTGTCCCAGAAAGCTTTCCACTGGCCGAACTTCCAACACAAAACAACGCGTCTGCGCTCACTTGCCATCCCAGTAGCCCCTTCTTCACCAGCTCCGATGCCCTGCCTGCTCCCCTCTCTCCAATTAACCCGGCGTCCCTGGCTCCCTCTCCGCTGGGCCCTTTGAACCTCACCAGCTCTCCTTCCAGCAGCAGCGGAGAGGAAGAAGAGGACGGCGGCCGTACCTCAGATCCCCCCAGCCCGGAGGTCATCCAGAGCATCTACCACTGTCTACACTGCAGCAAGAGCTATGGCAGCCTCTCTGCTCTCTCGCATCATCAGCTGTCCAGCCACCAGCTCCCTCCAAGCGGTCCATTACTGCAGACTGCTTCCACTCCCTCAGAGGTATCCCCACGCCCAGCTTTCCACTGCAAACATTGCTCCAAGGAGTACACCAGCCTGGGAGCTCTGAAGATGCACATCCGCTCACACACTCTTCCCTGCGTGTGCCCGACTTGCGGCAAAGCCTTCTCCAGGCCCTGGCTGCTCAGAGGACACATCCGCACGCACACAGGTAAAGATTTTAAGTCACCCCCATTGATTCACACTGTTTTGACTTTGTTGATGCAATTGGCTGCACCTTGTTCTCATTGATATTTATTGACCGATGAGCAAATGTAATTGCTCAGCAGGACACAATCTAATCTCAGCCCACCAGTTGGTCTGCATGAGAAACAACAGCATTAACTCAGCTGGGGTGTTCTTTTCTGCGGCGGATCATTTAAAAACAATGACTTTAATGAGTGCAAAATGTTGCTCTGGTGCTGACGGTGTTCTCCTGTCCCTCTGTTCCCCATGAAGGTGAGCGCCCCTTTGCTTGTCAACACTGCAACCGGGCCTTCGCCGACCGCTCCAACCTGCGAGCCCACCTGCAGACCCACTCAGAGGTGAAGAAGTACCAGTGCGGCTCGTGCTCGCGGACCTTCAGCCGCATGTCCCTGCTGCATAAACACAGCTCCTCTGGGTGTTGTCCCTCATCCTAGACCGCCTTGAAAAAGACACAGCTGGAGCTCCCCTTTGGGTTGTGGGTGCTGGGAGCCAGCACTCACATCCGTGTACAATTCCTGTTTTTCTAAGTGCCTTAACTTCATGATTGTCAAATATGAAATCACACTGTTGTTTGCTGCGTGTTTTTGGAACTGTGGCAGCTGAAGGCGTAGTTAATTCCCAGGAAACTTCGCTGGTGCCGGCCGGTCCGGGACCGCGGCCATGTTGCAGCTGCTTGGGGTGTGTTTGTGCGTACGCGAGGATGTCATTCCTCACCATGCTATACATGCATGATGTGTGGGTGTTGAGACAGCTGTCTGTGCATGGTGCACCGTGGAGGCAGGGCGCTGAGAGACGCGCTAGCTGCAACCTCAACGACAGGTGACACACGCAGACAGCATTTGCCCCCTCCTCGCTGCACAACCACACTAGGTTATAAAAGCTCACTTGAGCCTGACCAAAAACTGTTATTAAAACTATTTGGATGTGAGGCTTTTTTCTTTCTTTTTCTTTTTTTTAAACATTTGGTTGAAGATGAATCTCAATAGATGTACTTTACAAAGTTGGGTATTTTATTCCTATGGTTTTTGTAAATAAAAGGATTTCTAATAAACTCAGCTGGTTTTCTGTGTTCCTTTTTTAATGTAATGGTGTTTCAGATGACTTTGTATTGACACAAGAGTTCATTAGGACATGCATGACAGTTTGTGAATGGGTTGATGGAGCTGCACACAGTTGTATGGGTTGGTGTGTGCTGCAGGGAGCAGGGAGAGGTTTATATGATGTTGAGTGATGGGTAGAACACCTGCACACACCTGCCTGTTGGTCGGGAAACACTGGGGACGCACACCGTGTAAGCAGGCTTGGTGGGCAGACTGTGCAGAAAGACGCTGACTTGGGGGGGGACAGGGTGGGCAAATAAGCAATGATGGGATCCTTGTTCACCTATTTCTTGTCAAAGAAGTGGGATCTAAAAGAAAGCAGGAAATTAGACAGGGCAGTTCAGATCAGCTGGTAATGGGTCCGTCTGAAGCTAAGTGTCCGGGGTGCAACATATAGCAGCAGTCTAAACACACAAACATACACTGATGCCAGCATTTCTTGGTGAGGTAACAGAATTTACTCCTGATTGGTCTTGGTGCAGAAAGGTGCATGCGTGCACCAGTGTGTCTGAGGACGCCGTCGAACCCTGAGATCAGATTGCATGACTTGGCTTGCTCAATGTAAACAGCACCCTAAAGGCTGTGCACATGCAAACACACAACCCCTGAATACAGGAGCTTACTTTGATCAGGGGGGGATTTTTCATTTGTCTGCTACCTTTTTTTTCTCTCTCTCTGAGCTCATGTGAATGTGAGAGTCATTTTAACAGCTGCACACCTACGCAGTCGCAGTGAATCAAAGAGGGCCTGAGTCCCGCTTGAAGGGCCGACCGTGGGCAAGCACTTTGGAGAAAAATGCGCAGAATTTAAAAGATGTGTGTAATTTCAATTTCTCCTTGCAATTTCTTCATTCTGCCTCCACAAACTGTACACTTGATTCCCTATATGCTTTTGAAATTAAATTGACATCTTGCTAAGGGGACATTTTTTTGGTTTGTGGTGTGTAGGAGGCAGTCTGACTCTTTAGCTGCGAGGCGATGAGATCACTGGAGCTGTCATCTTTCTTTTTAAATGATGCTTGGTATCATATTGGCCCCCTTAAAGTATTTTGATGTTCACAGCCTCACGCTTGTGTCCCCTGACTAATTTGGCATTCCTGAACCATTAGCGACAGACATATAATACCACCGCCTTGCAGAGTGATGGCTTCTCTTTCTGCTGTCTTTTCACTTAGATTTTACATAACAAGAAAAATGCGGCTCCTTCTGCCTAGATTTACACGCAAAATGCTTTAAGTTTCTAGGAGCTGGTCTTGCTGAACACTTTTAAAGAACTTGGATAAAAGAACGTCTTACTGTAAACGTGTTTAGGATTTTGCACCTACTGCTTTTATGTGTTTTAATGCTTAAGTCCTTGTGTCTAAAATGGGTTTTATTCAGCTTTCCTGGCCAGGGGTGTTTGTAAAAGGCATTTTCAATCTCAATGAGTGTTTCCTGGCTAAAAAAAATAGATAATGAAATGGAAAATAAAAAGAGTTTTTTTGACAATAACGAAAGGACAAACTTTACACAGGCTTGTCTCAGGCAAGCAACATCTTTAACTTCAGCCCATTGATGCATTAAAGTGCCAAATGTCTCATTAGTTTAGCTGAATTCCGTTTTAATCCAGAAAAAGATAATTGTTTGACTTGTGTTTGCCATTTTGTGTGGCTTAACTGCTCTTTATATTTTATTGAACAACTCATTGGACAAGTTAAGTTAACTGCATGGTAGCTTGTCCCAGAGCCATAAGGAGTTGACTTTGGGGATGTAATTTGTGTTTTCTCTGATCTCACACTGAGAGTGTATTACTTTGAGAACTAAGAAACAAAACATCTTATGGTTTTGAATCCAAATATGCATCACTTTGTAGACCAGGGCTTTGCTGGGATCAAATGGTAAAATTAAGCTTCAGTGTATTTATTGTGCTGTTGATGATGATGTGATGTTATTTGTAAAGTTTTTAGTTGCTTCATTTAACTTATGTCTAATTTATCCTCTAACCTTTTCACCATCGGCTTGTCTGAGGCTGCAGATGTTTCGTTGGTGTCGTCAGGCACGTCCGTCCATCCATCCATCCATACCTATCTACTGCTATCAACAGGCGAGAGGCGGGGTACACCAAAAAGTAGAAATAAAAAGTGAAAATTAATTAGCTTTTTATTGCAAATTAAAAGCAATAAAATTGTAAGCCCACTTTAAAGTCTGCGACTCTGCTCTTTTATGTGAGTCAGATTTTAAAGGTGTACTCTGTTTCCATCTTTGATACATATTACTGTAGTAGTACTTGTAATGTGAAATTTGATTTTGTTCTGTTGAGAATAGATTTAAAGACTTTTAAACCCGAAAAGATTAAACCTTTTAGATCTTAACGCTTTTTTCAGCAAATGTCTCTGTTCTCCCCCAACATATTTGTGAACTGAGCCCAAAGGTTTTCTCTCTCTGCTGATGCAAATGCTTGTGTAGTGCTCTCCAGGAATATTCATAACCTGAACTATCTCACATTTGGTTATGTTACAAACTATAAACTCCTATGCAGCCGTACGATATTATGTGGGAGACATATTGGATAAATATGAAATTGGTACAGCTGAACCTGATTCCATAGCGCACTTGTTAGATTGTATTTGTCCATCCGTTCATCCGACCGTCCGTCCGTGGTTGTCAGTCCATTAGTTTATTTGTAAACAATCAAATGAACATACTGTGGATCTATTCCTCATATCCAAATAAAATACACTGACGTTTACGGTTTCAGTGGAAGAAATAGTCATAAAACTGAAGATGAGTGAATATGTTTGCACAACTCTGCATTAAGGCATTGCTTAGGATAGAAATTATTCTGCCAGCACAGCAAAAACAGGTCCTTTCCTAAAGTACTTGAGTCAAAGCATCTGTCTTACGGTATTTACAGGGCATGATTGGATGAGTGTCTGTTGATTTTCTATTAAGGTTGCCAGGGTTTACAGTGGCCCATGCTGAGTGGGAGAGAGAGTGTGTTGCTGAAATCAGAACGTCAGGCTTTGCAGAGCTGATTCACTGGAGGATCAGGTTCAAGCCAAGAGGGTTAAGTCACTGGGCTAAAGTTTCCAACCCTCTTACAAGCTGCAGAGCTCTTACACAACTGCCCAAAGCCTCAGCGCCAACATTCTCCGCTGGAGCGATTTCAGAAGATTCTCCTCCAGCCCTTTGTCCTTTCAAAAGATATTAAAAAGTCTCAAATTTACCTAAGCCCCATATGCCTCCAAGTAGAAAATTAAGCAACAAGTATATGGGGAAAATAAATGGCATTACGTTAGGAATAAAAAGGTGATGTAAGGATAATAGGAGGAGGTAAGCAACAGGAGGGGAGAGACTGGACATTGGAAGGGGAGGAGGTGGGTGTCTGAAGAAGAATGGGTGTATCTGTTTGCAGGCCATTAATCAAATCAGTGGGGAGTTGAATTTACTGAGGAATGCCACATGTTGCAATGCAGACTTGATCAATGACATGTGCTGTGAGGGCAGTGAGATATGCTGACTTTAGATGACGCCGCTGTAACAGGCGATCAGCATGTAAAACACATCAACATCTGGCTTATCCAAGAGTCAAAATAAGGAGGAATTTGTCTTTATCATCCAAAGCATTTGGAGTGTGTGCCGCTCTGAGACAGATCCACACAGTGAATGCAGATCTCTGCGCACATAGAGCAGTTTTACCCAAGGACAGGATGCGGCCTCGGGGAGGGGGCACAGACCATTTCCTGCCCACCTCCGCACCCCCTGATGTCCCCTTCACCAAAATGTGTCTGTGTGCATTACAAGGCTTTAGCCTTGCTCCTAAACAGCAAGGCTCTGTCCCACAGGGTCAAAGGTTGGAGGATGAGCCACAAAGAGACAGGAGGACAAACAAACGTGACACTTTGTCTGTGGCAGAAATGTCCAACTTTGTGTTGCAGAGAGCCGTCAACAAGCATGTTTCCTTTGGCTCTGAATACTGGAGCGCGCACAAACTCTACTGCAGAACTCCTGTGTACCATGAACATCCAGAGGACAATGTTCACTCATCGGGATTTTACTGGATAAACCAGAACAAAGCTGTGAACAATTGTGAAGTGACAGGGAAATGATTCTAAAAATGTTGGTCCACATTTTTATTTAACCTCTAAACTCCCCTGTCTCTGAAGAAGAAAGCAGCCGACAACATAATGCAGCCACACCTATGTCTGAGTGTGTTCATAGTGGTTATACAGTGTTAGTTTTCGAGTATACAACTAAAAATCCTCTCAACACATTGTCCCACCTGAGTCGTGGATCATTGCAGCTCCCTAAGAATACCAGTTCTGGCTGCTTTTTGAATTAATGTAATCATTTGGATAATAGTCTGATTAAACTGTTCAAAATTCAATTGGTCATCATGCTTGTGGTCAATATATCTTTTTGAAATCGTTATCACTTCAGCAGAAGCATGGAAAACAGCACAGAAACAAGGCTCAGTGGAGACCACCTATTGATTGGGAAAGACATGCAGTGAATTATGAAACAATATGACAAACGAGGTCCTGTTGGGTAAACTGCCGAGTGGCTGAAATCTTAGAATTGGAAACTCTTTCACTTTCAAAAGCGGGCAGCAGCTTTCTTTGGTTCTCAAGCACTCTGAGCGTCACTACAAAATGACATTATGCCTGATGAGTGATTCATGTGCTCCTAAATATTTAAACTTTTTGATGCCACAAAGTAATTACATTAATTTACTTTGAAATATATGTCGTCTTGGCTCAACGTAAATGAAATACAAGTTTTAAATATTTTTGAATGAGCAGCGTTCTGGTTTGTCCTGATCTGCCACACAGTGATCTGTTTAGAGGCATCGTCAAAACTGCACAGTAACACTGGTGCTTCATGTCACAGTGGCCTCTGTGTGGATCACCCACCTCCGAGTCTGCTGCTGCTGAGAGAGTCCCACCATCTGGCAGAGTTATACTTTATCCACCCAACATGCTGTAATACAAACAGAGAAAATCTGGTTTGCAGTAGGTGGGACACGGGGGAAAATTGGAAGAATAGAATAGAATAGAATAGATTCGGTCTATCAGTGGCAAAATTCAGGAGTTACAGCAGCAAAATAAGGTAAGTGGGAGCTTGCATATTTACTGGATTGAGGTTTGAGTCCTTTTATCAGCACAGAGAATTAACAGGATTTATTTAGTTTTTCTCAGTTACTTTGGAGGAAAATTTTAACAAAGTAAAGTTTCATCAAGTTTCTTGTTGTTGTTTGCTTACAGTGCTTTATGAAATTAGTTCAAAATTAAAAGAAAACTACAACTTATCAACCAAAGCCTAAAGTTCACAATCAAAAGACAAATTCAACGGCTCTCTTTCTACAATGGCTCTCTTCTTACCACTTTTCCTGAAGGTTAGATTTGACCTCTGTCCTATCAAAGGTTCTCCCACCTGAGCTGTGGATCTTTGCAGCTCCTCCAGAATCACCACAGGCCTTTTCCCCGCTTTTCTTCACCTGTACGTTTAGGTGAAACATTCCGTTGAGATGTTGTCCTGGATTTTCCATTTGGTATCAAAGTACAGGAGGCTGAATGTGTTCACAAGCCAGACTTTTTAAATCATGTTTACACATTTATGAAAACCATGTTTCTCTTTTCTTCCACTTTGCAACTATGAACTATGTTGTGTTGATTTATCACAAGACAATGTGTTTGTGGCATGACACAATTTAAAAACAACTTTTGTAAGTACACAAAGCAGAATAGGAATATTAAAGAAGTCTTTTTTTAATATGATTTATAGTATAATTAGAATGACTTTAACAAAAAAATATGTGTTTACAGTCTTCAAATAAACTCCTAATTTAAACAGTTAACCAGATTGGAAGGAGGAACAAGATGTGCCTGGAAGATGACCTGCAAAAAATTTATTTTGGTAATAAAATATGTCTAAATGTTTTCTTGCAAATGCAATTATTTAAAAATAAATAAATTCCAGTGGAACTGCTATTCATTTCAGCGATGAGCCAACCCAGGACTAAATGTGGTGCAAGAAAGGGAGTGCGTAAGAAAGTCTGGAAACCACACACACACACACACACACACGCACCCCCACACACGCGCACACACAGAGGGAAAACTGGGCAAAGGCCAACATGTCATGACATGAGAAAACAGAGAAAATACATGGAGCTGACTTACTAGGGAGGATGTTATTGTCAGAGCAGATAAAAATGGGTGACAAGCTAATCAAGGTAGGAAGATTGAAAAGTATTAGTTTTCTTTGGAACTACATGAGTCTGTTAGAGCTGGCAGCAGCTGAAATTCTCCTGTTCTGATTGATTTTCTCTCTTTATTCACTCTCTTCTCTCACCTCAGACTGTTGTGTGATTCTGTTTTTTTTAACCACAGGTATTCAGGTATTTGCCTCCAGGGTGCTGCTGGTAGTGCTAGGAGTTGCAAGGTGCACTCTTGTCCTCGTGTCAGGGCCTGTGTGGACCCAGGGGGCCATCAGCTGAAGGATGGGGACAGTCCTATTGTCCCAAAGCATTCCACGTGAACAAGGTAAAGAGCGAGGGAGGTGGCGTAGGGTGGGGAGTCATGCTTTGAGTGGGGATCTGGGGCGTATGTGTTATTGTAAAGAGCACAGATTGTCTCCCGTCTCCTCCACCTCCTCTCCTCACCCCGCCTCGCTCCATCCTATCCTGTCCCCTGAGTTGCTGCAGGCTAAGTAAAATACACCTGCCTGAAATCTACACCTCAGGGCCAGATGCCTATCTCCAAAATCTCCAGAGTTTTCCATAAACACACCACATGTTGCACACAAAGTCAGAGCAAGAACATCTGGTTGTGTCAAACCTGCTGAAATTTGACTTTAAAATCAATTCACACATTTCCTTGCCCTTTAAAAGTCAGTAAAGAAAATCATTTGGTATTTGTTTTCTGAAAGCCCACTACTAGGATTAATGGGGAAATCATGTATATGAGCAAAATCTAATCTTTGTTTTCAAAAGGTAGCTGAATGTAAAGTTGAGATCTTAAATGTGTTGCAGAGTTGCAACAACAAATCAGCTTAATTAAGGTAAAAGGGCTTTTTTGTTTTCTAAATGATGTTTGTCCTCTCAGTGAAGTAAAACACACAAAGAACTGCAGACCTGAAATATGCTTAGGATTGATTAAGATGGTGGGCTTATTAAACATGAGAGGAGCATGTGAAATTAAATATTTGACTTGCTTATTTGAGTAGACAGACAACAGCGACAGAAAAAAAAGAAAATTGCTCAGATGAGATTAAAATGACATCTGGATGCATAAAGTAATAATTAATGTTTTTTTTTTAAGGGGAGTTGTGTTGAGTAAAGAACTCAGTGTTTTAAGGCACGTGTTAAGGCAATGGTGCCACCAGAAAAATGTTCATCAAGGTGGCTGGATCTAAACATTTTAGGGTGGCACCATGTATGTGCATATTATTAAGCAATTTCCTAAAATTACGGATTTTAGGATAAGTTATTTTTTTGCCAACAAATGACTTGGGCCATTATTTTAGACAATGTACAGCATATTTTCACCAAACTCCTTCGTGGAGCTTCAGTCTCCTTACGTTGAAAGATGCTAACCAGATTTTCTAATCCTTGTTCTCTCTGTCTGTCACACGTTTTCTCAGTAACTATATTTCCACACATAAATCTGTCCTGCATGCCTTCTTCTCACTTTCTGCACACCATACAACCCTTGAACTCTGATCATGTTACTTCATGACAGATCTGAGGTTTCTGCATTTGCTTTGGCATGAGGGGAATCATTCTTGGCTTGTTTTGACTCCCCAGATGTGCACGTTTATGAGACAGTGGCTGGTCTAATGTTGCATGTCTGAACAAATGGTCAGTACGATGTGCATGCTTGTGTGTCTATGTGTAACTGGACCCTCTCATAGTAAGTGGGCACAGGTGTCTCACCACCTGACCACACCCCCAGGCCAGACGGCACCTCCTGTCCCTAACACCTGTCCCCTCCGTCTGTGAAAAGACCTGTGCACCTCTCCCCTTCTGTCTCACACACAGTCTAAAGTTTGTCTGGGAGGAGGGCAGGTTGCTGGTCTGTGACCAAGCAGGAGGGGGGCTTCTTTAGGATGTAGTGAGGGGATCACCAGTTTGTCTTGAGTATCCATGCAGCTGTCCTGCTGAAACCAGAACTCATACCAAGGATGCGGCTCAATGCGGTGCCGCCTCTGCCCACTCGGTGACATCGCTGCAAGCTGTTGGAGAGCGGCTGCAGACCTTCCTGTCGTTACGAGCAACAGATGGGAATGTATCAAAACACTTCTACCATCTATATGTCTAACAAACAGTAGAAAGATTTGGTTTCAAAGCTGTTCTCATCAGTCCTGTTATAAATGGGCATTTTATTTAACTCTTACAGTGACGATGTGAAGTCCAACTGTTGTTCCATCTGATTTTTTAAGAAAAGTGTATGAGGGTTTCTGCCTTTTAATATAGGGTTTCTTTTCAGTTTTTAACCTTTTTAATTTAGAGACAACAATTAACCTAACAGTCATGTGATTGGACTAGGAGGATGTCAGAGTACATGGAGAGCACCAAAGCATACAGAGGGAGAACATACAAATCCAAGATCTTGTTTGAGCAAGAGAGCAGTGCCACCGACTGAGCCACTGTGCATTCATCTGTCCGTCCGTCTATCTATCTTTCTATCTATCGATCCTGGATAAGCCCCCAGTTTTGTCATGCCCTTGATCAACAGTAATGAGAGACACAGCTTGAAAGTAAATATCAGTATTTAAGAAATAATAAATGAGAGGAGTAAACAAAGACATTTAGATGATGTGACAAGCAGCAATCTAGCATGAAGGGATCTCAGTGTGGATGTGTGAAAAAATTAGATAAAAGAAGTTGACTCTACTCTGATGTTTGGTTCACAAATCCACATATGAGCACCTTTGTAAATGTTCATAAGGCTGCAATATTCTGTCAGTTTCCCCTTTTTTAACATTGTGCTCATATGTTCAGAAAAATGATGAACACTTTTATATGAGCTCTATCTGAAAGTCCTGTCTATAGGAAAGTTAAAATAAAATCCAACACAGGACCTGAGATTATCATTCTTTATTCTCTTCATTTCCTGTGTGCCAAGATTTAAGCTAACAATTGTTCAGAAATCATCTTATTGGGGCTAAAATAAATCTGCTTTATCTTCTGGTGTTTTATAAAGTTTCAATCAAAGAAGTAAGATTATGATAATTTATGACGAATTATTCTTGCGGAAAAGTTCAGAAAGCCAGAAGAGCATCTGATCATGTCAGATCAAGACTACAATTTTACAAACAGAAATGGGGGATGAATAAAGACTTTTGGAAAAAAGATTGTGTGATGAAAATAATGTATTGTTTGTAGTTTTTGCTCTTGAAACATCCAGACCAAATGTTAGGAGAGATTACAATGAGCGGAGAATTTGAAACAAATGTTTTATAACCAGAATGTGTCTTTAACAACCGGCTAATTAAGGATCTTTTAGTAAACAACTTAATTTTTTTAGGTATTTCTCAGCAAAAACAAAAAAACAGGAGATATTAACTTTTATTCCAACAAATCGGCTGAACCCAACCCCACATATTTTGTTTTATTTTGTCAGATGTGTCCCCAAGACATTCCCCAAAACATCAAACATACCAAGAAAACGGGGTCTTTCAGGTGTTGTATTAATAATAAGATGATCCATGCAGTAAAGTGTACCTGAGGGTGATGAAATGTATTTTATTGTCGTTTGGTATTATTGCTCGTGTTTATGTGGATGCAGAAGAGAGTCAGAGAGAGAAAGGGAGGGCGAGGTCAGAGCAGCCTGAAGGCCATTGTAAATTCCTCTCTGGCTCAACCAAAGACATTCTTCTCTGCTGTTTTTCTTTCTAATCTCTATGCTCAGATTACCAGCTAGAGGGCCTGACAGGAGAACGGGTGGCATGCGTGCACGCACATGTGCCAAAACACGCAGTGATGCACACATACACCACATCTACACACATAAATCAAACACACCTCGCTGAAGTGGGAGCCAGAAGATCAAGCCCGCGTAATGTGAGGAAGAGATTTTTGGTTAAACGAATACAAGAAAACAAAGCTTACCAGCACACTGAAATCATTAGGCAGGAGCTTGTGTTTTTGAAACCCAGAGAAAACATCACCCCTGTGGAGAATACTGAAAGGATTCCCACATGACAGCAAACCCCCGCCGGTGCCACCCAAACACACACAAAAATGCCCCATTTGAAACTGGAAGTCTTTCCAGATGTGACCAAGATGGTTTCACTGGAAAAATGCCTCGTCTAAATATCTGTTGCAGAAATGGTTTCTGATTTGAAGACAACATTTATTTTAACCCAGTCGATTAGGGTCACATTTATTACTTTTTTCACAGCTTTTTGACTCAGTTTGTCGCATCGCTATTTTGTACCAACATCTTATGATTTCATCCCAACTTACTTCAATTTCACATCTGTAAACAAATCATTCCACAAGTAGTCAGAAATCACTTACCGCTTACACAGTTCATTTCTCTTGGCAGTGAAATTTTTTTAATGAGCTATCAAAACAAATATCCACACAAGGCTAGAGTCTGAAGGAAACTGACTTAAAATAAATGACAGTTTCAAATATTTGTCACATCCAGTGGACGGTGGTTCTGATCCCTGTGTGGTCCAGTTGAATCTGCTGAGCCCTGATCAAATGGAAATAACTCTTAGTGAACTCCCACTGGTATATATTATTTATTTGAGACACAAGAGATTGTGAGTAGAGAATGAAAAAAACACTTTAGATAATTTTTTTCAAAGTATTTTCTTTCAGTCTGCAGGCAAGCAAATGGAAAATACATTTTCATTCAACTACAGCTGAACAGAACTCCTAAAAAGAGTCTTACTGACTCAATTTTAACATTACCGACATTAAAGGCTCAGACAGGATTATTTTTAAGGTGAATTAATTTGTACTATAGAAGCTATTGATGCAAAGAGAATCTCTCAACTCCCTCTTCACCAGCTTTACGTGTTCAGAAAATAGGTGTTTGCGATTTTTCTTGCCTAAAAGCTCAAAGATAGAGTAGATGGAGAGAATTTATGGACATAAATGTTTAACTGAGATTAGTTCATAATCTCAGTTGTATTTTGGTTCTGAGTTTGAAGCTCTGGTTGCATGTTCAGTGTGTTCTCTTTCTGCTCCAGACTCAAGATTTTTCTCCAGGATTGCCCAGTGTTCTGCTCTTTAATTTGTTGTGAAGTAGGTTCTGAGTTTTGGTTTTTGTGTTGGACTAGTAAGGCTTTTATTTTGAAGGTCAAGGTGGGTCTGGGACAGGAAGTCAGCCATTTTGTTGGGATTGTTTTGCTCAGTCACACATGAGGAGGTGAATCTATCACAATCCGCCTTTTGTTTATGCCATCGACATCACCGTCTGTAAGTTTTCATTTAGTATTTAAGAGTAGATTTTATTTAATGCCTTATTAGTCAGAAGTGTGTTCTTTGTTGTGACTTTTTTGTGCTCATAATAAATGCAGCTATTTTATTTATGTTACAGTT
The DNA here is from genome assembly GCF_003331165.1 of Xiphophorus hellerii. Taxonomy (NCBI): domain Eukaryota; kingdom Metazoa; phylum Chordata; class Actinopteri; order Cyprinodontiformes; family Poeciliidae; genus Xiphophorus; species Xiphophorus hellerii. The sequence goes on along the minus strand of NC_045672.1, from coordinate 18,613,761 downwards.
TACTCCATGTCATACGAGTACTTGGGTCACCAAAATAAAGTGGGAGTAAAGAACCTGCATCCGGACTCAAGTGTTCATTTCATTGGAGTTGAGCTTACTGCTAAATTGTGTTGGCAAACACACAAGGAGAGCAGAATACCCAGTATTTAGCTCCATCCACCTACCCATCAACTCTAACAAGGATCCCCACAGTAAATGACGGCCTCTACCATGTTTTAAGATGGGGGTGATGGGTAGTGTGACTTTTTTGGCATTCACAGCGTTTTGCAAGTAAGTATGACTAGGGAAATCTCTTGCTGTAAATTCTCCAGGAAAACTACATGTTTTTTTGTTTGTCCTGTATGGGTTGCATCAAACTCCAAATAGAACTTCACCACTGTTTACAGATTTTTATTTGCAAAAAAGACAACAACCATACTTCAGATTTAATGTGATATGATGTTTTTTTCTCTTTTTTTTATTTTGGTGTGATTTATTATGTAAAATCCCAATGAAATCAAGTGAAGGTTGTGGCCGTAATAAGAGGCGTCAATACTTACGGATGGCTCTGTACAGATCTCAAACAGCTGGGTAAATTTCAACCCCTGCAGTAAGGAGAGTCGGGATTTTTGAGACTTTACTGCCGGCCCAGTGAGGAGCTCCAGTAGGGGGCTCATACCAACAGACCCCTCTGGAATCAACATGCAGATCAGGGGAGATTCGCTGCTGCAATAGTTGTTTTTGTTTGTTCGTTTTTAATCGTAGCAAACCTACTGATGTAACTTTACAATTTCCCTACAATTTAGCTAAATGTAATGTTTCAGTTTTGATTTAACAAAATTAATCAGGGTTGCAATCTGATAGGCTACAATAAAATGTAACACTTAATAGTAAAAGTGGGAGGGGGGATGGACCAGAGCAGATCCAACACAGTAAAGCGATTATCTCCACTTAAGATCAGACCCCCCTCTGTCACAGCAGAGCTCAGGCTGAGCTGAAACGCTCAGATGAACCAGCATGAGACCTCCCTCTTCAACAGGTGGGGAAAAGTAAGAAAAAGCGTGCACAGAGAGCGAAGGATGAAAAGACAGAAAACTCGAGCACCTGTTTTAGTCTTCCTTTTTGCGGGCTGGGGCTTGCTCTGCCCCGCCCAAAGCAAACCATTCATGTCTTAGTGCCTGCTCAGCTATGTGAGGGAGTGCTGGAGTCGGTTTTCAGGGGCGAGAAAGAGACGCTGGAATGGGAAAACAGCGGAGGTCGGCTTGTAATTATGGGTAACAATTGTTGACGGCTGAGGCGCTGAATCAGATTCAGCGGCTTTTCAATGCTGCCTCAGCTGTGATACGTGTATATAGAGAAGAAAGAATAAAACCCTGAAGAAGAACCAAAGATCTCATGAGGAGCAGGTGCTTGGTGAGTTGGCCTGAACTGTTTGAACACATCCAAACATTCGCTGCCTTGTTATCTGATCCATTCCCTGCAAAAAAACAACAGCAGGTTTTCTCCCAGATTCTCTCCCACCTCATATCTAACTGTGCTCACACTTGATGCCGGCATGCATTTAGAGCTCACTGGAGGCTCATTAGCCTCCTGGTGGTTGGGGGGGTTAGAGTGGGGAGGGGGGTCAGGGGCTTCAAAGTGGCAGGATCATTGCAGAGTCACCCAGCAATCCTACCATGGGGGGTCTGGAGCCGCAGCGTCTCACCCCTAATGAGAGGCCATGACACGCACACATATGCACACAGTTTGACCCCTACAGACCAGCTGGGAAAGAGAGGCTGACCCCTTCTCCTCCCTCGTCTCGCCCAGATTCAACTGCCTCGCATTCTGTGCCTCGTGAAAGTATTCGCACCTCTTTAACTTTTGTTTATGCATTTTGTTCCGTTACAGCCACAAATGTCCATGGAACAGGATGGCAGGTTTTCAAAAATATTTAGAACCAGATCAACCTTCCCGTGATTTCCAAATGTTCTGCAGCCGCTAATGTGTTTTCTTCCCAAATTGTCTTTGTATAGATCGATTCATCTTCCCTTTAGCTCTGAGGAGCTTCCCTGTTCCTACTCAAGAAAACGGTCCCCACTGCTAGGTGTTTATCAGGATGTGTTTAAGGACCAACAATTTCAGTTCTCAGTTCTCGAAGACCCCAGATGCAGCCATGATGCAGCCACCGCCATGTTTTCCAGCATTTCTAAGATATTTGCTGTATTTACACACAAGAACACAGAAATTAATTTTATTTTCGGATCTCGTGACATCTGTATGTTTCTGGCAGCGTTCAATTTTATTTCAGGGTATTGGGGTAAAGTCTACTGAATATAAATGATGGTCAAATGGCCTTTAAAAAAAAAAAAAAAACTTTTGAAAAATGTTTATTGTTTCTTTGTCATTTACAATCCCAACAAATAATTCAAAACTTATTGTTGTAATGACTTAATGGAAATCTGCAGAATCAAAACTATTGCTGTTTATCTAGAAATACTGGAATTTTATTTACTTATGATATTGGAAAAAAGTCTTGTAATAAATTAAAAAATATGTCAGTGGAACTTGTACTCTTATCAATATTAAGGAATGATTAACTTAAAGTAAGCTCTTATATTTCGCTGAAACTTACTTCTAGATTAGTTTTCTTTCTTATTTCAAGTGTACTAAAATATTTGCATTAGAAAATTGATGGGAAATACTTGGTAAGGCTTTGTGTTTATGCAGTGAACGAGTTTACTAATGTCCTATTACCACCACAGTCAACAAATTTCAATCCATTGGCACCTTTTGGGACACGGTGGAGCGAGCGGTATGCATCAAATACGATAAACAAATCATTGTGTCGATACAGATCAAAATCTTTGAAGAGTGTGTCAGAAACTTTGTTGAATTGATGTCATAAAGAATTAGAGCAGTTCTAAGGAGCAAGAAACACCTAAAACTGTGGCAGGTGCGTAGAGTTAAAGTTGTATAACTGTTTTTTTAGTGATCTGCATCCTATTTTCTTGCTTTGTTGTGCACTTTCTGCTTTAAATTAAAGAAAAAGAAATAGGTTCTTTTCGTTGGTTTATATAAACAGCATTTACGGATGACTATGCTGGATAAATGCTTATCTATTAAATGGGCTTTGACAGAATAATTAACTTTCTGCAGGTGTTTATCAGGATGTGTTTAAGGACCAACAATTTCAGTTCTCAGTTCTCTAAGACCCCAGAAAACCAGGAAATCAGGCATTTATCAATTAGCACAAGTGACTTCGAACACATTTAGAGGCATGCTGGACTGGCAGAGTGGGGGGTAAGAATAGAGGAAGGGGAAATGAGAGAGCAGTGGGGGGTACTTTGGATTTGCCTTCTGCCAGAGAGGCAAGTGCACCACCACCAGCAGAAGCGGCAGCAGCAGTAGGGGGAAGGAGGGGTGCAGGGTCAAGGGAAGAGGCACCTTGCAACAGCTGGTCTCAATTATCCACGGAGGCACTGCTAAGTGTACCGGAGCATGTGTGTATGCAAGTGTGTGTGTAGTGAGGAGGGGTGGAGGGGCTGAGACCACTGGCGCCAGGAGGGGTGCAAGAGGTCAGAGAGGATGAAGATTATAAAAATACTGGCAGCCAGTTGGCCTTGGTGCTGCTGCTGCTGCACGGTGCAAGTGTCTGGTAGAAATGTCTTGAATGCGTCACAGGACGTGGAGACGATGTGTGTGTTGAAGCGAATGTGAGCGTCCAGGATGTATCAGAGCCACGTGATTCCAGAAACACCTTATATCTGGGGACATTTCAGAGGGGAAGAAGACTCCCAATAAGATTTAAATCAATTGTTGTTTTGGTCATTTATGAAATTAAATAAAATGCTATTTAGAAAATAATTAAAAAGAGATTTACTAAAGATTTTGGAATAAATAAGAGAAAGTGTAATACAAAACAAACAACCAAACGTACAAACAAACTAATACGCTTCATTTATCCAAATTCCACTGCTGGAGGAGATGTTTGAAAGCGTCTCTATGGTGCCATCTAGTGACAATCAGCTGCAATTGTGGAAAAGGATTTAGGGAGACGACGCTTTGGGAGCGTGAAGCAATATTTGCGGCCCAATTTGGAAGTGAACATTTTTTAAAACGAGACCACGGTATTTACAAAGCGTTTATCATCACTATTGTTCGACAAATGAGGAAAAGGTTGTGAGTCAATCTGTAACAAATCTTGTTAAAAAAGGAAACATGGAAAGAAATTAACACCGCACTACCACGAGAAAACAGTTGGAGGTGATCTCTATACAACAGCACAACCTGCTGGCAAAGTTAGAGATGACAGAGGATGTGCAAAAGCAACAAATTAGATAATTAATCTATAGATTGGTGAGTTTCATTACTTTGCTTTATGAAATATAAAAAATATATATATGTTGTAGTAATTTCTACACCAATTAATTATATCTTGAACAATAAAATGTATAGGCTTTAAACTGCATGCTATTTGAGCAATGATTGTTTTTATTTCTTAAATGAAATATTTCATAGCAAAAGTTCACAAACACAGAACATTTTTTTAAAGGGGCGGGCGCATAGTACCATTTTATAGCATAATCAAGTCATTATATTACTTTCAGGGCTGTATATATCAAACATGACTTTAACGAAATGTAATTTCACAATTTGACTGCAGCTCCAAGGAGGAGCTGTGTGAGGGCAATCATTGAGAAACCCCTGAATGGTCGCCACGGGAGGGTGAAGGATTTCTCAAACAAGCAAAGAATCAAAAGCTTGTATGTTTTCGATGAGAATATAACATTAGGACGTGATATAAAGTCGATTTTTTTACACAATACATCTTCTTTAAAACTATATATTAAAGCTGGTATCACTAAACAGATGAGAGGAAGAAAAATAGAATCTGAACCTTTCTCCTTTAGACATCGGTTTGTAAATTAGGCGGAGAATTCAGCACCATGGACAGATCTGCATAAGACAAGAGTGCTGTTCATGGTACTGAACTCACCAACAAGGGACCGACTTCATTAAATTCATTTTTGAACATAATTCTTCTGCTATGAATTGGTTTGTATAGGCTTCTTCTTCTTTTACTTTTGCCTGTTGTTGACATTGTTGAGTTGCATTATTTGTCTCTATTGACGGCTATAAAACTAATGTCAGGATCTTAGTGTGTGAACGTGAGATTCTTTTCTAAAAAAACGTTCTTCGCTGTAGGGATGATGATGATGATGATGATTATTATTATTATTATTATTATTATTATTATTTATTTTGTTGTTGTTGTTGTGTTGTAGCACTTGGAATTTCTTTTGAAAATCGAAATTGCGGAGTTTAAATGATTTTTTGTTTGATTGATTTTTATGTTGACACAGTTATTATGTCCAATGATTAATAATTTTACCTGTTTGTCAAGCACTATAAAACTCCGGAGAAATCCTCAATCACAATTAAAACTGTGCGCAATTGCTTCCAAAAAGTTAAATGCTTGCTGTAGTTATTACAGGGGGGTTAAAAACTAGCATAAACACCGAGTTTCTTGCGATAATTGCGAAATACATATAAACCACAATACCAGCGCAGAAAGCAGAAATATGTTGTTCGCATTTTCGTACAGGCTGTTGCGGTTTATGCTCACAATACGGCGACACGTTGTCGTGCGACCCGATCGCTTCAACCTTCTGGTCTTTCCCGTCAACGCTCCCGAGGCTGTGCAGATCGACGCAGCTGACTCCAACAGAGAACAGACATGCGCAGCTTGCTCTGTGACGTCACAGTCTGCATCGTCACAGCATTCGATCACGGAATTCCAAAAGGCCGTCATTTGAACACAGTTCAAACTTTGCAAGGATGTTTAGTTCTGTCACAATCATTCTGAGCAAAAGGCATGGAATGATGTTTAGTCCTAACAAAATTATTTTGAGCCAATCGGATGCAGGGATGTTTAGCTCTGACAAGATCCTCTTGAGCAAAAATTCATTCAAATGGAAGGAGCACACCATTATCCACAGTAAGTTTGACTCATATCTTGTGGAAAATAAATTAGGAGAGGGCAGTTTTGGAAAAGTGATCTGCTGCAGGAACCTTCACACAGATGAGCTTAGGGCCATCAAGGTTCTAAAGCGAAACACCAATGTGGGCAAAGCTGAAGTGAAAGCATTAAAAGCGATAAGACAGCTCGACGCTGACAAGACAAACTTGATCAAGTTTTACGAAGGGTTCAATTACAAAGGGCACAAGTGCCTTGTTTTTGAATTTCTGAGCAAAAGCTTGTATGACTTTTTCGTAGACAGGAAACTTCTGCCGCTGCACGTGTCTGAAATAAGGGTCATAGCTCAACAGCTGTTAGTGGCTCTGGATGCACTGAAAAGCATCGGCATTGTTCATTGTGATATCAAATCAGACAACGTAATGCTTGTGAACCACGAGTTGCAGCCGTTTAAGGTGAAGCTTATCGACTTTGGCAATGCCATGAGGAGATCCACGCTGGAAAGGGTTGAGATGATCCAAGCTCTCGGCTACAGAGCCCCTGAAGTGGTGCTGGGCCTGCCCTTGGAAGAGGGCGTTGACATGTGGGCTCTTGGTTGCGTTCTGGCCCTGGTTTTCATCGGAAGGCACATGTATCCCGTGCAATCTGAATATGAATTCATCAGAGTGATAACAAAGCTGCACGGTTTCCCCGAGGACGACGTTCTCAGGAAAGGGTTGAGGGTGAACACTTTCTTTACTTTCACTCAGGATTCGTTTTGGGAACTGAATACGAATGAGGAATATCAAAAACTAACAGGGAAAAAAGTTGTCAAGCACAGTTGCATTGACAAATACATACAGACTTTTGATGAGTTGCCAAGGTTGCACCCAGGATTGGATGATCCTGTTGAAGAACAAGACACACAGGCTTTCATGAGCCTCCTTAAGCGAATGCTGCATGTCAATCCAGCAAAAAGGATCACCCCAAGTCAAGCTCTTGGCCATCGTTTCGTAACTATGTCACATCTTTCGTACAAAAGCAAGGGGCCGTACGTATCTTTGGCCCATGCAAACATGAGAGAGTCGCAGCTTGAGGAAGCAGAGGTTTTAAGGTATAAAACATCCAGTGAAACACAGTGCAGATTTAGTTCAGCTATTTCATGCTTTGACCACCAACCTGAAGAGGATTATGAAAATGAGGAACATATATTTTCAATAAAAGCTGGGAGGCAGAACACAGAAAGCCAAACTGACCCAGGATCACAGGGGGAAGTGGTGCACGGGCTCAAAACATCTCAGAAAGCGGTGGCACCTTTACAGCAGTACAAGAAACTGTCATGCAAGAAAGGAAGAATTCTGATCCATGTGAAGCCCCAAATGTCAGCTCAGGAAACACCCACACCTGTCAGAAAACAAATACGACCAACAAAGCCGCAAAAGTGTGTTTCCAACACCAAACTGCCCAATCCATTAAAATCTGAAGGTAAGGCAGATAAAGCATCACCAGATGTTGTCAGCAGTATACCAGCTCCTTGTAAAGAACCCACAAAATCGGAAAATGAAGATAAAAGCCTTTCCTTCTTAGCTGAGAATTACTTTGACAGTGCCGAGGTAATATTAAATGAAAACTGCCCTAAGACGATCCTGAATTTCTTTTCCTGGATAGTTGAGTGCTGCAGAGGAAGCGAATGAATCAAAAACCGTATGGTGTCATAAAAATAAACGTCTGTTTGTGATGTATGTTCAGTTGGTGCTATTGAAATAAAATATAAACATATTTTATTTATATAGCAGCAACTGAAAAGAAAAGTGATCCAATTATTCATTAAATTAAATCGAATTTAAATTGAATTCAATATAAATTCGATTTAATTTAATTCAAATTAGATAAATTGGGGTACACAACCTGTAGCTAGGCAACAGTCAAACCATCCCTTTAATTTATGCTCTGCACACATCAATTAATAGCAAAACTTTTAATAAAGCTTATTTTTAAAATAAGAAAAATCAACTCTGATTAGGAAAGTTATCAGAATTTTCTGTATATATATATACGTATATATTTCAGATACTTGAAAGAGATATAAGCAGCACATGTCAGTTTGTATTGAACCACAAATTAGAAACACTTGTGGTGAAAATTCAAATGATCTCGCGTATATATATATCTATATATATATATAGATATATATATATAGATATATATATCTATATATATATGCACTGAATATAAGGTTCCTAAACCAGCATGCTCACAATCAATCAATCAATCAATCAATCAATCAATCAATCAATCAATCAATCAATCAATCAATCCACTCACTCACTCACTCACTCACTCACTCACTCACTCACTCACTCACTCACTCACTCACTCACTCACTCACTCACTCACTCACTCACTCACATTCTATTGCAACTCTTATTCTTGACTAAACTCTCTCCCATCCTTCGTGTACCGGTTGCTACCGGCGTCGAGCCCAGGCTTCCGCTCGGCCGCGCTGCCCGGCTTTTGGATTTGGTGGACTGAGCACTTTTTGGACATTATTCATTAAAAACATTTATTTCTTCACATCCTGGGTCTCCTGTCTGCTGTCTTCACCAACTCACACCGTTTTATGACATCGCGTGCCTCACCGTTGTAGCTTGTGGTCGGGTCCTACTGTCATGAGTTGCGGTGGTGAGAGGTGAGGCAGACACTGAGACCCAGGTAGGATGACTGATAATGATTTAATGATGAGAATAATTCAGAAAATACTAATCCAAAAGTCCAAGCAGCGCACAACTGATGATGACAGAAAGTATAGACGAACACGACGAGGATGTGTATGTGTATATATATATATATACAGTACAGACCAAAAGTTTGGACACACTTTCTAATTCAATGGGTTTTCTTTATTTTCATGACTATTTATAAGGCAAGAAATCCCACTTATTAACCTGACAGGGCACACCTATGAAGTGAAAACCATTTCAGGTGACTACCTCTTGAAGCTCATCAAGAAAATGCAGAGTGTGTGCAAAGCAGTAATCACAGCAAAAGGTTGCTACTTTGAAGAAACTAGAATATAAGGGGTATTTTCAGTTGTTTTACACTTTTTTGTTTAGTGCATATTTCCACATGTGTTATTCATAGTTTTGATGCCTTCAGTGTGAATCTACAATGTCAATAGTCATAAAAATAAAGGAAACTCATTGAATTAAAAGGTGTGTCCAAACTTTTGGTCTGTACTGTATATATATATATATATATATATACAGTATATATATAATTTTATTGTAAGACAGTGGAATTCAAGCATAAATTATAATGAACCTTTTATTAAAGGTTCCTAAACCAGCATGCTCATCATCAATCGATCGATCAATCGATCCACTCACTCACTCACTCACTCACTCACTCACTCACTCACTCACTCACTCACTCACTCACTCACTCACTCACTCACTCACTCACTCACTCACTCACTCACTCACTCACTCACATTCTATTACAACACATAAGTACAAACAAAGAATGGATAAAAGAAAAACACAACCCTGACACCAGAAATGTCTTCCTAAAATTGAATTGTCCAGAGTCACACTAAATGATTAACATGCTGGAGTTAAATCCAGGGTCATTTAATACTACAGACCAAACATTCATAGGCTGATGAATATGTTAATATCATTAACTTATAGATATGAAGAACCAATTGAACTATTACAAAACTTATTTCTAAATTTGTATTCTGAAAGGATGTAAGAGGTGGATTTATTTTCTCTAAATGGTGGAGTAAAGACTGAAATTGTAATATTCATAGCCTTCTCAAAAGCAACAGGTCTAAATTTGTCAAACGACTTTCACATTAGCAATATACAGTATCTACAAGACTCTTCTTGAGTTCTTTAGTGGGTGAAAGAACAACGACATTTCCACAGCTGAGTGTAGCGAATGTAGTCACATGGGCATTTTTTTTGCATATTTTGGGGGGTACTGTTTGATTGGTGGCGTTATCTATCTGACCACATCAGATGTCCTCCACATATATGCTGGTCATCACTTGGTCACGTGATGCATTCGATAGAGGACTGTAAGTTTTGTTTCATACTCAGTTGGTGTGCGCAAGCGGCAATAGGAAGGACAAAGAACTGAAATAGGGAAGAAATGGACTTCTAGCAACTCCTAACCTTCTGGTTGGAGGGGCATACGGTATGGACAATTGAGTGGAATATTCTTGTGTTTGTATATGTGTAATAAGTTTCATTTGAACAATTCATATAAGGGAACATGACTGTTTTACTGATGTATATTTGTCACCGTGTATTTTATTGCAGTGTTCACGGTGGTCTTGGGCATTTATGCGGCACAAAATTCATTTAATAAAACGTTTGAAACCATCAGTCAAAGTGTTGCACCTTCATCAAGAAGCGAGAAAACGTTGGGAGCAGCTATACTGAGCTTCAGGCTTTGGTAAAGTCTTTTAGATGCAACCAAAAAAAACCAAATGTACAGCACAACGGTGTTGAAAGAAATGAAACACAATGTGACATCTCACAATTTATTTTAAAACAAGTTTGTCAAAATGATTACATTCTCACAACTCCTGAGAAAATTTTACATATTCAAGTCCAGATTGAATGGCATTACTGCACATTTAGTCAAGAATAATATTTTATTTAAATGATACCCAAAGACATATTTGTAATGTCAACAGACCTGGAAGGTGATGACAACAAACGTTTCAGAGGCTTCAGAACCGGTGTCATGGTTACTTCCTAAAAAACAGAAAAAACAGATGTTGCAAGTTGTGTGAGTGCACAGTGTACATAATAAATGAAAATGCATAAATTGTGACATAAAAAGTAAACTACACTACACAGATAATTTTGACGATTGTAAAATAACAAAATAAAATAACTCTACATCACCGGTTTTACCTTTGAGGAATCACTTCTTACAGAAAGTGGTGGCACAAGAACATTAATTAATATAGAGTTATAAAGGTTATACTGTATTTAGTTATAAAGGTTATACTGTATTTTTATAGACTTGAGATATTAATTAATGGTGCAAGAACATTAATTAATATAGAGTTACATACATACTGTATTTTTATAGTCTTGGGTTGTTAACCCAAACAGATATTTACATTGTGGAATAAAAACAAATTTGGGGGATCAGTAAATCAAATTCAAGTAGATAAACTCCTAATATTTTTCACATACAGTTTAAAATAAAATTAGAAAGTTATGAATCACAGCTAATTAAAAATAGCTGATGTCTACTATATTTGGCTAATTATAACCTCCAGAAATACCTCAGGCTTGAACTGGTTGTGCGGGGGCAAATGTGTCAAAGAGATTTCTGTCAGCCTTCAGATCTTCATCCTTTGTTCTCTTAGTGTAGATTCTAAACTTCTTCTCTTCAAACCGCTCTGGAAGAAGTAGAGATACCTGAAAGAGATATAAGCAGCACATGTCAGTTTGTATTGAACCATAAATTAGAAACACTTGTGGTGAAAATTCAAATGATCTCGCTTCAGAAGAACACGAGTGACAAATGAACAAATCAAGAATCTAAAATATTTTGTTTCAATCTCACCTGAGTTCTGTCGATAGGCGTGGCTACATCTGTTATTTGCTTGGTGTAGAAACTCACGTGTTTTATGGGGTCTTCTTCCTTCATTCCATAGTTATACTTGACTAACTAAATATCAAATAAATAGTGTGAGGTTACAAATAATATTTCAGAGATTAAATTGCAAATATCAAAATTAATTGCCTCAGTCAAAAAAAAAAAGATCTTATTTGCATTAAAACTCACTTCCACCACATAATCCTCTGGGTTTCGCTTGCCGACATGCGCGTTCCACCAATTCTAAACAGAAATCCCATAAAATGTTACAACTTCCAGATTTTTACTTAAAAATCAAACAATATAGTTACAGTGCGGCTGCACAGTGGCGCAATTGGTAGCACTGCTGCCTTGCAGCAAGAAAAGAAGGTCCTGTGTTCGATTCCCGGCCCGGGATCTTTCTGCACAGAGTTTGCATGTTCTCTCTGTGCCTGCGTGGGTTCTCTCCGGGTACTCCGGCTTCCTCCCACAGTCCAAAAACATAACTGTCAGGTTAACTGGTCTCTCTAAATTCTCCCTAGGTGTGAGTGTGTGTGTGTGTGTGTGTGTGCATGGTTGTTTGTCCTGTCTGTCTCTGTGTTGCCCTGGCGACCTGTCCAGCGTGTACCCCGCCTCTTGCCCGGAATGTCACCTGGAGATAGGCACCAGCAGCCCTCCCAAACCCATTAGGGTCAAGGATGTCAGAAAATGGATGGATAGTTACAGTGTTACTGAGTACAGTTGAAGTTCTTAGGATACCTTCATATTGCCCAGACTCTCTTCTGATGAAAATTCCCCCAGACACACGTAGAGCTTTCTTTGCATTATCCTTTGCAGTATTTCCCGTGCCTCCTGAAGCTCCGCACCGGAGGAGTTCAATATACAATCAAATATAGCATCTGCAAGGCAAACAGAAAAACACAAAATTGGTCAAAACAAAGAAATAGATTTCAAATCCTCTAAAAATTCAGACTCTAAATACCAGAGAAAATTTTTATTTTTTTCTCTATTTTCATACAGAAAGAGCATAATTTGGGCAGCTGTCCATAAAAACATTCTTATATAGTCACAACTCTGACATGTCCTACATCCCTATACCCCAGTGTTACGTCCACAAAGGGCACAACATATTTGAGGACACGAAGACAAAAATGAGGATTCAAAAGTAATTTTTATTTTCAATTCTCTCGAGCTTTTCTTTAAGATGAGCTTCTTTTGATTTTTCTGTGAAGAAAAAAGAGAATTAAATCCTCGGTTCCCCGTGTCCCAAAAAAGAAAGAACACAAAAATCCCAAAGTATAAACAGAAAGTTGGACCTGATGAGCCGATCAAAAAGAACAAAACGGTACAGCAGGGGGCCAACCCTATACAGGGCCGTCGAAGCCCCTGCTAGTACCGGACTACAAGAAAAAAGAAACTACTGTTAAAGAAAAATCGAAAACAGGACAACCGGTCCCACCAGGTCAAAAATCACAACAAAAAAAACATCAACCAAACAAACAGCTAACAAAAACTACCGTGTGGCAGGCTGGAGACGTGCGCACCGCGTCAGAACGCATCCTGGGTCTTGGTTGGGAGTGGGCGTCGCCTTTACCTGGCGCAACCCAGCCTATTTATAGGCGGTCCAACAGCGTCACAAATTAACGGACCAATTACAAGAAAGAATTATCAAAACTCTAAAGTATATTAAACAACAACAACAACAAAAATCATACAACTAACTTCTATACAAAATAATCCAAGTAAAAAAAAATAGACAGAAATAAATACAATGTGCCGGAGCACATAACACCCAGTCACCACGTTAATGTAAAATCCTCATTTAAAAGTCTGATCTCCAAAATTGATAACAAAATGTTGGGAGGTACTACAGAAAAAAGGACATCTGAATGGAAGAAAAACTCAAATCTTTCTATGTTAGAAGTGCAATGTTACTTTGTTCTTTTTATTCTTTGTTGTAAATTAAAATAGTGTACACATGTGCATAACAATGCTGCCTTACATCTATTTGAGTGCAAGATTTTTACTGTGGCGCAGAGATGAAGCCACTTGAAACAATGTTTTCTGGACATAGAAGGCTAAGTGAAATTCTGGAAGGAGTTTTTAATTACACCCCTAATAAGGTTAATGGCACGAAGCTCTTACCCTATTTAGGGTGAGGGCCAAATAAGTGTACATTTGGGAGCAAAAAATGGCCTTTTTTGAAAAATTCTGGAGGGCTAACCGTAGGTCGTAGGGTCACGGGGTCAATTTCTAAAAATTGTTTGATCCCTTGTTACCACTATGACCTCCCCTACCGATTTTTAAGACCCCCGGTCTCCCCGTGAGAGACCCCCAAAGAAGACAAACGTTTCTGAAAAATCTTGGTTAGGGCTCCCAAGTGGCAACATTCGCTGTAGTACCGCTTTTCTGCCACCACATGGCATCGTTGCCATCTCGGTATCATTCTCAACGGGGAAAACTGCCACTTGGGTATTATCACCCATACAACTTGCCAAATGGGTATTACATCAATGGGGGGGTTGCCACTTGGGTATTATTATCCATACAACTGACACTTTGTCACATTTCACTCAATGGGGCTTGCCAAATGGGTATTAATGACAACGGGGGTTTGCCACCTGGGAATTAATCACCATTGGGGCTTGCCACATGAGTATTAATCATCATTGGGGCTTGCCACATGGGTATTAATCACCATTGGGGCTTGCCACATGGGTATTTGGACCTCGAGAGGACCAGGGCAGATCATGGAGCTCATTTACCCAGGGCTAGGGCACCATGGGGCTTGCCACCTGGGTATTAATGACCATTGGGGCTTGCCACATGGGTATTAATGACCATTGGGGCTTGCCACATGGGTATTTGGACCTCCAGAGGACCAGGGCAGATCATGGAGCTCATTTACCCAGGGCTAGGGCACCCAAAGCCCGCAGTGTTTATGACAGTGGGGGGGTTGCCACCTGGGGACCCACACTTAAGCACCGTTCGAACCTGGGGACCCCACCAGATCATGGAGCTCATTTACCCAGGGCTAGGGCACCCAAAGCCCGCAAGGAGGACAGATGAACCGCCCCTGTGGACCTCCAGAGGACCAGGGCAGATCATGGAGCTCATTTACCCAGGGCTAGGGCACCATGGGGCTTGCCACATGGGTATTAATAACTATTGGGGCTTGCCACCTGGGGGACCCACACTTAAGCACCGTTCGAACGTGGGTACCCACACTTAAGCCAAATGGGTGTTTATGACAATGGGGGTGTTGCCACCTGGGGGACCCACACTTAAGCACCGTTCGAACCTGTTGCCACCTGGGGGACCCACACTTAAGCACCGTTCGAACCTGGGTACCCACACTTAAGCACCCCTACATGGACTACACCCACCAGTACACACGGCCCAGAATCTCGTGCCCCTGGTAGGGCTCCTTTTGTGAACATGGGCTTGCCAAATGGGTGTTTATGACAATGGGGGGGTTGCCACCTGGGTATTTGTGAACATGGGGCTTGCCAAATGGGTATTAAGCACCATTGGGGCTTGCCAAATGGGTATTAAGCACCATTGGGGCTTGCCAAATGGGTATTAAGCACCATTGGGGCTTGCCACCTGGGTATTTGTGAACATGGGGCTTGCCAAATGGGTATTAAGCACCATTGGGGCTTGCCAAATGGGTATTAAGCACCATTGGGGCTTGCCACCTTGGTATTTGTGAACATGGGGCTTGCCAAATGGGTATTAAGCACCATTGGGGCTTGCCACCTGGGTATTTGTGAACATGGGGCTTGCCAAATGGGTATTAAGCACCATTGGGGCTGGCCAAATGGGTATTAAGCACCATTGGGGCTTGCCACCTGGGTATTTGTGAACATGGGGCTTGCCAAATGGGTATTAAGCACCATTGGGGCTTGCCACCTGGGTATTTGTGAACATGGGGCTTGCCAAATGGGTATTAAGCACCATTGGGGCTGGCCAAATGGGTATTAAGCACCATTGGGGCTTGCCACCTGGGTATTTGTGAACATGGGGCTTGCCAAATGGGTATTAAGCACCATTGGGGCTTGCCATCTTGGTATTTGTGAACATGGGGCTTGCCAAATGGGTATTAAGCACCATTGGGGCTTGCCAAATGGGTATTAAGCACCATTGGGGCTTGCCACCTGGGTATTTGTGAACATGGGGCTTGCCAAATGGGTATTAAGCACCATTGGGGCTTGCCACCTTGGTATTTGTGAACATGGGGCTTGCCAAATGGGTATTAAGCACCATTGGGGCTTGCCACCTTGGTATTTGTGAATATGGGGCTTGCCAAATGGGTATTAAGCACCATCCACTTGTCACATGGGTATTATTAGACATGGCACGTTGCGACATTGCACTATAAATGCTCTGCCATCTGGGCGGACCGACCCTGGCTTCCCCGTGGCACAATGGTTAAGAAACTTGCCTCCCACCCGGGAGAGCCTGGTTCGATACCAGCTTGGGACACAGAGCTGGAGGACTTGCCATCCGGGTATCGTTTTCAATTGGATTTATGCCATATGGGAACCAACATTCACGGGGGCTTTAAGGGGGGGTCCCGTGCATTTATTGGGCCAAAGGTGGGCTCGGGTCATCACACACACTTGGAAGAATAAACGAAACCAGGCACAACCTCCTCTGATGCCCCCCCTGCTCTGGGGGGGCTTTGCCAAGGATGGAGGTTGGATGAAACAGCCCTTGGACCTCCAGAGAACCAGGGGGGACTCATGGAGCTTAGGTACCCAGGAATGGAGCACCATAATCCCGCATGGAGGTTGGGAGACAGACCCCTTGGACCTCCAGAGAACCAGGGGGACTCATGGAGCTTCTGTACCCAGGAATGGAGCACCATAACCCCGCATGTAGGTTGGGAGACAGACCCCTTGGACCTCCAGAGAACCAGGGGGACTCATGGAGCTTAGGTACCCAGGAATGGAGCACCATAACCCCGCATGGAGGTTGGGAGACAGACCCCTTGGACCTCCAGAGAACCAGGCGGACTCATGGAGCTTCTGTACCCAGGAATGGAGCACCATAGCCCCGCATGGAGGTTGGGAGACAGACCCCTTGGACCTCCAGACAACCACTGGCCTCACACTGACCACCAGCACTCAGACACTTAGCACACAAAGCTAACCTACTTTGCCACAAAGGGACACCAGTCAGAGTCACCAGGTGGCAGGCATATCCCTCCCCCACACTATCCATGGACCACACTACCCATGAACCTCCACAGTACCTGGGGAGATCATGGAGCTCCTTTACCCAGGGCTAGGGCACCCAAAGCCCGCAAGGAGGACAGATGAACCACCCCCATGGACCTCCAAAGAAACTCATGGAGCTTCTTTACCCAGGGCTAGGGCACCCAAAGCCCGCAAGGAGGACAGATGAACCACCCCTATGGACCTCCAGGACTCAGACACTTAGCACACAAAGCTAACCCACTTTGCCACAACGGAACACCGGTCAGAATACCAAGGTGGCAGGCATACCCCTCCCCCACACTACCCATGGACCACACTACCCATGAACCACCAGCACTCAGAGACTTAGCACACAAAGCTAACCTAATTTGCCACAAAGGAACACCAGTTAGAACACCAAGGTGGCAGGCTCTCTGAGCTGAAAATGAAAATCTGGCACTCTTCAATTCCTAATACAAGAGCTCCATCCAGTGGATTTTACATGTACTGCAATGCACCCAGATGACTCAAAAATGTCCCAAAAGGCCCATTCAAAGGAATGCCGAGGTGGCAAAAAAGCTCTTGCAGCCACTTAGGGTTAGTGGCAGAACACGGCAGTGTCAAAGTCAATGGAAAAATTCTGCCACTTAGACACCTCACCCTAAACCCTTTGCTTGCTCTATTTGGTGTTGTGCATGAGAAAGGTAAATCTACTAATCGTGAAAAGCATTGTGTGCTGAACTGACTGAACTTCAGTGAAGTCAGTTTTAAATCCTCATGGACTGAAAGGATGCTGATCGGGACAGAAGGCACTGCTCAAAAATCTATATTAATGTTATGATCTGTTATTCAATATTGAGAAGCCTTTTTATGGAATACTTCTTCTTTCAGGTTATTTGTTTAATTTAATTTCTTGGATGGCTACTTTTTACTTCAACATATTTTACTTAAGTAAAGGTATGTTGAAGTAGTGCTAATGTATCTTGTGTACAAGTTTACTCACCTGTCAGCTTAGTATATGCCACCATGTCATCAATAGCTGTAGAGAGAGTGAACATTTTCCCATCCTTGCCTTGAATCTTGATGTGTTTATCTGCTTTCAGAAAAGCATCTCCGATCCTGAAGGAAAAACAAAGCTTGCAATGGTGAGAAAACATTGCATGAAATAAAAGGTAATAAAACAGAAACAGTGTCCACCAAGCTCCAGCAATGTCAAGGGCTCCTTACATCCACTCTATGCTGTTGGACACTTTGTGCTGGTAGGCTCTTTTGTGCAAAGAGAACCTTGTGTAGAACATGTTGTACAGATTGAACACCTCCTGTTAATAATGACAACATGTAGTGGCAAATATTGTAATTTTGAATCTTAATGTTATAAGAAGGAAAAAGAATTAAACAAATCAAACCTTGTCTCTGTAACAGATCTGCATCATCCCACCCACTTCACACACTCTGGCAAATTTAATCAAGCGATGGCAGTCAAAGTTGTTCTGCATACCCAATTGATGGCAGTCCCTGACATATGGCAAGAGCAAAAAATATGTTTAAAAATTTATGGAATTTAAGACAAGATTGAAATTTTGAGAGGAGAATTAAACCCAAAAAGTCACCTAGCAAAATATTCCCACTTATCCACATCAATTTTGTTCCTAGTGTTGGACACAACTTCGTAGAGGAAGGCCTTCTCTTTAGGACGGCCATGGTGTGGCCACTGTGAATGGACAACCACAGAATTGTAGACAAGCACTAATTTTTAAAGTAATATTTTCTGATTCCACAGAAAGAAACAGTGAAATAGGAAATACAAATTGTCCTTTGTCAAAAGTGCATCAATGTTTTTGATACAATGTGGTAGTTTTATACATTATAGTTAATTCCTTCGTTTTTTAAAATTTATTTTACCTTTCTTTTTCCAGTTAAACTGTTTTAAGGACGACTTTTCACTTCCCTTGTAAAGAAGTACTTTCTGTAATTTACATAATTTTCTATATCAGTGCTTGAAAGTTTATCACATCCAAAGAGAGTGATGATAAGATGGAGGTAGTGCAACACATTATACCAGACTAACCAAGACCCGGTTGAAGATTATACTGGTATATTTCTAAAGGTGAACAGATGGGTACCTCAGTAATCCTTTCAACATCTGGAGGATCAATCAGCTCCTTTATAAAGAGCCGGTCCTCTTCCGGCACCAGGCGGTGCTTCTTCATGTCTCCTATCAAGTGATTTTTTTCCACCAGATGGTCAAACATGTCTTGAGATGCTTTCTCATGCTGCAAGAAACATAAAATTAGTTATTCTAAGAAAACACAGTCACATTTCAAAAATAAAAGAAACACGTATTCTGAATAAATGAGAATCAGCCTAAGTTTAAAGCAGCAGTAAGCAACTTTTAAATGTTTTGTTTTTCACATATTTTTTGAAACTGTCATTATATCATTATAGTAAACTGAGCACCTCCAAGTGAAATGCCTGAAGAAATGCACAGCTCCTGGTCAAAAATAACCAATCAGAGCCAGAAGGAGTGTGTTAGCACTGTCTATCAACATCGTGTACACATGGCTAAATGTTCCAATGGCAGAGAAACAACTTACCGCTCCAGGAAAATCGTTTATTAGAAATCATTAGTGGTCATTCTAAGTAGCCAAGACCCTCCACCTGGCTCTGATTGATTATTTCTAATTAGCACTGGGAGAAGGCAGAGGAGCGTGATTGTTTTCGTTGATTATCTGTCTCATACTATAATGTCACAGCTTTATCAAATATGTAAAAAAACTTTTTTTAAAAATAAAAGTTAGATACTGCTGCTTTAATTAGACACAGTAGGACACTGTAAATATTTTCCATATCTTTAAATTTAGGCAGATATTCTGGTTCTGATCAGACTTATTTTCACAAGAATCTTTTATAAATTAAATAAGTAATCTTTATGGAGATGCTGTCAGGATTTTTCAGCAGGACTGGGCACCTGTCCCTACTACTAAAACCCAGAGCTGTTTTTATGACCATGGAGTTTCAGTGTTAGATTGAGCAGTAAATTTGCCTGACCTGAAGTCCATGGAGAATTTATGGAGTATTGTCAAGAGGAAGATGAGTGACACTAAAACCAACAATGCAGATGAACTGAAGGCCACTATCTAAACCGCTACGGAGGTTTTCATTACACCTCCCTAGAATCACAGGCTGATCAACTGCATGCTACACAGCATTAATGCAAAATACTATTTTTAATGATCGTATGTAAATTTACATGTCTGAGACACTGAATTACGGTAGTTTTCATTATATGCAAGGTATAATCATAACAATGGCCAGAAATGAGGGTGGAATAGTCTACTCCAATGTGTGTAATGAATAGACTATTAACAGAATATTTTTCTCTTTAAGGATATGCATTTTTTTCAACAAGTACTGATGTGTTTCATTGCATCAGTTTTATTTAGTCTGTTAAGATACCCGCAGGGACAGCACTGAATATATTTTTGTTAATCCAGTTGTCAAAAGGACTGGTTTAAGCATTAAACCAGTTTAAGCCTTAAACCAGTTTTTTTTATGAAAGTCATATTTTTACAAACTAGGTAGTCAACTTCAAATTTTGTTTTCTTTAAAGCTGGTCAAAAAATAACTGTCATATTCTTACTCCAATTCAAAGAGTGGAAGAAAAATGTAGGCTTTCTTATTCTCAAACCAGTCTGAAAAAATAAATGAGGCAGCAATTCAGTAAGGGTAAAAATAATTTCTTACGCTCCAGTCATGATTAGGACGTGCTTTGGGGATAAACATTTGATCAAACATGTGGGAAAACGGTCCATGTCCTGAAAAGAGAGAAATAGAGTAAATGGGGTCAGAAGTCTGACTTGAAATGAAAATAACATTTCTGAAATTGATCTCTTTCATTCTGGAAACCAGTGATCCACTAATCTGTTTTTATCCTAAAAAGACTGAGTTTAAAACTCAGTTTTGATTTTGATCAAGTGAAGATTCTGTTTAGATAAACATACAGATAATGAAATCCTAATAAAAAAATCACCATATTATTTTATAGATTTTTTTTTAAAGTTAAAAGATTTATTTTCTAACATAAATGCTGATTTTATCTAAATTATTTATTGATATTTGTTTGTCTGTATTGATTTGGAAGTATATTTGGAAGAAGTGGAATACTTCCTTTGCCAAACTCTATAATGTAAAATGACAATAGTCAAAAGTAGCAATAAATATAATTCATTTCCTCATTAGAGGCAAGTATAACTTAAGGTAGTGGCTACCCAAGAATTAGATTTTGAAGAAGTAGAATAGTTCTTGAATGTATTCTATACTGAAGAAGCTGAATATTGTCTTTTTGGGGAATACCTCACCCAGGTCATGGCAAAGCCCAGCAATCTGCACACAAAGGATGTCTCTCTCATCAATTCCTAGACCTGGCTGCTTCCCTTTCAGAGTCTGAAGAAGTTCTCCAGCCAAGTGCGCCACCCTGTAACAGCAACAAAAAGATCTCATACAAAATAAAATAAACATAAAGAAGTAAACTGATGTAAACTTTCAACAAACAACTAATGTTTGCTCTAAACCAATATAGTACTTAGACATCTATAAAGTTATTTTGAGAAGCACTGATATACTTTTGCAAGACACTGTGTAAGTATTTCTCTCTTAAAGCCTTTAAGTTAAAAGCTTTAACTTGAAGGCTTTAACTTAATTAACAGCAATTAGGTGCAATAAATACAGACATTTACCCAATGCTGTGCTCAAAGCGGTTGTGGGATGCTCCAGGATAAACATAATATGTTCCACCAAGCTGCTTGATGTTTCGAAGTCGCTGAAACTGAGGAGTGTCGATGATTTTGACAAGGATTGGGTGCAGCTCGATATTGCCATGAATGGGATCATTGAACACCTGAAAACCAGGTATAGAATCACGTCAACATCACTAATTTAAGAAAAGAACCAAAATAATTAATATCTGTGTGAAACCAACAGGACACCATAAGTGATACCCTGTAAATTCTAGACACTAACAGGTACCATAGAATTGCACAAAAATCCGTGAGGGACGACGGAGTCCCAGCTCGAAATTCCGTGAAAGAGGTGTAAGGAGCCTTGTGCCAGAAGCCCATTAAAATGCTGTCTACATCGTTTTAAACTGTGTGAATAAACATCTCTGGGTTTGTAGTGTAATTCAAATTTTACATTTAACAATTAATTTGTCTCAATAAAGTCCTCCTTTACAAATTGTCAAATTCTTTCTTTACTTTGTATCACTTACTTATGGTGTATTTTAAACAGTATAATTATGCAGTATTTTGTATCCCACCAAGTTATTGTCACCACTTTTGTGACAAACCAGTTGTGAACACAGAGGAACAGAGAATTATATCTCCCTCTAGTGCACACAAGTCAAACTAAAGTCCCAGGGGTTGTGTGCTTAGATGTTATTTTGCTAATTAAATTAAAGCAGTTTCTGTCTCTATACTGTCAATGTCGGGATCTGTTCCTTATCTGTGTTTATTTTGAGTTTCTGTCTCTCTGAGTCTCCGTGTTGTCCTGTCTCCCCTTGATTGTTTCCAGGTGTTTCTTGTCTCCTTGATTACCCTCTGTGTATTTAACCCCACCTGTGTTCTTTGTTCCTTGTTGGGTCCTCGTCGTGTCTGTCTAGTTTCCAGTTGTCACCTGCAGTGATCATTGCTCTCTGCTTCTCTGTGTTCTGGAATTTTGGATTTGCATCTTATTAAATCATCTACTTTATCGCTACCTGGGTTTGCTGCCTCTGCCTCACCACCACTCGCACCACAAAACCTGACAGTAGGACCCGACCAAGAGTACTACGGTGAGGCATGCCGTTGATGGATACTTTTATCTCCAACATGTACCCAGCTCGATGGGATGATTTGTTATTTAACATCAGAGACTTTGTAGAGATTGTTGCAGTCCAGTTGTCCAGTTCCAGAGCCATATTTCTCCCCCAGACGCCTCGGGGTAGCCATCAGGCTACTCCTGGAACTGGAAGGATGGTCAGACCAACTCCAGTCCCTGGGGTTGGTAAGGCTACAGCAGGAGGCAGAGTGGGAACGCCAGGCAGCTCTAGCCTTCATGGCTGGCGACCCTCTGCCTCCAGAGCCGGACTTCCGCTCCACCAGCCCAGCCCCAGGGTCTCCAGGACCAGCACCACCTCCAGTTCCAGTCTCCGCCGCAGAAGAATCTCCGTCCCTCACCACAGCCGCTGTCTCTGGGCCTCCAGCAGCTCCAGAGTCAGCTCTGGCCTCCGGCCTGGCAACCGTCCCCATGGTGATGGGGTTTCAGGCGGCCCGCCTGGCACCTGGCCGACAAGCAGGGCGGCTGGTGGCTTGGCCGGCCCCAGTTAGTGGGTTCTCGGCCCCGCCTAGTAGTGCTCCTTTTGAGTCCATGCCTTCTAGTGTTCCCGCCTCAGCGCCTTCTAGTGTTCCCGCCTCAGCGCCTTCTAGTGTTCCCGCCTCAGCGCCTTCTAGTGTTCCCGCCTCAGCGCCTTCTAGTGTTCCCGCCTCAGCGCCTTCTAGTGTTCCTTCCGAGTCCCTGCCTCCTGTGGCTCGGTCCCTGCGCCGAGGACGTCCGCCGGAGCTCCCCCTTGGCTTCCTCCTTCGGCGTCATGGATGCCCTCCGGACCTCCCACGACGGTCTTCCTCCTTTGCCTTCGCCCATTATGGATGGGTTATTTTTTGTTTGTGTTGGACTGTTAGCCCTTCCTGTGCCTCCGCCCACTATGTTGGGTTGTTTTTTTTTTTTTTTTTTCGGACTCTAGCCCCCCGTCCAGCGCCCCTCCGCCCGCCCTGGTGGTGTTTTTTGGATTTGGCTTTTCTTGTTTTTGTTTTTTTGGGGGGGCGTCTGGTAGCCACCCTTGAGGGGGGGGGGGGGTAATGTCAGGATCTGTTCCTTATCTGTGTTTATTTTGAGTTTCTGTCTCTGAGTCTCCGTGTTGTCCTGTCTCCCCTTGATTGTTTCCAGGTGTTTCTTGTCTCCTTGATTACCCTCTGTGTATTTAACCCCACCTGTGTTCTTTGTTCCTTGTCGGGTCCTCGTCGTGTTTGTCCAGTACCTGTTGTCACCTGTAGTGATCATTGCTCTCTGCTTCTCTGTGTTCTGGACTTTTGGATTTTGGATTTGCATCTTATTAAATCATCTACTTTATTGCTGCCTCTGCCTCACCACCACTCACACCGCAAAACCTGACAGTCAAACTATCAGTGTGAAAATATGTTCAATGCAATATGTACTGAGGTATTTATTAATATTTTAACAGTTTGTTATAAAATAATTTCATAGAAGCATTCCCCCATAATCGGCCCTTTGAGGACATTTGTGAATGAAGTGAGAATTAGTTTTTCCCACCTGGTCCAGTTTAAACAGTTTTACCTTAGAGCCATTGTCTGTCATTGTTTCAGAGGTTTTGCAGGATCAGCAGATGGTCACCAAAACTCTTGAAATGAAGGATCAAATGACTGACAAGATGCTGTAAAGAAGGAAAAGATTAAAACAAAGACAGACATTCCAGTGTGAACAGATAACATAGCATTTATTAATATGGTATTTAACATGACTACTTTTAAAGCAAATGCCAAACACAATAAATAGATTTTTTTCTGTTACTCAATGCGATATTACCAGCACAGCAAGGAAACTTCAGTCACCTCAGAATCTTCAGAATCAAAATTCCAACCTGCTGCTACAACAATTTATATTGGCAGCTAGAGTGTATCCTCCTCCAGGGCAGGGTTATTATCTGATGTAAAAGAGAAACGCATACAAAGCACCGCCTCCCAACTGATTAATATCTTTTAGACAAATAAGAAAAACATCATGAAAATCGACATTTACTGAGAAATTGACATTTACAAACAGGAGTTTATAAATGTATAAATGTATTTTTTTCCCTAAATAATAGAAGCGACTTTTTTTAATTACAAGGAACAATTGACTAGATTGCAGGATGGAAATTTTTAAAAAACGTAGTAACTTAGGGCTATGTCTACTTCTGGAAAATTTGTTCTAAAGTTGATCAACTAAAATTTAACATACACGTAACTTCTAAAAAATGGAGAAGATCTTTCTAAAATATCATCAGAATACAAATCTGAATAAATTCCAGCTCCTCAGTGCTGACTGAGCTGATCAAGGGTCTGTATGCTGCTCAGGGGCACCGCCAGGAGTCTTGGGCCCTCTGACAAAAAATTTAATTGAATGAAACAGGTTCATCACACCACTGACTGTTGGATCCCTTTAAATCCAGACCAACTTGTTCTCATTATGTGGTCAATGGATTCCTGTAGTAAAGGAACTTGACACGGAGACTTGTTTACTCATTACTGCCTGAAACAGTAAAAGTTGCACCTGCCTCTCATACCTTGAATGAATTTCACTCTATCACTGCATATTAATAGGATCCATTGGTCTTGTAAAGTGAATCAGTCACCAAGAATTCACCTGTTTCTCTGCGGCCTTTAGCATGAGTTATGTAAAACAATCAGACAAAACAACTTGTGTCTTTCTTCTTTAGCTTCAGATGACTTTATGGTGTCCTCTCAACTCTGAAGAGTTTATTTCAACAGATTTTATTTCTCAAACCTTCACAAGGGTAACATTCAAGAACCACAGCAACCAACATTGAGATTTTTTCTCGTTTTCAAAATTTCATTCCTGCCTTTTTGGAGGAAAATAGCTTTTTTGCACAACTGTTCATTCTTGTTTGGACACTGTGCAGTTGGACTGATTTTGGGCAACATTTATCAACTTTTTACTATTTTTTGTTATGACGTGTAACCATAACAACAGGATGGTATGCAACAGCGAGCAACTGATTAACATTGGAGAAGCTGAAATAATACCACAGCTGAAGCCAGATATCCAAAGAAAATGATGTTTGTAACTTGATGTGTTACCTATTGAGTTTGAATTGAGAGTGGAACATTTCTATAAATAACATAAAAGTGATAAAGTTGGTTAATGCAAAGAGAAACACACAAAATGATGTGATGCTATATTTAATATATCAACAGCAATTTTTCAGAGCATTTCTAAACGTTTGAATAGCATCGTTGGAATCATAATCCTGAAGTGGGAAGAACATCATTTCATAATAAACTGGCCACAACCAGACGCCTGTTGTCCAGTTTCTCAAAGAGGAGCCAAATAAATGAGTTGTGTGAATGAGTTGTCCAAGAACCAGGAACCACATGAAAACAGTAAACAATCCACTCAACAATGGCTCCTATGTACACTCACTGTGTATGAGTCAGCTAGAAAAAGCATGTTGGAGCTGGTTTAGAGTTTTCTGCAGAGAATTTGGAAAAGCCAGTAAATAATGGGAGAGTAAAGTCCTGCTTATACATAAAATCTCTGGATGTCACTGGAATCACATTCTTTAGAGGAAGAATGATAGGGCACCTCACAAAACTCATGTTTGTAGGTGTCAAAATCATGGTTTTACTATGAAGTATAATTTTCAATGTCATTTCAATTTCTCCCATTATGTTGTGAAATTTTGAGCTCTGGTTCTTTGTATTGTGAATTACTTCAGATTACATCTGTTGTTTTATTTCCATTGCCCCATTAGAAAGCATTAGATTAAGAACACTGATGTGTTCAATACTTAGTTGCTGGCTTTATTTGCTTGGCAGTAGACGTACAAACATCTATCATTTATGCAACTTTGAGAACATTTGTTCACATTTGTTTATTTTAATTGCTCCATTGCCTCTTAAGATTCTTGCCATACAAACATATGAAGTGTCAAAACTATGGGCAACACCCTGTTTCAATCATCCAGACCAACAATGGAAACCTTGATGCTAAGAATGAAAAATATGTGAACACACCCGTTACTGAACCTACAACAGCTGATGCTTCTTTGCTGTGTTTGATCACCTGGAAAAAAACAAACTCATGCCAAGAATGAAACAGGTTCATCACACCATTGAATGTTGGATCCCTTTAAATCCAGACCAACTTGTTCTCATTATGTGGTCAATGGATTCCTGTAGTAAAGGAACTAGACACAAAGACTTGTTTACTTATCACTGTCAGAAACAGTGATTTGGAAGGGTTTCATTTCAAAATGGTTGTTTCTACCTCTTCACACCTTGAATGAATTTCACTCTATAGCTGCATATCAATTGGATCCATTTGTCTTGTAAAATGAATTATGAGCCCACCAGTTTCAATTCCTGAAATGGAAAGATATAGCATCATAACATAGGCATGACACAGATATATCTGATTGTTTCATGTTAATTGAACGAGCAGTTTAAAATGCCAAGCATGATTGGGCCGAAGTCAAACAACGTGATGGTGATACTGGCATGAACATAATATAAGATTTCTTTGCAGCTTGTGATTGTAATTCTTAGCGCAATCAGTCACCAAGAATTTACCTGTTTCTCTGCAGCCTTTAGCATGAGGTGAATAAAACAATCAGACAAAACAACTTGTGTCTTTCTTCTTTAGCTTCAGATGACTTTATGGTGTCCTCTCAATTCTGAAGAGTTTATTTTAACAGATGTTTCTCAAACCTTCACAAGTGTTACATTCAGAAACCACAGCAACCAACATTATCAGTTGTTTTTAAACACAGTCAAGCAAAGATCTGATGAGCCCACAACATGATTAAGTAGAAGGTAAACATTAAAATGTTTTAATCTTTGCAAGGCAAAGAAAAGAAGCAAGCAAAGATATTTTCTGGAGAAACAATAAATAAGGTTGTATCAAAAAATTCAACCAAAACACAACTCTACATGAAATAAATAGAAAGGGAGTTCCTCCCTCATCTCAAATAATAAAAATAAAATATAAAAACACTTTAAATGTGCAGATATGTTTCTTTAAATGTAGCAGACTGACGGAGGTTATTAAAGGCTGAGTAAAATTTGATGAAGATACTGTGTTGAAAATTATAAAAGGCCTTTAAACTGCCCAATGAATATTTGACAAACAAAACCAATTAAAAGCAATAAAATAAATATGTATATTGCTAAATTGAACCTTTTTCTGAAACAAACCTTGTCTAGGACTGTTCACTAAATCGTTCTCTTCTACTTTCTGTGTTTTGTCTAAAAAGCTATTTGCTGGGCTCTTCAACGAACTCGACTTGTAGAAAAATACACTTGTCATGCAACACTCATCTGTTTACTTATGTGCAACAAGGGGCAGCTGTCTCTCTCCGTTCACTGAAAGTTAAGCTGAGTCTTTGCTTTACTGAGTCCGTTCATGTGAACGTTTGCTTCTTTGGAGCTGCAGCCATCACTGTCCTCGCCTTCATTGTTTGTGCACCAGCTGAGTTTCAGAGGAGTCAGCTCAGGTGCTATGACATCTCCATCCTACAAGTAAGAAACAAATGTTTGTTATGAGATTTGCAGGAATGCAAAATATATATGAGATTTGCAAGAATGCACCATTACCAGTAGAAGGTTGTGTAGTTTTACCTTCATTAAATTAAATGCAAATTTGAACTATTTTTACTGTACCACCCGTCTATACCACCATCAGATTCTGATGCGTTTTGTGTCATATAGAGCTTTCAGGGTGGGCTGCATGCATTCATGCATCCATCCATCCATATTTCTACACATGTATTTGAGAGCACAGTTGCAAACAATTTGGACAAATCTGCTGAAACACTTTGAGCTTTCATGGTGTCTGAAGTCTGAACAAGCAAGCGAAACAGTATCTGATGGGGAAACAACATAACAGAAAGTTTGTTCCATTTCCAAAAACCAAACAGAGCCTGGAAAATTGTAAAAGATTGATAAATGCCTGCGGCTTCATGAGCAGATGAACACAACAGAGACTGATGGTATAACTACATGTTCATCTTTATGAGGGTTTTTGTCGTCGTTACATCGTAAAATGACTAAATCAAAGCGTTATATCCTAAGCTGTCAACAACAAATGTCAGTTGTGAGTTGTTTTCATTAGTTTATTTTTACAGTTTCTTTGTAGAAAGTTACTGAAAAAGTAACGTTTTAGGCATGTGGTACAAATATTCATAAACAGTCTGACATAATGCACATTAAGGTTTATTTGGTTTATTTATTATTTTGACCTATTACAATAGGCCTCCGACACTGTCCATACATACTGGTTAGTGTTCTTTTAGTGCAGGGCCTTAGAAAAGGAGAGATATCTGCTTTTTAATGTTATGACATAGACATAACATTAAAATGTTAAATATCTGACCAACTGTTTATGCCATGCAGTCTGCAGAAATACCTGAGGCTTTGAGAAGTTCCTATCCATGCACCACTGAACAAAGTGCTTCTTGGCGGCCTCCAGGGTCCTCTCATCTGTCTTCTTGCAGTACACCCTGATCAGTTGTTCAGCAAAGTGCTCTGGGAGAAGTTTAGACACCTAAAAGGAAAAACAGCACCACATAAATCTTTATTTTTAGTAATAAATTCAGAATGGAAACAGAGAGAGAAAAAATGTAGACATTTATCTCAAAGGTGTCAAACTGCTGTCTGTGGGGAGTAATGTAATGCAGCTTTCAGAACGATTCCTGGTCCAACACGGCTAAATCAAACGGCTAATCTTGCTAGCAAGCAGATAGGTTCTACAGAGCCCTGATAATGAAATTTGGTATTACATTACCTGGTTTTTATTGATTTTTATGGCTTTTGTTGGGTCATCCTTGCAGTAAAAACGCACGTTATTGATGGGGTTCTTTTCCTTCATCCCATAGTCCATCGTGATAACCTACAAGGAAAGGCAATATTTCATAAAATAAAACACAGACAGAAAAGCTCAAGTGTTTCCCCCCCAAAAAAAAAATAACTCCTGAAGTTTTGCAGAAAGGTTACAAAGAGATCTGACAATTTTTTTTAAATAAAACTCACGCTGACAACAAAGTCCTCTGGCTGAAGAACAACATCACGAGAGCCACTGTGGGGGATGGACTGAGCCAAATCTGCCTCCCAAATGCGAATATTTTCCTTAAGATAAGAAAATAATTGGTAAAGTGAGCAGACATTTCCATTTGAACATCATTAAGATGACACACAAAAACTACTGCAGTAAATCTGAGATTTAAAAAAAAATTTTTCATCACAAAGGCCTTATTTTAATTGAATCCAAATATCTGGGAAGAACATTTCAATTTCTGCTCTTTTTAGTTTATTTTCCAGTTTCCAGAATATAACTTACTGCAGCATGACAGTGTGTAATTTGAAAATATGCAAACAATTCCGGTTATTCAACCCTCCAATAACATAAATTTGCAAAACAGCTGCCCAATTACAAACAAACCTGAGTGACGGTCAGGGCTTTGTCTGGCTGGGTTTGACCCAGACACTTGTAGAGTTGCCGGCGGATGATTTTGCGCAGTATCAGCCTTGCTTCTGCAAGCTCCTGAGAGGACGAGTTCAGGATCTGTTCAAACACATTATCTACAAAACAAACAGAGAAAGAAGAAAGCAATGTTACTTCAGCTCAAGAAACTTGTCTAATTCATTGAGAAAGCTAACCACAAGAGAACGCTTGAAGTTAATGGTACAAAAACCATTAACTTCCAGACTGGCATACCTTTGTGTTCATGGCTTTTCTAAATTATAGTCATGGAGCCTAACTTACATTTGACAAGTATTACACCACCTCTCTTTTATGAAAAAAGATGCAACGAAGGGAAAACAACTATATATTAAAAAGGTAAGTGATAAATGCAGAAGGCCATATTCTGATTTCACACTTTAAAGAGTCATATGTAGGAACTTGTGTCTGACAAACTGTTTATGTTACATCACCAGATCTGAGTAAGGAGTCACTATGACTGGCTGTATAGAGATGTGAAACAGGCTGAGTCAGCTCTATAGAAAAATATGCATCTTAATACACTTAAAACTCTTTAAGAATGTTTTTCAGGGAATCTATTAAAAGAGTTAAATAACTTTCTTTACTGATTCGCTATGCAAAATGTGACATTTCTTCCAGCAAATACAAACCCAAATGGTAATAAATGGGATTGCATAAGCCACAAAATGTTTTGTTTTTTCTTTAGGAAATCAGACAAATCCAGCGAAAGGGCTATAGCTAAGATTTTTTTCATGTAAAGTTGCTCTAGTTTAAAATAAATTCAAATTTAGCATTTTATTGTGTACCAAGGTCTCAGAGTCTGACGCTGTTACACAACTGGAGAGCTACTTCGATGACAGACGGCTGTATCCCAGGTGCACAAAGGAATGAAAAAAAAAAATAATGCATGTGTCACTTTAAGTAGCGAATGCAAACTTCTGGTGTTAACTGGGTGTGTACAATATCATAATCACAGGTATTGGAACCAATACTTAGTAGGATATTATATTCCAAGTGCCAAATTATGCATGCCAATAATGTATGTGGCCTGCTGGATGGATTTTCACTCCCTTCGATGGACATGTTCATTTTTAGTGACTGAGATGTTAAAGCTCACAAACAGTAGTTGGGAAACTGTGATGAAGGTAATATAAAAAACAGAGTCATGAAAACCTGGATTAATCAAAGATTGATATCATTACATTATTCAACACTATTATTACCATATGTTTTTATCATATTGTGCTGTCTTAAAATCAACCCATGACTTATCCCAATTTATGATTTATTACCTCACAGCATATTGTTCAAAGGCTCATTCAGCTTTAATTTGACTAAAAATGTAATTACATGTAAATTTACAGTCTTTGTTGCTGACCTGTCAGCTTTGTGTAGGCCACCATGTCATCAATGGCTGTGGACAGAGTGAAGATTTTTCCCTCAGAGCCTTCAATGTGGATGTGTGGATCTGCTTTTAAAAATGCTTCAGTGATCCTGTGGACAAAGATCAAACTTATCAGGACTTCAGAAAAAAACTGCTGCATGTTCCAAGGAGGAAAATCACAGCAACTGAGCAAAAGAAAAGAGTAATAACTCACATTGTCTCGATGATGTTGCCCACTTTGTGCTGGTAGGCTCTTCTGTGGAGACAGTTCCTAGTGTGGAACATGTCGTACAGATTGCCCACCTCCTGTTTAAAACCACATCCTGAATGTTAGAGACCAACTTTCACATTTTCTAACCTGTTAATTAAGAAATGAGAAAAAATAAAATTACACCTTGTCTCTTGTGCAGATGTGTTTCTGTCCATCCACTTCACAGACCCTTGCAAATTTTAGGAAACGCCGATAGTCAAAGTTGTTCTGGATGCCCAAATGATAGCAGTCCCTGAGGACAGAGAGTGAAACAACGAAAACATTTTATGCAATAGGAACATAATTTACATTACAGGTTGATAATAATGTAAATTAGCACCGAGTCATTAAATCATAACAGTTCCCCACCTTGCAAAATAGTCCCATTTATCCACATCGATACCGTTCCGTTTGTTGGCGACAATCTCATAGAGGAAGGACTTGTCTTTAGAACGACCTTTGTACGGCCACTATAAAGAAGAAAAAGCAAATGAGTTCACCATTGGCAAATATTATTTTAGGAGACTGAAACATATGTTTTATGATTCAGGTGTGGTTATTTACAATAATGTCAATCCCTCTTAAACAAACACACTTGATAATCCACATCGGTCCAAACATCTGCGGTATTACCCTTTACTGTAAACATATCCTGAAACTTTCCAGGATATGGGGTTTGGTACAGCAACTAATGCCACCATATCCTCCCATTTAAATCAAATTTATGTTGGAGAAAATACAAATAATAGACGGGACATTTATTTACATTTACATGTGTATTTATATGTGTATTTATTTACATTATGTGTTGTAGTTTGGTTCTTATGTCCTGGATCGCTACTGCTGATGTGATCACATGACTGTCACATGATTTAAAATGGTGATGTACTGTATATAGCTTAACTGTTAGATAAAAGAGAGAAGTACTAGAAACGTCACCTCTGATTTGCAACAGTGGGGATTGTTGCAAGATTTATTATGTTAAATTAAACACATTTTGTAATCTTACTTTTATAGTTATGTGAATTTAAAAAACCCTAAAACATTTTGGGGATTTAATTTGGAAAAAAAATGCCATCAGAGTGCTTTATCTTTGCAATTTTGGCCAACAAAGCAAAATGTTTGGACACCACTGGGTGTCCAAACAATGGGATTTTATAAGGCCCAGAATTGAGAAGATTAAATAATTTTTTTTAGACTTTGCAGAAACTCTGAATGTTGCAATAACACAGCCAGAAATAATGATACAGAGTGTGCGCGGTTTGTTTTCTTCAACATGTTGGTCACCTTCTCTCCTTGACCTGAGCTGCTCTCTGTCGGTCCTGCGATCTGCTCCTTGATAAAGTTCAGGTCCTCTGGCAGCACCAGACCGTGCTTCTCCATGACCGGTTTCAGGCAGTTGTCATCCACAAGGTAGTCAAACATTTTTAGAGAGGCAGCCTCGTGCTGCAAAACACAAAAATGTACTTGAATGGAACAGGTTCAACAGAACAAAATCAGCAGAAAGTGAACGAATGACAACTTTTGATTGAAACAGAAGGAGCTCAGCTGATGTTACACCCAATAGGCTGTTGTAAACTCTTTTACACACTTTTGTAAAGACTCTGTTTAGTCATTCTCATGTCTATCAGTCTGATAAATAAAATGTGCTGTTACCTCAACACTTGACATTAACAGCTGTGTGCAGAAGCCCTGGCTGGCAGAAATGTTTACCCTCCTCAATAAAATCTTCTGCAAACTTTAGATCTATAAATTCACAACCTGGTTGAGTCCAACAGAGAGGACTTCTTGGCATTCTTGAGTTTCTACATCTATTAAAACATTTATCTTGTAATAAACTGGCTTCCATTGGCTGTAATTATTTCAGCTGTAATTATGCAACTCATAATTACAGCTGAAATTAGCTTCAACCAAACAGGGAACACTATGTCTTGATACTGGTGAACAAACAGACAAGAAAAACCAGACCATGCATAAAAAAAAAGAAAAAAAGTCTTACCTTCCATTTAATTCCTGGACGTGCTTTGGGTATAAACATGCCATCAAACATATGGGAAAAAGGTCCATGTCCTGAAAGGGGAAGAACACAGCAATACTGGGTTTACAGGCTCTTTCAGAGGCGAGTAGCAAGATCTTAAAATGATTGGAAGTGTTGAAACAGATTATCAGCAACTCCACTTCTGTTCTTACACCCAGAAACTGAAGCCAAAGAATTGGGAAACATCTGAGATGAAACCCGCAAGTAAGTTCAGTGTTAAGTATGTGCTTTTAACTACATTACTTCACAGTTTAAAGACAAACTAATCCCTGAATGGATTAGTTTGTCTCAACTGACACAACAACAGTTGATGTTGTGGAGAAACAGGCTTTTAAAAAGAGAAATAAAGCCTCTTCCTTTCATCACTACAAAAGGGACAACATCGAAGCTAGTGTAGTGAAGTCCCTAAAAGTTCAGAATGTTGCTAGTCTCCGATTCTGTGAACCCATCTGCCCAGAGCAGCACTGACCGAGGTCATGGCAGAGTCCAGCGATCTGCACGCAAAGAATGTCCCTGCGAGAGATGAGGAGCTCTGGTTGTTTCTCGTTGAGAGCTTGAACAAGTCGTCCAGCCAAATACCCAACCCTGTAATCAGCCAAAAACACAACAAAGTGTCACGAGAGAGACACAACTGATTTATTACTTGACCTGCTTGATATAGCTGGCCAAGTGAAAACAAACATTTCCATTTTAAAATACCGGGCGTTGGTGAAGTCTCCACACCCTGTCATTTTGTTCCACATAGCAATGTTTTTATATGACAGGCTCACATTTCCACTTCACCTGCATTATAAAGTAGGCCTGTCGTGATAAACAAATCAATAAATCGCACGATAAATTAAAACTATTGACCTCATTTTAATTTATCGGCTTTATCGTTTCTTCCGGCCTTTTTCCTCTTTCTGCTGATGACACTGAATGAAAAAAGGTTCAACTCCGGTGCTCTCCACTGACCCTCCCTTCCTCATTGCTGTAGTGAAATGCCCTGTGCACACTCCATGATCTTAGAGCTATCAGCTGATTCTCGGCCTATTTTCAAGACCTGAGAGACAACACATGAGCCGACAGAAATCCTAGGTATAACAATCGGGTTCAATCCTGCCGTGTGGTGTCCAACAATGGGCACCACATAATGGCTACAAGTCCAGTTAACTAATTTTTAAACCAGGCATTAATCAATGCTTTACTACAATCTACCTGCAATGCATGTGGCTAGTGTCAGTCCTGACTGAATGAAAATCATTATAACCTATTTATGTCACGAAGAACAGCTGAAAAGTTACCGTAGTAATTTCACTCCAACTCCTCCCCTTGTCATTTCTATATTCTTTGCACGAAATGTTTAATAAACATTAATGTTGTTTCCTCATATCATCTCCAATGTCCGCTGGACTTCGGGTTGTGCCGTGTCAGCTGTTTGGGATTCCTCTCCGTAATTTCCCCTCAGAAAGTGCGGATTCCCCTCCACGCTTTCTGATTGCTGCCTGTCATATTCA
This sequence comes from Xiphophorus hellerii, assembly GCF_003331165.1. Lineage (NCBI taxonomy): Eukaryota > Metazoa > Chordata > Actinopteri > Cyprinodontiformes > Poeciliidae > Xiphophorus > Xiphophorus hellerii. The sequence continues at coordinate 18,578,563 of NC_045672.1, read as the reverse complement.
ACAGGCTGCGTTAAAGCTCCCAGTCGGGGAAAAACCCAGATTTAGATCGGAGCGGCAACGACACACCACAGGATGATCGGTTACAAAATCGCAAGAGTTCTAAGATTGTCGGAAGGGGAAAATCGGGGCAAAAAATCGTGTAGTGTGAACTATTGCATCAGTTAGTCGGATGTGCCCGTCTTCTCTATTTAAATCTAATTATTACTGAAGGGCAACATAGTACACAGACTTCATAATCTGCACTCTTTTAAATGTAGTATTTATTTCCACTTTGGCTTTATGTTGTTTAGTTTTAATTCAAGTACATTTTTTTGTTAATGGAGACTGAGAATCCATTTTATTTTTGTTTTTGGTTGTTTTGTTTATTTTGTTTATCAGTTCCAGTGTTAAGTGTTCTTTTGAAAATAAAGTGTATTTATCTTTGGCAGGAAATCGCATGTATTATTACTTCATTTCCATTAAATTGGTGTAAAATGGTCTTCAAACAATATTATCGGTTATCGAAATAATTTTTGAGACAATTAATCGCTCAGCAAAATTTGTTATCGTGACAGGCCTATTATAAAGTGGAAATAAAAGAACAGATAGGTTATAAATATGTCCTTTATTGCCCCACAGTGGGAAAATTCAGGTGTCACAAGAGCAACTTATGGTCAAGCATGCATATTCACATTGAAAGTTTTATAAAATATATAATTATATACATTTGTGTGTATAAAAAATTATTATTTAAAAGAACTGAAAAAACTGTGCAAACAACTGCTGCTATAGTGATTTATTGATTTTCTTTTGGAGTAGTGATAGTTATAATGTCTTACAAGTCCTTGGAGGAACGATCTGTATGAAAAATGATTGAAAATTGCTGCTGTGAGACAGTATGTACAGTCTGAATGAGCGTTTTTTTTTTTCTCCAGTAGTTAGGGGAATATAAATCTCTAAATGTGCAACGCAAGTAGAGGTGCAGCTGTAACTGCAGTAAAAGGTACAGCTACAAATGAATGTGACTCACGGTGTCTTAATACAAATGCATGCACCAGAATTAAGATTTTATGAGTAAATATATTTGAAATTATTTTCTTTTCACATGGTAATAATTCACTTTGTTTTGGTTTATCAACTACAAACTAACAAAATAAAATAAACTAAAAACTTGTGGTTGCAATTTGACAAAATGTGACAAGCTTTCCTTCGTAATGATAATAATTCAGCAAGGCACTGTGAGCATTTCTCTCCGAAATCCATTTCCTAAAGTTAATTAAGAGCAACTAGGTGTGACATGTAGACACTTACCCAATGCTGTGTTCAAAGCGGTTGTGGGAGGCCCCAGGAAAAACGTAATACGTCCCTCCAAGCTGCTTGATGTTTCGAAGTCGTTGAAACTGAGGCGTGTCGATGATCTTAATGAGAAGCGGGTGCAGCTCCACGTGGCCATGGATGGGATCATTGAAGACCTGACAACCAGGCAGGAAAACAACATTAGAACAGGATCAGTTCTACTCTCACGACCAACAGCATCACAAAGAGGTCAAAACAAAAACACAGAGGAGACTCTTCTTCTTCCTTTGTGCTGTCTGTGTAGATTCCCTTGGATCTACAGTCTGCTTAATGTTATCTGAACAGCCTTGACAGTCTGTCTTAGTGGGAAAATGTTTACCTTGCTGGGCTCAGCTTCTATCTGCCACAGTTTCCTGAGGCTGTGCAGAATCTTTAGACGGTCACCGAGACACCTGAAGTGAACAATCAGAAGATTTTCCTTTAAAAACCTCTTCCTGAGCTACAGATTCGATGTAGAAGCAGAAAAGGAAGTAGTGGCCACGTTTCCTTTTGTCCACGATGTCACGTTGTTTTGTGGAAAGATGCAAAGGCTTACTTTATGCCAATCTTCTCCAGGTCTTCATCCTTGAGGCACCTCAGTCCCACACCTGTAATCCTCTCAGCTGAATCCCATCAGAACCAAATGCGCAATGTCAGTAAATATGTACAACCACACATCCACGTCATGTTTGCGTTGCTAACAAGCATTATATTCATTTGTGACTAACTAAATGTAAAAGCGAACCTCTGAACTTGTCCTTCCACTCTTCAAGTCCTTCTCTTTGCAGGTACCGACAGGTTTCCTCGACTCCCCACCGCATGAAGCCGGAGACCAGAGGCGAGCCTCGGACCACTGACGCTCTCTTCTCCGGGGTTTTGAACTCCTCATCCGAGCTAGCAGCTGGCCCCATGGGTCGCTTTCGACTCGCCATGTCGATCACACTAACAGGCGTTTAGTTGGTTGTCTGAATAAAGACGGGAATAAGTGAAGCCGGAAGCAGTTTCTCTGTCTGAGACACAGCTGACTCGGCACTGAAAGCAGAGAAAGAAGGTGAAAAATACCCGGGTTTTTGTCGTTTCGCCCGAGCAGCTAAGCGAGTTCAAAAACACAAGCGACTTCCCAATTATGTATTTCAAAGTAAAAGCCCACTTCACCCTTGGACAACCACAGCAGTGAAGCGACACAAAACCAAAAATAGTTACCATTATTCATTTATCTTAATAAATGTTATAGTAAGCATGCTCAGGTCATCTTGAGCTACTAGTTGTTACAGCATGCAGGAGGACACAACTATTCTAACTCTGCTGTGTTCTCCTACTGCTCTCTACATAGCTGATTAAAGTTAAGATTAAAGTTTTAAAGTTATTAAAGTTACAATTAAATCCTCTGTTAATTTTTTTTCTCTTTGTGTTTAGTAGTCTCAGCAGAAGCTGAGCATCTTCTGCCAATAAAGTTATGTTCTCTCTCTATTGTTCTCTATTGTATTTGATAATAGCCTCTTTCACATAACACTCCCAGGCATGATTAAGGTACTGATGACAAATAGCTTGGAAATTAGCCAGCCACAGGATTTAAAAATGCTAAATACTATTATTTAGCTATTATTCTATTGGAAAAGAATGGTATGGGAAACTTCTGATCCAGTCCTTATGAATAGTGCTCATGTCAATCACACACCACACCTCCAATTGTCCCACACTGCTGGAATTCTCTTGCAGTTGTGCAGGACATTATCAACTGATTTTCTTTTTCATTTCTTGAAAGAATCTATTGTCTCTTTCCTGGACATTCAAGTCATTCACGAACCAACTGCTGTAACTAACTGGATGCCTTTTCATTCGATGGACCGTAATACTGGCTCTGTGTTAAAGCGTCTACCTATGGATTTCTCTTTCTTTAGCATACAGAAATTGTATGGTACTTCTGTTTTTAACTGCATTTATTTTTTCTTCTCTGGCCTCTGACATCCAGCTGGTCATAGAAAATGGCATGGCGTCTTAAGATGAGTTATGCTGAAAGTTTCTTCCTGTTATAATGGAGTTGTCCTTTCCACCCATGTCACATGCTCACTCAGGAGGAGGGATCATTTATAACTTTTGTTTACTGCATATTCACTTGAACTACAAGTGGCACAGCAGGCTCAGCAGATAGAAAATGAACAATTGAGCTTGTGTTAAAACAAGAAGTGTGAGTTTTTACATAATCTTCATGTGTGGTTATGTGTTTTGCGCATATTTGGTTGAAACACATATTCTTCATTCGGTGAAGTAACTCCAGGTAAAGCAGCCGAAAATTTTACTCAAGTTACAGCAGTATTATTGCAACAATAATATTACTCAAGTAAATGTAAAAGTATAACTACATGTAGAAGCAATTTCTTTAAAAACAAAAAACAACAAAAAAAACTCATGCAAATGTAACTGACTAAAACTAAATATTACCCACCTCTGGTTTATTTTTTTTAGTTTGCTCTTGAAGCACTGTAAAGCATTACAATGAAAATTTAGTAAAGTATAATTTTAAGAAAAATCTTTCCTTGGAGGCTTGTTTTTATTTTAATTTGGAAGTTGAACACTTCACTTCCGGTAAGACAAGACAACCTTTTGACAGTTTATTTTGACGCATCTCAATTTGGATCACGCAGCGGGGCGGGGGAAAGTGTGCCGGTGAGCAAATGTAGCATTAGGAAATGTGACTATTTTAAGTCGCATCAATAATTTTTAGTCTCCTCTCATTCCATAAAAAAAAAAACAGGAACACATCCTCATCCAGCGCTGTATCGGTGGTTTGGTATCAACAACAATATGTGTGAAGAACAAATAAATTAATGCATCTAACGTACTATCCATGACTTTAATGCAACGATCAAGAAGCAATAAAAACCAACCATTTTGCGTTTTGTTTGCAAAGTGAGACTTTGGGGAGTTAGCAGTAAAAGCGGAAGTATGCGTCTGTTCTTTAGTCACATAAATGACTCGATTATTGTCTACTTTCATTTTATTGACGGGTAGACGCCCAAATTTCCAGGTGTCATTGAATGTACCAGAAAAAAAAAAGACACTGTCGCGGTTGCGAACTCTAATTGGCTTATTGATTTACAGATGAATTTATTAATGTATTGGTTTAGTTGACAACAGAAGGGTCATGATGACAACAATGAAGATTAAGCAAATTATAGCAGTACGGAAATGAGTCGATCGCCTTGCAGACAAACAATACAAGAGACGGATTGCTTTATAGGATCCATCCCTACTCTAAAAAGGAAAGCTTCACCCGCTGTACACATGCTGATTTGCAAAGTTTTCAGTGCATTAAATTACCTCACTTGTCACCCAGATAGTTTAGAAATAAAAGCTTCCTTCTAAATAAGACGAATCAAAACTGTATTTCTTTACTAGTTTAATGACAGCTTATCCCTTTGAAAAAATACTTATTTCAACATGAATTATATTTCCTAGTATTTTTAGTTAAGCTATTTTGTTGTTGTGAGCGTGTTTGGCCGTGTTTGTTTTAACGTCTGTTGATTGATATTTTGTTGAAACTGCAACTGTGAGTTCAAACAGGTTGAGAAAATGAAGGACCACGGAGCTAATCATAAATAGGAAGGTTCTTTATTAAATGATCAAATTTGATGGGAAGTGATAAAAACATTTCCCATCAAAATGTTTTGATGGGAATGCAAAATCCTATCAAAACATTTCAAATTTTTGAATTCTGTCTGCGAATATCTTTCATATTTCAATGTGTTTCAGCAATGACCACAAGATGGCACTGTACCTCCGGTCTGGGATTGAATTTGCCTTCCTGTACAATTCTAAAATGAGTTCTGTAAATAATTTTAATCACTTTGATTTGTCTTGCCAGCTACTTATTGTCGAGCCTGCATTTGTCTGGTCTGTTACTAAAGAGCAAAACCAAATACATTAATCTATAAGCAATGATAGAATGTTAAAACAGATATGAAATGTTTACCACCAAACAACAAGCTTTACTCACAAATGGTGAAAGACAAATCTAAATGTGCATATGAAACAGAAATACTTTTTATAAAATGTCTACTTACAAGTCCAAAACACACTACTACAAAAGATGCAGACAATCAAATCCTGTTTTTCACAAGCCCAGGTTTTATTCACTGATGTAATCTTTATTTTTAACCACATGCAGCCGACTTCCAACATGTTAGTCTGAAACCCAGCTTTATGTCTTGAAACATTTCCCTGTAAATGATTTTTTTACATGTTTTTAGGGATTTTAAGATAGCATGTGTATAAGTGTGTCATATGTTCATGATACTGCAAAAGCCTCTTAAGAGCAGAGCCTCTTAAAGTAGCCCATAAACCAGTAACATTTTTCACCTTTGTTCGCTCATTGGTACTTGTATCCACACGTGAGGCACCAAAGCAGAAAGCGTCTTAGCCTACAAGATTTACTTTGCTAAGTATTTGCAATTACTGCAGATATTTGCAATAGTTTAACATTTTTATAATCATTGGTCCACAGTACATGCCACTTAGAGAGGTTGTCATCCAGATCACGGCGGGCCTTCAGTGCTTAAAAACTTCAGCCGTTCTTTAAGCGTCGAAGGAGTATGTTTATTTAATGTCACAAGGTTTTCAACTAAGAAGGCTGGAATTACACTGTCAAAACAGGACAACTATTTACATTGATTAATTGTGAAAAGAAATGAAAATTAAATGACATAAAATACAACAACAACAAAAAAAGAATGAAGTAATTAGTAATCAGCAACATTTCGTGGCCTTATGAGCAAAACTGTAACATGGAAAACAAAATGCTGTTTTACCTGGTATCCCTAACTTCAGTTCCTTTATCAGAGTATATATAACTTCATTCAACAGCTATTGTCAAAGGATTTTAGCTGTCTATTATAAAAGTGAATCTTCTGCTAATGTATACGTCTTTTCATGAAGAAGAAACTGGCAGTGCATAACATAATAAGAAATAATCATTTGATTTTAATCATCTAAACATAACATTTTAAGCCGGTTTACTGAGCAGATTTATTTTGCCGGTCAGCAAGGAGACTGAATGTCTGGCACTAGATTCCTGTTGATATATTTTATTGCTTCCCTGCACTGCAGGGGTTGCAGTTTTATCACTGCATAATACCCAAACACTCCAGCTAGAACTACAAATCATGGAACAAATTACTGCCACCGGTGTGTTTCACAAAAAGAAATGCACAAAGCTAAATGCATTTTGTGACCTGGCATGGAAAATCTGAACATATTTAGCGCTTTATGGCCTATATATAAGATAATTAAATTGAAACCATTTTAATACACTTTAAAATATTGCAGAGACCCCAAAGGGGAGACTTATGAGAATATTTTCAACAAAAGAGGAAAAATAAATCCATCTTCATTAATGGCTGACTGCTTACTTTTTTCCAAGCAGTTTCTTTTACATTTGATTTGTTTTTTCTCTTTAAACAAAATGACCAAAAATGTCAGCAACTTGTACTCACTGTTTTTCTTTTAGAAAAACTATTTTTGCTCAAAGAAAAGCCTTAATGAAGCCAGTCTGCTGAGCAGAACCAGTTTCCTCGGGACACAAGAACTGAAAAGTAAATAGTAAAAGTTCAGTGGGAAGTTTAATGTTTTATTGTAATGTTTCTTTAATTATGTTACGCTATGACTTATTATAATGAGCTTGATGCACGTGTTTTTAAATGGCTCAAGTTCATTTTCAGATTTGTGCTTTTTTTGCTTTCTCACCAGAATAAAACATGAAAGTCTGACAACGTATTGATTCAAATAATTTATTAACTGTTGCAGAACAAGTATGAAATAGGTCAACACAAGGAATATCCTTATTTTTTTTATAAAGCACATCTTTTTGCACAGATCACCTTAAACGTCCACAGCAGCACAAGTGCGGTTACAGCAAAAAATAAAAACAAAACAAAAAAACCCAATCTGCAACTCATTAATCTGTTCAGGTACAAATGAGCAAATTGCACACAGTCAACACTGTGAGGAATAAATACAGGTGTTAAAGGAAGCAGAACTACTTTTACTGCTTAATTCATCTTCTTATTTAGTATTGCAACACAAAATAAAATATAAATTGCCCTTAATGCACTTCAGAGTAGCTGAACACCTGGCTCTTGTCACAAATTAATCTCTAATCCTTCCCGTCGAAACATATCTCATGAGCAGAATTGCACAAGAAGAAACATTAGATGAAAACCTGGCTGTAATAAGGCAAAGGTTTCCACCGTAACAACAAAGGGGCCTTAAATCTGCGTAATAAAATATCCTAATATGCTAGAATCAATTAATTTCATATAAGGCTCATAAAGTAAAAACCAATTTTGTTCATAAATATTATACACAAGTCGGTTTAGTTAATATTTGCATCTGAAATATAAAAAAAAGCTAATTAGATCAATTGCAAATACTGTCATGTAAATACGTTGAGTTGTGGACATCGCAAAGGGTTATCACTGTAAACAAATATCTGAACTATGCACTTAAAGATAACTCAAAAAAAAGTTTTAAAAGTTTTCGAAAAACTTTTAAAAACTAACATTTGTTGGTCCTCACATTTCTAGTTCACATGCATTGCGTACAGTAGGTGATGTTTCACTGTGCAGACGATATCAAAGTGAGCAGATTTGATCTCAGAGGTGGCTGGTGGACCCCCTTGGTCATGTGCTTGTAGGTGCAAATACGATCACAAATGGTGCTTCACATTCCCAGTCAATGTCAGCAATTGCAGTGTTCCAGAGATCAGGATCCTTCACTCTTTTCAACACAACAGGTACTGGTTATCACAGTATCACAGATCCATTAATTTATTATTTCTGTCCTTTTTTGTTTCCTTTAACCTCGTCCGCCTCGTTCTCCTCAGAGCCGCCCCCACTGTGCCGCCGCCCCTGGGAGAAAATCCTGGGTTCTGACTGAGCGCTGAGGTCCAGCAGATCAAAGGAATCAGAGGAGAAGAGGCTGTCCTCGCTGATCACACTGGAGGGGCGGCTGCGTCGGCCCTCGGCGTCCCCTGAGGACGGCAGGAGCTGCTGGAGGGCCTCGGGGAACACTGCAGGTGCCAAACAGTCAGATGAATTGGGATTGTCAGGAAGATCCAGACTGCGAGAGAACTTGCCGTTACGTTTCAGAATACCTTTCCGTCTCCTTACTGCCTCTGTTCGCATGTTGGGACTCTCTTCTGCAGCCGGGAAAGTCTTGTGGGAACCTGACTGATCTGCATCGCGCTCTTGTACTCTTTCTCCAGAACAATATTGATCAGGGGCTAAGTTATAACCCGAGCCCCGACTTTTTAGTATTCCTTTCTTTGGCATCTTAGAAGAAGGCTGACTGAACGTAGGCGGGTGAGGAAGGGTTTTAGACAAGACATCTGCACGCGTGTGAACAAGTGTTTGTGTCCGATGAGGGTGAGGGAGAGTATTGCACATTTGGGAGGAAGAGTTTTCTTTTGGAGAGTTGTGAAAGACTGAATCTAAACTCCTCTGATGCTTCAGAATGCCTTTGGGTTTTCTTCTTTCTGGGGTGGAAGTGGCCATTGGAGCAGGAGACACAGCTGCTGAACCAATATCAGTGCAGGCTCCCATGGCGGTCTGTGGAATTGCATTCTCCTTGCGTGACTTTCTGAGGTTAGAAGCTCCTTCACGGACCCTTGCTCCTCCTCCACAGTCATTTTTAAAAGGTAAACTGAAGTAAAATGAGTTTGCTGTTAGCTGAGGACGACAGGAGGAGTCCAAAGTCCTGCTTCCAGGGTCAGATGTCATTTCGCCAGCTTTGCCGACCTGATTCTGCCAGTCGATGTAGCGGGCCAGCAAGGGGGAAGGGCATTCTTGGTGCGGAGATGTGGGGCAGTCACATACACTCTCATCGTAGCCCCAGTTTACCCACCAGTGGTGGGCTACATCCTCGATCGTGGCCCTCTCATCTGCACGTACCGTCAGCAGCCAGTCAATGAGGGCACAGGCGTCTGGGAGGAACAGATCAACAGCTTTTTAAAGAGGCTTAACAAAAAGCAATCACAGCTGATACACCTTAAAGACGTTTTATTGGAGGTGAATGTTTTATTGATTTACCTGAAGGCGGGTTGGGTCTGCAGTAGCGGCCTTGGCTGATCTGCTCAGTCAGTTTTTTGTGATTTGCCCCATCAAAAGGCATACTGCTGTAAACTAACGCATACAACAGTACCCCGAGAGCCCAGCAGTCCACCTAACACACAACAAGAGTAAATTAATGTCTTCTATTAAAACAGTGAGCTTTATGTGAGAAATATCAATGCAACGAAATATTTTTTGCATTGATCTTCGTAAAGGGTTTGTTTGTGAGTTCATATTTTTTTATTATCCATTTGGAGTGATCACTTTCAATGGGTGCATTCTGACAAATAAAATTGTGCCCACAACTTTATTCAAACCAAAGGCTGCTCTGATTTTTATCATAAAAAGCAGGCTAACAGCAGCAAAACGCAGATGAATCACAGAATGCAGAACAGATATAAAGTAACGATGTAATGAATTTATTCACGTAAACTTCAGTTATGCTCGAGCAGGAAATCCGGTGGAACAACAAAAGCTGACGTAGTGCCATACCAGGAGTAAGAAAAGGAAATAACACAACAGGAAGAAAGACAAGGGATGTGAATGAAGGAAACCGGGAAGTATTATTACACAGAGAGGATATTGACCGATTCATTGTCTGTGAAATATCTGAAAAATGGTATAACCACATATCTGGAAGAATAAGCATATATATACAATATACACATTATATTCACATATAACTAAAAATCAGAAAGAAAACAGGCAGAATTAAGGCTGTGAGATCTCAGGAAGCTATATAATTGGGATCCTATCCATGATGAGATTGATGAAATCAAAAGTGATTTGCTGCCATAAGAAGTAGTGATGGGGAAACTATTTCTAAAAGCACTTTTTTACACTGCATTTAGAAATCCCAAAGTTCAAACAATAATTTTGATCTATCCTACAGAAATTACATTCCCAGTAACTGGTGTTTTAGGCCACCATGTAGACTGGCCCACCTCTGGTCCGGTGTACGGCAGCCCCTTAACTATCTCTGGAGCAGCATAGAGAGGACTTCCACAGTAGGTCTGCAGCAGGGAGCCCGTCTGGAAATTATTGGAAAGGCCAAAATCGGCAAGCTGCAGAGAGAAGACGGAAAACAAAACAACATAAACAATAAACACAATAACATTACAAAAACGCAAACTTTCGGCTTGCGTGCACATTCAAGTTACCACTCACATCCTGTAATCTGGATTCCTTTTCAGTGTCTATTCTCTACGAATGTAGTCATATACTGAAAGCACAATAACTCACAGCTATTTTAAATGGTCCAAAAATAGCTCTGTGAAGATTTTTGTCAGTTAATGTGCGAGCAGGGAAAGAGAAGAGCCAAAAACATCAGCCTGGTGCTGCTTGCACGCTTACGTAACGGAACAACCACTCATCCAGGCTGCGAGGAGACATAACCACACACACAGTGCCCCGACTCTATCTGAAGAGATTATTAACATGCACACCAGCCCACTATCACAAGCTCTGGTGTTAAAAATACATGCCAACATTTTTTCCATCACACGAAGGCCCACAACAACAGAGACCTAAATACAGAAGGTGACATTGTGTATACAATGTAGCTCTGTGGCCTTTATTTATTTATACAGTGGCAATAACAGTGTGTATTTGAGATGCATGATCATAACGTTCCTTCACTTGTTCCAACAAGGTTTAGACGTCTCAGATGGCTTCACGTGATGTCCAAGTTTATTAATAGATGCTAGAAAACTTTAGAAAGACCAAGGAAACCAGCTTAACTCCAACCTAAAAATATTAGAGGTGAAGATCTGCAAAATATGAAAAACTAAGCAGATTATCAAAACTTTGAACCATATGTACTTTACTTTTTTGTCTGCAGTAACACATACATTAAAGTGTTATTGATTGCACATTGAGGTCAATGTGAGGTTTAATGTGCTATTGATGCTGTCAAATTCAGTAAATTAGAATATATGTCCTGATGACTCTTGCTTGTCAGATTAAAAGTACCTTTTGATAAATAACGACATTTAAGCAGGTATTAATTTTTTAAAACCATATTTCTGTTTTTTAGTGGTCTGATGTAATATTTTGATCTTAAATGTCGTGTTTTCGTTAGCTGTTAGCAGAAAATCATCATGATTAAAAGAAACACAGATGTTAAAACACAAGTCTTTGACTAATTCATTTATATAATATGTTTCAATTGGTGATAGGCTTATTAAAATGAACAAACCTTTCAATAATATTCTAATTTACTGAATGGGTCTAATATTCTAATTTATTTGATAAATTAGAATATTCTAATTTATTAAATAAACCCATAATTTATTCAAAAATTCTGAACAGGTTGGCTAAATCGCTCAGAAATGTTATGTGCTCTGCAAAGTGTCCTTCGTTAAGGGCGGTTTTCCACAGTGAAAGTGATCAATTGTCGTCATAATTTGCTAATTTTCCTAAAGTATTCACTGCAGTCAGACACAGCAATGCACACAAGAGTCTAAACTGACCCAGACTCAAATTATTTAGATCATGCCATTTTCTTACTCATGCCATTAAGCATTTTTCTATTGTGCAGACATAAGACAAACACATGAGTGTTGGTCATTTCCTGCAGCACATGGTGTGAGAGGTCAGTGTGGTGAGCTTGTTTAGGTTAGGTAAGTAATGAATGAAGAACTGCTGGGAAGTCTGCACATACTGCTTTTTTAAACTGTCTGCCCAGATTGCTGCTGGATTCTTTGCGTTCCCCGTTGGCCATGAACGGCTCCCATATAAGGCCAGTAACGTCCAGGCAAGGCAAGAAAACATCCCCTGGGTAACTTTATAAGACTCTGCACAATGTTTACTGGGGTTCGGTGCGGATAGTATAAAAATAACATTGTTATTACCGAGGGGATAAAGTCTTTACACGCATGTTCAGAATGTTCACCTTTTTTCTATCTTTTGATAGAGAGCTACACATATCGCTCCATTGGTGAAAAACTGTTTTCATGCAAAAGTTTACCTTTATTTTGGGGGGTGGGATGTTTATCAAAATGAATTTAAATAAAAGTTAGTTTCGAATGTAATGTGTTGATTCTGAACAAATATTAAACAGCATTAAGTCAGATCAGAAAGCTGATCTGACTTAATGATGTTTTTCAAATATAATTAGCAGGATTTGCTCAGCCTTACCTTAACATTTAAATCTTGATCTAAAAGGATGTTCTCCAGCTTGAGGTCTCGATGCACGACACCATTCTGCAAGAGAGCAGAGACAGAACACCAGAACGTTGAGGCAGGTTCTCAGGCAGAGAAACAATTAGTTTGGGCTTTTTTTTTTTAATCTGGCGATGACTCAATCTCCTGACTGGTGCCAACAAGTCAGGAGACATGTGGAGTCTGGAAAATCAGAGGCGAAAAAAAACAACTTTCAGCTCCTTTTGGAGGAAAGGTTTGTTGAAGGATTGAGTGTTTCCATAGATACTGAGTTGGCAGTGATTCACAGGAAAAGACAAGGCCTCAATAGATATGTATGACCACCCAGGAAGTCGAGTGACGCAAAGAAACTCAGAGACTCCATTCTTTCATTAATTTCATCCTCTTTGGTGCACTTTTGTGAAGGAAATGACCCATGTCTCCACAATGTGTTTTCTGCACATAGTCAAAGTCTTTATGCAAGTTTATTACTATAAATATTATTGTTCTCGTGAACATACAAAAACAAAACTAGTATATTTGATAAATCGGTTTATCCTTATTTTCATCATGACTCATTTTATGGAACAGAAAACGCTGGAAGTGCTGAAAATACCTCAGTGTGCCCTGCATACTTCGGCAGCACATTCAATTATTCATTCATGCCAGAACATTTGTTTCTATTTTAAGAATATACTTAAGAGCAGCAGGACAGCAAATTCCCTCCTCCCTGCAAACTGCAGGAGTTGGATGTTAATTTGAGTTTAATATGTTGAATTTGTGAAAAATCAACAAGTAACAAAACGCATTTGTTACTTCCAGGTCAGCTGACTGTCAGGCACAGCTTCTCTCTAGCTGCTGCTGTGTATTAACTGGATTTAGGCATTTCCCTGGTAATTCCTGCTTTTTGGCAAAGCTGCTAATTTAATGTTGACATCAACAACAGAAAAGAAGGATTTGGTTCTTCGCCATTTCATAAAGGAGGTCGGTGAATATGTAAATATGTGACTGCAAACAGCAATCAGAGCCTAATGTGCTCCAAAACCAGAGAGATCTGAAACTAAAGTCAGGTTTCAGCACAGTATTATGATTAGGATTTAGTGGATTTAGCATTACAGTATTTACTAACGCTCAGCTGAATACTCGCCACGTGCGATCATGTGTTGCCCCAGTTTATACTCAGTTTCTGTGGCACATTTGAGGAGCGTATGCGTGTCTGACCTTGTGGCAGTAGTGGACGGCTGAAGCAATCTGCCTGAAGATGCTTCTGGCTTCTGTTTCCGGCAGTCGCTTCCTCTCCTGTATGTAGTCGTACAGCTCCCCTCTGCTGGCGTACTCCATCACTATCACAATCTTATCCCGGCTCTCGAAAACTGTCAACACAGAACGCAAGAAAGGTTTCACAGGCAGGGTTTCCACACATTTTTCATGATCTAATTCCAGACTTTTCGAGACTTGAATTAGGGGAGTACTCAGACCCAATTTGATATTTTTTTTTACAGTAAATATAGAAATTTACTGAGTTTACTGTAGATATTTCTGTTGACTTGGGGGTTCACAAACAAACACTGTTTATTTAGATGGATGGACAAACATTTTTTTAGATTAATTTTCATGGGCTTGTTAAAAACAGGGATCAAAAACCCCTTTTTTCACTCCGATGATATGTGCAGTCAAATATCAATGAAATTTAATTTCAGCTATGGATAATAGATGTAAAATGCTCAGAAAAATGTTAATTTACTGTGCTATTTGTCATGGTCCTCAGCTCTAAATGTAGAAATTTTAAGAACTACCTACAGTAGATCTACTTGGGTCAATTTTCGAGTGCATTTTGTGCATTATGGAAAAATATGAAGAAATTATGTGAGCCAGAAAACATAATTTATCTTAATTTATCTGTGTGACTATATCTAAAGTCACACATTAATAAGTATCAATGCGATTTAAGTTGTATTGGGAAAAAAATGTTTTTTTAAATGCACAGATCAGGAAGCCATCTAAGTCACTAGATCAATCTTAGTTGGATGAAGTCATTGTTGTTTTTGTCTTCAAGAACAATGAAGACAAAATATTTATGTGAGCTGAGTGAACATAATATCACTTGAATAAGTGATATTTATGCCTCCCTCTACTTATGCAACACGGTCTTACCCTCATGGAAGCGTATGATGTTGGAGTGTCGGAGTGAGGAGGTGATCTCAATCTCTCTCTGGATGTGAATCCGGTCCAGATCGTCGGTGATGCGTTCTTTTCGGATCGACTTGATTGCCACCTGGGAATGAAAACGTTCAACTGAGTATAAAAAAATGTTCAAAATGAATTTAATCTTTGCAAAGCTAGTTCTGGAGGTACCACGTGGGAAACTGGGTGATACGGTTTATTTTTCTTTTAACTTCTAAAAATCTGTGTTTTTGCACAAGCTTACATGCATACTAGAAGCACAGTTATACACACTCTCTTGCACAAATAAAATCTGTGGGTATTAGAGGTGATTATGTTGGTTTAGAGGCTGCTGTCCAGGGAAGTGAGCACGCTCAGAAGCAGAAGGTTGACAGCTGTGGAGTTAACACTCCTCTTCTTTAATCCCAGACTCATGCTGTACCCCAATGTAGGCCCCCCAACCTCCTAAATCCACACATACAGGAGCACCACAAGAGATCTCCCCCGACATGAGCCACTAAACCGCTCTGGATAGAGGAACTCTTACAGAAATAGCACGAAGGAGAGGAGCAAAGAGCGGACGTCAGAATTTAACTTTAGATTAATACACACCACAAGATGTGCACAAGCAGAGTTGACATTTAAACACACAGATGATGTTGCTGCTTAAATATCACATCGGCCCCCTGAGCGTCCTCATAGCTCCTTCCCAAGGTCACTCTTGTAGCATTCTCAGCTGCTGGAAAAATGTCTACGGGACACAGGAAGACACAATTCACACGCTCCGTTTGCTGCAGTCGTGCAAGGCGAACACAAGCCACTGAATTCCTGCGACTGGCCTGACCTTCCATAATTGATGAGGAAGCTACGTAATGAAGGGAAATTGCTGCTTTTGGGAATGCTTTGCATTTTCGACGGTCAAACTGGAGACATTTAGAGACATTTTCCCACATTAACTGAGATTTTGTGCTGAAGTAAAATCTCCATTGCTGGGCTGCAGTCTGCAGTCCATATGCTGAGCAGTTATCAGCCGAATGGCACTTGTCCAGTTTTGGCTAGCTAGTGATTTGCTGACCTGAATAGCCAGAGCAACAAGGGAATAGTGTGACAAGTGGAATTCATTAGTAGAAGCCCTTTATTTCACCATTTAAATGCAATAGACAGAGTTTTCATTTTGTGAAATCAATCAAACTTACTTCAGATGTAATTTGTCACCTGTAAAGCAATGTGGGTTTTTTTGCATTTGTTTTCCCAAATTATTGTAAATCAATATTTAATTAAGATAGAGGCTATCCTTCCAAAAACAAGTTTCCACTGACATTTATTTTTGGAGGTGTTTGTTCCACAGTATGGGAAAACACTGCATGGATAGCAGGAAGATTTGTCAACATTAAAACACACGGAAGTGATTTGTGAAGAGAATCAGGGCAAATTGGGATGGGACCTGAATACTGCAGAATCTACACTGACCAAAGTCAAACTCTGCTCATCCGACGTCATTAACACAGATACACACACAAGTCAGGATTACCAGTTTTCTTGTGTCTATAAAAACTTTATATTTTTGTGAAATCCGGCAGTGAAAATCAATACTTTGTCACCCAGGTGTGTTTTATTGTCAGAATATGTCTAGTAGGAAATTATACAAAACAAATGGATGGATAAAATGAGATGCTGAATCAAATTTTGCAAAAAGAACAAATGGAAAGGAAATAGCAGGACAAATTATAGAGCAAAAACAAGTTGTGTTTTGCTGTCAACATTAGCCTAGCATTAGCCACTGAACATTTGCATAAAGAGGGCATTGCTCACCCTTCTTGACAAGTTTCAATAGGGGAAGATTGAGAATGTGTGCACTTGTATGAGCTCACACCGCTGTGTGCAGATATCAGAAGCACCGCTGTGCCTCATTGTTCTTCCAAATAATGAGCTGAGTGACAAATTCTGAGATTAGAATCGCTGCTTTACAAATGCAGGAAACATAAGCTGCAACTTGCATGAGTCACTGAGAGCTGATCAGAGTTGTGCTTTAAGTGAGAGCAAAAGAGGTAGAAATCCAGAGGCTATTTCGGGGTGAGAGTAACGAGTTTACAGCTCCATCCTCCTTTCTCTCTTCTTCAGGAGGCTGAAAAACTGACATGGTTTTCTGTGTCAAGTCATCATTGAAGTCTAAGATTTCCTGACATGGACATACATGGAGAGGCACACATATGCATCCCAAGAGTCACTAAAGCATCTGCGAAAGATTTAGCTGTGGGATTAGATGGGATCGTTGCCAAACAGACCCTGGACCTCAGTGCTAGGCTAAACACAGAGCCTTAAGCTGTTCCTTTCATAGCCAAGAATTACAAACTGTGCTATGTGCTGCTTACAGGGATCTGGACCAAGACAGGCACACTGTAGTAATTTGACGTTAAAGGAAGTAGGTCTTCATCATCTCACTCAGGGGGGAAGCAGAGGATTTGGCTTTGGGATTCTATTAAAATATACTGAGGTGTTCAAAAAATGCAATAAGCGGTAAATGCGAAGATCCTTTTTGCCATGTTTTTCTTTTGCGATTTGAAAACCTGAAGAAGTTGGATTTGCAGTTTGCTCCAAGTCTGGAAAGTCAGACATTGAAAAAGAGTTAGTGGGAAGATCACAGCATTAAAAGCAGGACTACCCTGGAAGTAAACTTTTTAAGACTTGGCAAAATACCTTCAGCCGTGGGTGCAGTGTTTTTATAAATTTGCAGGTTCACTCGGGTGCTGAACACAATGCACTTTTCATGTTTCTCTTCATTTTAAAAAAATGTAAAGCATGTATAATTTTCCTTTTTCATCAAAAAATTCTGAGCCTTTTTCTGTTGGTCATTCCCATCAAAATACATTCATGTCCGTTGTTCTAACATGTCGGAACATAAAATAATTATAATTTAATTTAATAATGATTACAATTTTTCCAAGCCTCTGCTTGGTGTAAAGACAATGGTCTTGCAAGACAATGCAAAACAGAACTGTTGTTTTTCTTTTAAAATATTGCAGTACAACTTAGGACCTATAAACATCTGATACAATTATATATTAAGGAATAAAGCACACCAGACACATATATAATTAGTCAAATCTTAATCTGAATCTTTCATTTTTTAAATATTTTTTTATTAGTTTTGTTCTAATCCTGTGATGTTTCTGGCACGTTGGTAATTCTGATCCCAAATCTAAAACCACTGTCTCATCTTCAATTTGCTGTAAAACTCTCCTCTACCTTCTCCTCCTCTGCCCTTTTTGCTGAGCTCAAACAACAGCCCCCTAGCCTTGTTTCCAAAAATAATGTCCGTTTTGTTTCAAAGAATCCTTGGTATGCGCTGGCTAATGGCACAAGGAATTCAGCATTTTCCCCATGTCCTAACAAACCCTCTCACCCTGCTCACACACACACACACACACACACCCCCCCCACACACATACACACACACCCAGACACACACACACTCAAGAGCTGCTCTTCAAGCCTTGTTTTCTCCCATTCCAATTAGATGCTTAGCGTTAGAGGTGAAGTGTCAAGAACAAATTCCAAGCTCTAATTTCCCAAAAGCTTCCCACTACTGGCATGTGTTTGTTGTCCAAAACAGAGGGTAGAGAAGTAAAAGCACTGTGCCTCTTGGTGGTCAGATTGCAGCAGAAATCCACTAGTAAAACAAGTAATCTGCCCACTGTCAGAATCTGCAGTTCGGAAGTAAAATAGACAATATCTGTCAATGCATAAGATTGTTTTTTGCTGGTTTCCGGTGAACTGGGTCAAACCACTGTTGGAGGCTGATTGTAGGGTTCTTACCCCAAGCACTGAGTGAGTCAGAGCAAAGGCATTTCAGCCTGGCAGAACAGGAAGCAAGCATTCAGCATCAATAATTAAGAACCACAGCAAGCAGATATAGACACAGGGACCACAAAGCGTCACCTAAGCCCCCCACCAAATGGGTGGTTACAAATTTAATGACACACACCCCTGGTTCATGAATTTAGTAGACAACAGAGCAACATCTGATTATATGTATTTCTGTTTTGTCCTTCATCTGGCCCCCCTTTTGTATGTTCATCCCTCGCAATGGCATCATCTGGAACCTGGGATTCATGTGCTTAAAAACATGAACTCAGAAACTATTTGGTTGTTTGAACAATGTGATTCTACAGAGATTTGTATTTAATTACTTTGTTGTCAAACATTTTGGTTTGGTGAACCACCTCGTGATTATCAGCCCACCTCCCATTTGTCCTTCCTTAAAAAAAAAAAACTTTCTAAAGACGCCCTTGCAACATTTCAAAAACTGATTGCTTCACTGCTACATTTTAGGAACTATTTCGTGTACAAAATATAAATCCTACAACTGTTACATTACTCACTGTTCTCATGCTGGCTCTCTCCACCGCTTTTTTGACTTTGCCGTAGGTGCCTTTTCCCAGCGTCTCCATCACCTCATAGCGGTGCTTCAGGTTGTGTTTATGCTGGTGCTTCTTCACTTCCACCGGCGCTGCCGCCGCGGCCAGGTCCGCCTTCCTTTGCCTCCTGTCTGCGCCGCATGGGTGACCGCTGTCCGTCCCACAGAGCTGCTCGCCGAGGTGGTGCTGCTGGTGGTGGTGGCCGCTGGACGCCGAGTCCTGCAGGCAGCCGAGCACGGAGAGGTGGCTGGGGTTCATCGCGCCTCTGCTGTGCGACTCACGTCTGCCCATCCTCCCCTGGGCACGGAGCGCAGCTGTCAGGAGCTTTCACCGGATCCCCAAATTGTACAGAGTTTGTTGCGAAAGCTGGCGCAGGGAGGCTTAGGGTTGCCCATATAGAGAGTTATAGGAGCAAGAGCGAAGTCGCAGCGCAGATAAACACGCTAACAAAGATCTCAGCCATCCTGACAGCTACTGTTGCATCTGTTTCCCTCTCAGCTTATGGGCTCAGCAACAGGGAACCACATGGTCCAGAAAGATGGGTGGAGCCTCCTTATTCCAACATCCCGGCGCGTCACGCCCATCAGGAATCATTTTTGGCTTTTCCGAGGACTCATTCTTGACTGAGCAGCACACGAGAAGGGAAATATGTCCGGAATGTGCTGCCCTGCCGGTCAGATTGAACCCACTTCCCCCCACATCACTCAGCCGTGTTTCCTGATGTTTTACCAGTCAGAGAAAGTAAGCCTTACTCATTTATCCTCTGATACGCCCTTTATTAAAACGAACGTTTATGAGGAAACAAACAAAACAAAAAACATTTCATTGTGTAAAATAAGCCAGGCTTAGAAATTGATCAAAAATTAAACTTTAACTATTAAATGCATTAAATGACCTCTTAATACTTACTTATAATACATTTTAATGATCCCTTTGGGGTTTTTTTTTAAATAGACAAAATTAGACACAACAAACAAAAAAACAATATTAACTTCAAAAAAGGAATGTTAGATTTCAAGAGGAGAAATTTGTAATACATAGCCAATCCAGTGGTTTTACTGCTATGACGATGCACATTAAAATATGCCTCTTATTTTTCAAGAACTGTTGCTATATTGAACCCAAATGAGCCCGAGATGCACAAATTTAGTCACACAAATTGCCGGAAGTTCCTCGCACTTTTCTGCCAAATACATCTCTTAGTTTTGCGTACCTCCTTAAAACCAGTGTGAAGAATGCGTCACATAAAATCAAAAGATAAAATAACAATAATAATAATAATAACAGTTGTGCAGGATGGAAAAGACAGTGGAACTCGTTCATTATGCTTCAATGCAACACACAATATAATATTTACATTAAATAGCATTTAATGCTGGGGCGATTACTGCCCCAGCAAATTTTCACATTATTTTGTTTTATGTAATTTTGTTTTTTGCTAGCATCTTCACGATGTGTGACTATTTTTTTTTCTAAATAAAAAAAAAATGAATAAAAATAAACTCTGATAGAACAATAAATACTCAAACCTCAATTAAAAACGTCTTTATTGAAAGCTCATCAGATTACATGTGAACTGGTAGCAAGCTAAAAATGAGAAACTACAACAAACAGCGGTGAGACAAAACGGGAACCATTATCTTTATATCCATAAATGTATCAACTTGGAAGAAGAAAAAAAAGGGACAAAAATCATCGCGTTTAGAAGGTTACAGAGACATTAATCTGTTTACGACACACGGAGCTGACAGCCGAGCGTCTGTGTCTCGGTCCCAGCAGTCTGTCAGCAGCTCCTTTAGCCCAAGTCCCTGTAAAAGGTGTAGTTAGTTTCCAGCCAACGTGTCATACTGTTGATATTCAACCACACAGCCATGAGCGAGAGCAAAGTCTCGGTTAATACCTGTGGTAACATCTCCCAGTTTCCAGGAATGGAGGGTCTCCTGTCCATCTCAGACACAAACAGGATGAGCCTCTCCAGTGTTACATCGGCATCCAGCTCCAGTTCATAAGGCAGGAGATGCTCTGGAACAGCGCCCCCTGTAGAGGACAGTGTTTGCACAGACTCTGAAATGAATTCAACCTGTAATCTGTTCGAACAATATGAACTGTTTTGCACGATTTAGGATTTTGAAGAACATAATATGGAAAACAAGCTTTGAGCAGCAAACCTATCAGATACTGTCTGGGTTTCTGCTTTCTTTGTAGCACACAATCCTAAAAGTGCATTTTTAACATTTCTGTGCACACATGGGGAAACAGAAAAAGAGTGTTGAATTAGTTTAAAGTTTATTTTATCATTATTTTTTACTAAACCACCTGCCATACCAACCAGTTAGGATGTGTGTACAAACTGCATAACTGGGTGGTTTTAGGAATATCTAGGGAGGAACTTCTGAACAGACGAACATTTCTTACAGGTGTTTTGTGACACGCTCGTAATATCTAGGACTTTTATAACAATTGATTGAGAAATGAGAAGCTGAGTTAAAGGGTGAACGCCTGCGGTCCGTATGAACATTCGATCCTGGAGCACCACCATCTGGTCAACACTTCATAGCATCAAAACCTCATTTCTAAAGATGTTTTTCACCTGAAGGCTGAACTTAAGGGCATATAGTTCAACATTTTTGTTGCGTCATCTTTATGTAGAATAAATCCAGATTAGGTAGTTCCTAGACCTGGAGGCTAATTGCTAATCCAAGAAGGACTAAGACCAAATCAAACTCAAGCATGATGATGATTAAAAGGTTTTTAAAAAGCGTTCATCACTATAATGTCTGTTATTGTGAATTTGTTTTAACATCCTAGAATACTCCAATTTGATTTTGACTACTCTTTTACTAGATGTTGGCTTCAACTTTCCATGAATTAACTGGATAGTAAATGAAGATGGCACAAGGTACTGCAGATAATGTATCAAAAGTTTATAACAACTTAACTTCACATCAAAAGTCCCAATCTGTCCCATTATAAAATATTATAAATAAGATGTTTAATTCGGTACTGTGGTTGTTTAAATTGATCTACACTATAACCCAAACAATGACAACAGAATTGGTCTTTAAATAGAGACAATCTTACAAATGGGTTCACGTTGTAAAATTGTATCTGAACCAACTAGTAGATCTGAAATTAATCTGGGTTTGATTCATAAAAACCCCCTAAAGAATGCAGCTCTGCTCCAAAAAACCAATGTATTACTTTGGCTACAACAGTAACTTACCTGTAAACAAATCAGAGCAGCGCATCCATATCTCCCACAAAATCAGACCTAAGGCATAGATGTCACCCTGCAGGAGAAATGAGCTGCTGCTGAGGTTCACAGAGCCCTCCAGGATCTCAGGGGACATGTAGTTGAGCGTGCAAAACTGAAGATGACCCTGTGAATTTTAAAAGAAGCATGGTTCCTTTAAAGAGCTTGAGTAGACATAAAATCGGTCACCTAGCCTTATATTGTGCCGATTGTTTCTTTTCTGTTGAGTGTTATTTTTTTTTTTGAATGACACGATTTGGTAGTAAGATTTTTGATTCCCAACAAATTATCTCACCGTCATGGTTGTGGAGTGGTTTCTCCAGAAGCGATGTCCTGAACAAGAACGCAGGATGGTGGAGGATCCAAAATCACACAAGACACAAGTCCCGTCTGCTCTCACCAGTACATTGGAGCTGGTGAGGTCTCTGTGGGCAACGGGAGGTTTGTGCACATCTGTGCAAGAGAAAGACTCAGATATTTCAAATGCATCCTTTTAATCACATTTTCCTGCAATGACTTGTATTCTGCACATCTGCAGTTGTAAACATTTGCGAGAGCTGTGTCTAGATTTCTGGATAATTTGCTGATGATAAATTGCTAAAAGTTATTAAAAGTGGTATGAGCTGAAAGATGCTTGGCAGTGAGATTTATGATGAACCCGACCATATTAGTCAGCCTCACCCTGCTTGCAGTTTATTATATCCTTATTATTATTGTTGGCAACATTAGCAAAAGAAGCACATTTCTCTGCTGCATGAAAGACGTGATATTTTGATAAGTTATCACATTATGTCTCAACTAGGTATCAGTTGTTTATGATTTAAAGAGGCATTCGCGTGTGAAGAAGTGATTAATGTAACTCTTTGAGACAATTCCAGCACAATCACCCTGATTTCTGCACACGCAAATTTATACTTTTTTTTTTGTGTGTGTAAACTCTGTAAAACTGTAGTATTTTTGCTAAACCATGCGGTAGGAATCCATATTTCATCACCCGGCTAATCAAGTTTCTGTAAGTTTTTGGTTAAAAGGAACACGTCATTGGTTAAGTACCGTCAGATTCGGCTGTCTAGCGTGAATGCTACAATGTGAACATGTAAACACATTTTTGTGGTGTGGGATTCTGGCCAGTACCATTGCTGCGGAGGTCAGAGTGGAGATAGGAAAGTCCCTCCGATAAGGACTGGCACAGCCTCATGGACAGCATCCAGCTGCTGGCGTGTTTACACAGAAAGGAATGAAGAGAACCCTGAAATCAAAGACAAGACGACTGTCCAGGACTCAAGAAGTTTGGCACTCAGTCCAGAGGACAAAAAAAGAAGGGCAATATAAATCCAGCTTTGAGCTGGAGAAATGTAAACTCTCCACATTCAAAACAAAAATAAAAGGAGGGATGTACTGTAGATCACTCTTGGATCTTTCTTTCTTTTAGATATCTAGAAACCATTTTCTTGCATGTTGCTTGTGGTTGGTAGAATAGCATTTTATCAGCTTTACAAAATACGAGGTTGATTAAAAGTCTAAATTAGGAAAGAAGAGTCTCTATTGATGAAGTTGTTAATATCTTTAATAATGTTATTAATCTAAAACTGGCTATCACAAAAATATTCATTCATATTTTTCTGAAACCAGATGTTAAGATACAGGAAGGAGACTGGTCCCACGTCCCAGAAATGGACATCTTTTGGTCCAAAGTGTGTATATCAACCCCAGGACAAAAGGAAAAGCTCTCGTGGAAATCTCTAGAAGAAAGTATGGTACAAACTAGCCCTTATTCTAAAAGCAATATTAGTGGTCAGATTATTGTTTGTGAATGAACTCAGGGGCAAACTTATTCTCTCGGTATATCTTCTTTGGTCTGACAAACAAAAATCAAAACGTTTTGCCTTAATAACTATTTGCTACCCTCTAGTTTCGTCTACACCATTGCGCTTCATGTCAAATAACATTTGGTTTTCTGTAAATGTCAAAATGTCTGTAGGTTCAGAAGCACATTCACACACACATTTAGCAAGTTATCTATCCAGACTTCACAGAATGAACAAAATATCTTTTATTAGGTTGAGTTTGGAAATTAAACGTCTTCATACCTAACTGTATTTTAGATGTTTTAGATATTTCTCTAGCTGTCATTTGCTGGACATTCAATGAAACAGGAGCTTCCCTTTAAATGACTTTCACTTAATAAAATAACACATTTGCCAATAGTGTCACCTTTTAGCAACAACAAACCCTTTTTGTTTATGAGGATCGTTTCCTTTTTGTTTCCTATATGTTGATCTTTCAGCAAATTGAAAACAAGCTAAGTAATTTACCCTAACCAAACCCTTTATGCAGCTCAGAATGGTTCATATAAAAGGACCTTTTCGTACTCACATGTTCAGCGTACTGAAGCACAATGAGCAGGCTGCTGTCGTCTGGTTTCCACTCCGTGCCTAAGAATTGGAGAATCCTCTCATGCTTCATCAGTGGAAGCTCATAAACCCCCTTTTCATTAATAAACTGATGCTTCCAGTTTGCAGTGTACACTTTCACAGCCACCACACTTCCCCTTTGCTTCCCTTGATAAACAGTTGCAAAATGGCCCCGTCCCAGAACCTGTAAGGTAAAAATAAAAATAAAATCTAGAAGCTATCAGGACTTACTAAAATGTCTGAAGAACACTCTGAGGAAAACTTTCACTGTCAGATTTACCCCCTGCAGTTCAATGTCCGTAATCTGGTTCTCTGAAGCTTTTATTTGACAGGAACACTGTTGTTGGATATTATAGTCCTTACAGGCCGACTGCAGATACTCCTCTAAAATTATAGAAAACATTTTACATTTGTGGATCTGACAGACATGCCGGTGTATTTATTCTCTTAAAGCTGGCCTGACTAAACATCTGCTGAGTTGTTGCGGAAGAGTAGCAAAGGTAAAGGGGAGTTATGTGTCAAAGATAAAGACCAAGGTCAACTTTAGCAGAGAATGAAAGAGACTCAAGGTTTAGTGGAGACATCCTGAAATGTCATAAAAATAAGATAAAAAGTTCAAGCAATTACTCAAGAATATTTATTGTTTTTTGTTTAGTTTTTTTTGTTGTTTAATATAAGAACAAAAACAATTGTGTTTGTCTGATTAGGTCATCACACAGGTGGGATCAGGATAATAACCGGTTTGTTACTAAAGTGGCCATCAAGGTCCAGCTCTGTGTTGCTTTATTAAAGAAACAGATCTGGATCTTCACCAGCATATCTGAACTTACCTTCAATTTGGATCTTCATTTTGGCTGAAAAACAAGACAAAATGAAGAAGAGCAGTAAAAACACTGAATATGAATACAACAGAAATTAATCAATAAAAAAAATCCACTCTTCAGGTAAGACTTGCTTTGTACTTTAATAACCTCTAAAACTTTAGCAAAGTTTAAAGCATATGAATTCTTTAATTTA
Organism: Xiphophorus hellerii; assembly: GCF_003331165.1. Taxonomy (NCBI): domain Eukaryota; kingdom Metazoa; phylum Chordata; class Actinopteri; order Cyprinodontiformes; family Poeciliidae; genus Xiphophorus; species Xiphophorus hellerii. The sequence continues at coordinate 18,552,738 of NC_045672.1, read as the reverse complement.
CAAGTAAACATGATTTTCTTTTTCTAGAAATTATTAAGAACTGTGAAGTTGTTTTTTATGCCCAACATTGTTTAACTACACAATAAGATATTTTAAATTGAATACATTTAGACACAACTTTTTCTTTTATGGTGACTTAAAACTCTATGAAAAACAATTGAAGTTTAAAGTATTTGTATTTAACCATTATTGTACTTTTGTGACAAAGGCTGGTACAACAATGACCAATAAATGTGCTGCAGAGGTTTTTCATGCATCTTTTCACTGGACATATATATATATATATATATATATATATATATATATATATATATATATATATATATATATATATATATATATATATATATAGATATAGATATATATAGATATATATATATATATATATCTA